>NC_050573.1:206971471-207316871 GCF_011100635.1 Trichosurus vulpecula
GTTACCAGAGAGAGAAGCACCAACATATGTGTTTTCAAAGCCAGTGGGCTCCTTAACAGCTACTCAGAGTCTCATCTGGCCAAATCACATGTACACTCTTCCAATGAGTGAGCCCGAAAGCAAAATGCTAACCTCAGAGCGTATATGTGTGTGTATACATATATATATGTATGTATGTATATATGTGTGTATGTATATGTATATATATATATATGTATGTATATATGTGTATGTATATGTGTGTGTACACATACACACACACACACACACACACACACACATATATATATATATTACTTCTAATCAAGGACTCTTGATTCTAACGAAGGCAAGACTCAGTCAAAGGCACTTGATTGCCTTAGTGCTCAGGAGCACTCCAAAAGAAAAAAATAGCAGAAAGTCCCGCTTTGCTTGCCATTACAATTGGTCCATTTCTTGTTTGTGTGATCTCTTTGGGATACAGGCCTAAAAATGGTATTGCTGGGTCAAAGGATATGCATATTTTTATAGCACTTTGGGCATAGTTTCAAATTACTCTCCAGAATGGCTGGTCTAGTCCCTTTCTCATGACAAGAGGTGAGCTGATGCGGTCCTTGATAAAGGCTTCTCAGAAAGCCAAGGGGCTGTCAAATCCCACTGCTGCTTTAGTCCAGTGAGAAGCCAACATCATGGTCTGGGCTGTGTTCAAGGTTGTGACTACAGCTCCCACTGTATGCACACCTGCTGCTTTGTCACTTGCTCATCACCATAGGCCATCGAAGTAGGGAAAAATGGTAATATGGTATGGGTAATACCTTTTGACTCAGGCATAAATTAGATTGAAATGAGGCAGAGGTGAACAAAGCTGTCAGCCTCATTTTCTCTCCCAGAGTCATCACACTCCAGTGTTAAACCAAAAATCAAGATGATGGGTAATGGCTCAGGATGCAGTGAGTGACCTTGGTGTCTTTTATTTCTAACCAAGCTCTAAGTGCTCCACTGCATCTAATTCTGCTGCCTTCAAGGTCCATTGGAACAAATTATTCACATCTGCTTATTTTGCTGAGGAGTCTTCACGTTTGGAGTAGAAACGTGTGCCTTCCCCTCCCCCAATTCACTGAACAGTTTGAGATTCTTCCATCACCTTCAACCTGGTTTAGCCCTTTCGTGAATTCTTTATCTTTTTCTTTTCTTTTTAAATATGGTATGGTCACTGCAAATGCTGCAGCTTCTTGGAGCCACAGGTGAGAACTGAGTGGCAATGGGAAACCAAAGGTAGAAAGCAGTCCTGAAAACCAGCTTGGCTGCTCTCACACGAGAGGTGCTAGTCTTTTTTAACACCCCTGTACCCCAAATGCAAAGTTACAACCTCGGAGGCACTATTGATTCTTTACCTTCCCTACCACCCCCATTCAATTATGTATCTTTAATTACATTGCAAAATATCTCTCATGCTTCTTTCTCTCTACTAACAACACAACCACCCTATTCCGTTTGTTCTTTACTTGGACTATTACATAGCTTTCAAATTGGTCTCTCTCCTCACTAATCTCTCCTTGACACAACTGCTAAAATGGTATTCCTAAATTGCAGGTATGACCATATCTCACATCTGTTCAAGATTTTTCAGTGACTCTTCATTGCCTTAAGGAAATAACATCCCCTCTGTTTGACATTTAATGTCAGTTATATAATCTGACCCCAACCCATCTATCTAGGCTAAATAGATTACCATTCTTCTAAAATAGTAGTGTCAGATTTAATTATTAATGGGGGCCACAAAACCACATACAAGAATCCTTATTAGTAGCATGTTGATTTAGAAAACCATTTTTAACATTATTTATGTTCCATCATATTTTCATTTCGTTAAATATTTCCTAATTTGATTTTAATCTGATTTTAGCTGTACTGGAGACTCTTGTCCACTTCATGGGCCCATTGATACCTCTGCACTAAGAGTCTAAAACATACTACATTCTTGCCATAGCACTGAACATTCTTCACCTCAACCTTTTGGAACCCTTAGCCCCTTTCAAGGCTTAGCCTAAATGCTACCTCCATTAAGTGGTCTTTTCTGATTTCCCCAGTTTTTAGAATACCTCCTCTATCACAGATGCTTTTTAAAAATCAATATACTGCATTTAATTATGTAAGTACATTTTGTAACCTTTCTACCACCAGCAGAATGAATTCTTGTTGAAAGGAGGAACTTACAGTACTTAATATAAATTCTTATTTATTAAGAGCTGTTATAGCAAGAAATCAAATATACTGATGATATAGCTCATTTACAAGTTCCCCTTAATGTTGTTAGAAGGAACCTGCCTGACTTCTAACTCCCACAATAGCACAAGAGGTATGAAATGAATATCGACTACAGGACAATATTTGTCCCCACCCCCAAAAAATTAATAAAATGCAAGAAAATTTCATAAACAGATACAGGAAAACACAAAGTTCTAATTCATTTATTTGTTTTGCACCTCCTGAAATAAAGCTGAACTTATGCTTTATGTGGAAAAAAATCTTTGTAATTTTGTGAGTCCATGGGTATCCTGTGATACTGTCCATCACCCTCTTCTCTTTGACACTTTCTTTAAGGTTTAGTGATACTATTTTCTCTTGGTTCTCTTCCTACTTATTTGACCATTCCTTTTCAATCTCCTTTGCTGATTCTTCATCTAGGTCAATGGCTGTCCCAAAAGGCTTTGTCCTACCTAGACCGTCTTCTCCCTCTACACTATTTTGCTTGGTGACCTCATCAGCTCTCATGGGTTCAATTATCATCTCTATGATGATGATTCCCATGTCTACTTATCCAGCCCTAAATTCTCTGCTCATCTCTAGTCTAATATCATCAACTATTTATTATCATCTCAAACAAGATGTCCTATAGACATAAACTTAACATGTCCAAAAGGAATTCACTCTTTCCACTCAAACTCTCTTTATTTCCAGACTTTTCCATTGCTCTGGAGAACAAGGCAGTCCTCCTAGTCACCTGGATTTGTAGCCTACTAATCATCCTCTACTTCTTACTCACTCTCTCCCTTCCACCATCCAATATGTTGTTAGCACCTGCCAATTTTACCTTCATAATATCTTTTGCATATTTCCCCTTCTCTCCTCTGACATTGCCACTACAGTGGTGGTGCAGGCCCTTATCATCTCATTCCTGGACTGCTGCAAAAGCTTGCTGGATGATCTGACTACCATAAATCTCTCCCCTCCTCAGTCCATTCTTGAGTTAGCTGCCAAAAAGGTTTGCCTAAAACACAAGTCTCACCACGCATTCTCCCTACTCAACAAACTTCAACACATTCTGCTTCTGACTCTGGACATTTTCACAGGCTGACCACTATGCCTGCAGTTCTCTGTCCCCTCATCACTATCTACTGGCTTTCCTTCCTTCCTTTAAGTCCCAGCTAAAATCTTAACTTTTATAGGAAACTTTTCCTGGCCCCTCTTAATTTTAGTAACTTTCCTCTTCTGGTTATAAATTTGTTGTCAGGAGTACAGTGGGAAAAGTTATGAATGGAGATGTGGTATAGTTAGTAACAAACAAACAAAACCAAAACACAATGGGTTTGTAACCAAAATAGAAAAAAAGAACAAAATGAACAAAAACTTGGGAAAGCAACCAATAGCTGATGAAAGGTAAACTAAAATTTTAAGTGCTTGACAAGGCCATAGGACATTTAATTTCCTTCTCTAGACCTCTGTTCCTTGTCTTTGAAATGGAGAGATTAGATTAGATGATTTCTAGAGTTTCTTTGAATTTTCAGCCTTACAAGCCTACTTTTTAATGCACTTAAACATATTAGGTATATATATATATATATATATATATATATATATATATATATATATATATATATATATATATATATATACACACACATGCATACATTTGTGTATATACGTATATAAACTTTAGAGATATAATCTGAACCTGAACAATTTTACTCTCTTATTTATCTTATTACTGACTAGGAATGTTTCTTATCTTATTACTGACTTGGAATGTGCCAGCCTAGAAAGAAAAAGATTCCATAGCCTGAGAAAACACTTCAAGACAGAAGCCTTCCTTCTTAGTGTGATTCTACATAAAATTTTACATTTATCCACATTTGCAAGGGCAAAAAAGAGAAGCCCCATGACCTAAGGTACCTGGCCTTAGTATGATAGAATAACTTCTTGAAAAATGCAAGGGGAGTGAATTATATTCCATCCTCACAGAATCAATCTTTTTTTTTTCTTATAATAGCAGTGGTCTCTAAAAAATTCTAGTGTTTCAAAACATGTAGAACAATGAGGAACTGAGAATGATTTGACTACTGTAGATTGTGTACTGGGCAATTGCAGTACTAGCCGTATCAAAATGAGATGATCATCAGATGATCCCAGAAAAAAATAATAATCTCAACAAATTTGATTTTCAATTACTTGGGAGCTATCAGCTACTCTATCAAGGAAAGAATAGATTTTTTCTGGTGCCCTGGATGCAGCAAACAGTTTAGACTTTAATGTGGAGGAGAAATGAAATTGTAAAATGCAAACAAAGCAGCATTTGGGGAAAAAAAAACAATAAGAAAGGGAACAGAAGTCATTGTAAATTCCTCTTCCTATTTTATTGTTGTCTTTGGTTTTATCTTTAAGGCTAGAGCAGAAAGAAGTAAGAAGAAAGCAAGAAGTATCATTTACAAAAGCTACACCATTGTAGTTGAAACTGCATCTTTCAATGATCACTGCTTTTATTTCTTCCCTTATATTACTAGTAAATGGTCACTTGAATAAGAGAAAAGTGACAGAGATCTCACACTCACATGGGACTTAACTAGTACAATTTTTTAGTGTGGCAAATGGCATCCAGATTCCTTTTGTCCTAACCTGGGACATGTCACAGCATCCTAGAGTTCTGAACAGGATGCTGTCAGAATTGTTCTTGGTGGCTTCAAAAGTTTGGGCTTTTATATTTTTATAATTAGGAGGACATAGAGAGATTGAAAGGTGGCATTGGGTAAGACTTCTAGTCAGGAAAGAACAGGGTTTAACTCTTGATTTTGGCATTTGCTAGTTCTGAGATCATTACCAAGTTACTTAACCTTTCAAATTAATTTTTCTTATGTGTAAAATTAGGCCAACAATGCCTTTAATAGTTACTTCATAATGTTTACAAAGGAGTCAAATGGAATAATTTATGCAAAGTACTAAATAAAGGTCAGTTATTAGTATTACCAAATGTAACAATCTAGCATTAACAGGCACAGATACCTTTGAATATAACAGTTATGAGTAAGCAATAGAGAAGTATAAAAAGGTTGAAAAATTTCTTGGGTTTAGTGACACTTGCTACACTGATCCATCATTTTAGCTGTTTACACCTATGCATCCCCAGTCCACCTCCCTTCTTCTCTAGAAGCATCCTATCCTGAATAGACTGCATAACTTTAAAAATGTGTGAAATACATACCTGTTTTTTAAGAAGCCATATCAAAACATTAATGGCAAGAAAACACACTTGCAGTCAAGCAACAATGTGGCATGGTGAATAAACTACTGGATTTGAAGTAAAAAAAATCCTTCCTCTGATACACACTAGGTATATATACATGGACAAATTAATTCACCTCAAGCATTAGTTTCCTATAAAATGAGGACAGTATTACTTACACTATTTAGTTCACAGGTTTGGTCTGCTTGGGGAACATGATATCACATAAGTGCAGTGCTATATAAATGTCATATGTTAACATTTTTCTGTGGAGCTACATCATGTTCACAAGTAAGTAAATACAAAGAAACTTCAGATGATAGAAAGTTCTAATAACTGTATGATTATAAAATGATTTAGGTAGAACATAGCACAAGAGTTGAGGCTCAAAGGAAACTAGGAGTTCTAAGAGACAAATAAGAAATACATGATTTTAAGGCATGGGAGTCAAACTGTCCAAAGACATAGAGACATAAGGTAACATGTTGAGGTCATACGTTCAGCAATATGGCAAAAAAGCTGTTTTCCATAAAACTCACCAAACTCGAATTCTCCAGAGAAGGAAATGTAGTCCGAATCTATAGCCAGTGTTAAACTGAAGTGATTGTACTCACTGATATTTATGGTCACTTCGAAACCTCAATCTGTAGGATAAGAAGACAGAAATACCACACAAAGTATAAGCTGAATAAAATGAAATCAGAAAATCGAGATGCTTAAAGCTACCATTCCCCTTCCCTACCTTCATGTGGTATGGGGCTGGCCAGTTAAAACATCCTTATATTCTTGGACTTCAGGATTTAGCTGGGGAGGAAAGGGTTGTTCATTTCTTCCATGAAAGTGATTAAGTCTGAACCACTTGACCCAACACAAGAGGTAGACAAAATTGATTTTACTAAACTGTATGAAAGAAAAAGAAAAAGATTGCCAGTGTTAGAGAGTGGGGAGGAGGTGTTTGATGTGGTAGGGAAGATGGAGCCTCACAGAAATGGCTGGAGGGGAAGGGTTTACCATATCAAAGAGAAAGAAGACTACAAACCGCCATGAGGTCAGTCTTTTCATCACATAGAGTTTATTCTGGCCAGAGGAATAACTGATTCTCTACATTGCCCAATTGTAAAAGATTTAAGAAGCTCACCTTTGGGAGTCTATTCAGGAAAGTCATAGGTCTATCACCTAGTATGATGGCCTCATTTTACAGTAGAAGAAAGTCTTAGAGTTTGTTCAGGGTCACATAGGAAGTAAGTGACAGAGTCCAAATTTGAACACAGTTTGTCAATAAACATTTATTAAGCACCTAGTATGTGCCAGGAATTGTGCTAAGTCCTAGAGATACAAAAGAGGTTCAAAATAGTCCAAAATAAACAAACAAGATAGATGTTCGAAAAGCAAAAATGATTTATAAGGCAAAATGACTGACTTTGAAGAAAGGATGCATACAGATACCTTAAGGACCATAAATACTCCAGGAGCAAAACAAAACAAAATGGCGATTAAAAAAAGCCCAAACACTATAATGCAGGAAATAATAGCAATGCTCAATGTTTTGTACAATGCTGAGAAAGCAGTGATTGACCAATTCCATAAATTGTGAGTAATGAAAAAAAATTTCTGAAAGTCTAGGACATTTAGTGTTTAAGTTTCAGAATTTAAATGTCAAACAACTTTTGCAAATATCCAGGAGAAAGACCTTTGGCTATGAAGGAACCTCAACTCAAGAAACATAGGATCAAATCAAACATCTAGAAACCAAGAAAAAGAATAGAATGTCATTTGAAAAAGCTAAGGAATTTGAATTGTCACCTCAAATAATCTTCCTATAAAGATGGTACTAACTATAAAAGAAAATGAATGCTAAATTTCAATATAGAGAGGCATTTCAGGTGTACCTGGGGTGAAAAGAAAAAAAATAGAAGTAAAAGCAAAACAAAAAAAACAAAACAAAACAGATTTTGATAGAACATTTCACTTGTAAAAACTGCAAACAAAATAAACATGAGAAGGGCAATAATTACCATTCTTTAGAGAGGAACAAGCAAATAAATTATCTCTGATATTTCTAGACTCTTGTTAAAAGGGAGGGAAACGAAATAAAAAGAGGATAGATCAAAGGATTAAGAAACAACAAAAAAGAAACGTGAAGTGAAAAAAAAATCTAATTGCCTAAAGATTTAATGGAATAATAAAATGTCAGAAGAAGTGAAGGAGGAAGAACTGAATTAATAGTTCATTGACTAAGTCCCATGCTCATTTATAAGTGAATCAATATCTTTTGGATAAGAGGTAGGGAGTAGATAGGAAAGATCTAGTGCTAAGTATAAAAAGGCATGAGAGAGGATAGCTATAAAGTACCTACCCACAAAAAAACCAAGGATGCATATAGAAGGAGAACTTTCTTCATTTAAAATAAAAGAATGAAGAGATGAGAGAAAGGGTATGAGTAAAATGTTACGATGTTGAAACGAGAAAGGCAGGTTTTATCCTAAAAGTGGAAATGCAAGAATGTTATTAAACACTGAATGACCAGACACATCAGCTGATGGCCAACTCAGATTCATTATGTTTCTTTTCCTTAGCAATTGTCATGCTATGATCCTACACTCCTACTTCTGCCATAAACCTGCTACTCTAGCTGTTGCTCTCTGTCTGTTGACTTCTGATTGGTGAGACTTTACTCGCTGTCACTTGACCTAAGACAATCATACTACTTATTTCCCAGCAGTCTTCATGGAATTCTATCATGTCATACATTCTCCCATACTTCCACCTGACGATATTGGAACTATAATAAAATCACCACTTTTTTCCCTAGAAAAAGCACATCAATCAATGTCTTTGTCTTCACTTACCATCCCTGTGATTTCTCTGTCTAAAATATGTCATCCATGAACCTCCACTATGGCTTGTCTTTATTAGAATATGTTTCTTGGAGTAAGGTAGTATATTGGCTTTTGTGTTTGTATCCCCAGTGCCTAGTCCACTAGAAGGTACATAATACATGCTTAATAAATGTTTTTCTGTTCATTCATTCTTTCCAAGGAGTATAATTCTAGGAAGACGTGGACAAAAGAGAAGAACCCATACCTAGCAAAATATTTATAAAATGACATTTTCTGGTAAGAAGTAACTAGAAAAAATGGGTATGGGTAAATTTGGAAATGGCTAAAAAGCATGAGGTCCATTAATTTTATGGAATATTAAATTATATTAAAAACTTGAAGATGAGTTAAAAAAACGATGTGGAGTAAGTAGGATTTAGAAAGCAATATATGCAATATATAGCTAGGTGGTGCAATGCCAAGCTTGGAGTCAGGAAGACTCATCTTCCTAAGTTCAGTCTGGCCTCAGACACTTACTAGTTGCATGATCCAGGCTAAATCACTTAACCCTATTTGCCTCAGTTTCCTCATCTATAAAATGAGCTGGAGAAGAAAATGTCAAGCCACTCCAGTATTTTTGCCAAGAAAACCCCAAAGGTGGTAACAAATATTTGGACATGGTTGAAAGATGAGTGAAAAAAAATATGCCACTATAATAGTGAAAAATGAAAAGGAGAATACAATGTAATTGCATTTTTTATAACATATGATCTGGGCTAGTTTGGCCATAGAAAAGAAGATGAGGAAATGTTTCCCTCTTTTAACTGAAAAAAGTCTAGAGCTAAGGATATGGAGTGGTATACATGCCATCAGATATGTCAGTGTCATTGGGTTTACTTAATTATTTTTGTCCCTACTTCCTAGGAAGAAGAGGCAATAGGTGTATAATAAAAACTGTAACATTAAAGATGCATCAATGAAACTTAAAACAAAAAAGGTATCATGGTGAATTAAAAAAAAGATGTAGCAAGAATTTGACTATAATATAGATGGTATAAAGGGGAATAAGAAGAAATTAGTCTGAATGGGTGGATGGGGGCTGACTGTAAGAATGTAAATGTCTGACAGCACTTTGTAGTTTATTCCAGATAATATGGAGATTCTTGATAAGAAACAAAGAATAAAAAACTATACATTCTTGGATAGTAATATGCTCTGGCCAAGAGTGAGGCCTGCTACATCTTCTCCCCAAATGGATCCTAGGAGTCTCTGAGAAGTTGGCTGTCTAGTCTCTATTGCTATCAGCTTGAGATCCCACTGACTGTGTTTCCTCCATTGTTATGCATTAGTAATGACTGGTCTCTTATTTACATTTAACCACTTAACATTAATTAGTTTTAACAAAAGGATGTTTACTTCAAAGATATAGGAATCATAGAAGTACATTCGCCCCACTTCTCAACATCTCACTAAAATTTCCTTAAATCTCCTCATCTCTAGGGTGAGCAACTCTTGGAATATTTTCTACCATACATGGTCCACCTAGTTTACACCTAACTTCATGGTGACTGTGGAGATAGTCTAATTCTCATGTATGAGTGGGTTGATTTCCAAAGGTCACTCCTTGGTACTGAGGGGAATGATGAAGAGTTTTCTGCAAAATTCAGCATGGAGTCAGACTCCTAGATTTCCAGAAGATTGCTACCCTGATCTTTAAAATTCATAAGATTAGAGCCTCCTTCACTCATGATGGAAAAATAATACATGGGAATGGAAAGAATCAAAACTAGTTTTCATAGAAAGCAGGTGAAGAGAAAATAGCCAAAGTTTTGATCACTATTAGATTTTTAAATTATCCTTAGTCAAAAAAGTCCCCTTCTTACTACATTTTAGCCAGATCAGAACCAGTTACCATTTTACAGGCATTCTCCAATGCCTCTATAAGGTACTTCCACTACATGTCATCATAACTATCCAGGAAGCAGGTTCTCAAGATTCTTGCACAAAAAGAAAAGCCATCAGAGGCTCTTTATGTATGTATCAGTCATTGTCACATGTTACACTGGGATATCCCAGCTCCATTGGCACCCTGAAAAACCACAAAATATAATAAGCCTCTTTGCCGTCTGAGAAAGAGGACTAAGTTTCCCAATATCCTGGTAAGGGCAACTCAATAAAAAGGAGTCAATTTTAAACACTTAATCTATATTTAGGATTGAATAGCAGTGTTTTATTTCCTTCAGCCCCTTCAAATAAATTAATATAATTTAATATATTTAAATATGTCTTTTGACAGGAATGTGTCATTTTTTAGATGTCCACTACAATAAGTTCTTCCCAGGGGAAAAGAGCCAACGTGCTCAGTATTTGACACATATGGCATTCCTTAAGAATTGAATGGTTGTGATTATGATCATTTCTGGAGACTCAGGCTATGTCAGGTCTTTTAGTGGAAGTATATATCATGGAAATGAACACAAAATTTCCCCCAGATTACTCATTATTTTGACTCAGACAGGGGAAAATATTTAATTTTATTAAAACTAGATATTTAAATGTTTTCAAGCTTATTGTAGGGGAAAATAAAGTTGAATTTTTAAGGTTCCAACAAGACACAAAGTAGGGTTTCCTATTTAAAATATATTGTTTCTAATTATTAAGACTAATAATGACTTGAGGACCTTGTTGATTCCCCATGGCACTACTATTGCAGATGGAACTCGGACACTGATGAATGTTGCCCAGAAAAATAAAAAAACAGTAGGAGGGCTATGGAAATATTCACCAAGATCAAATTGAGAAACGTTCAGGTACTAAGAATCTGTGAAAAGAAATCTTAATTGAGGAGATGGCAATTCAGAGACACAGGCGAAGGAAATCATTGTTAAGTCATTTAGCTTTTGCCCTATAGGAAGAAAACAATTTAATGGGCAAGACATTGCTGCTACAGTTTGTCTCAGGTATCTATTAGAACATCCACTTGTGTCTGAGTCAATGATAAGCTCCAGTAAGACTGTGTTTTAGGAAATGCACATAGGTTATTATAGCTATCTAAAAATAATGATGTGCTGACGTATTTCTAATATTTCATATTTTAAAGAAACTTTAATTAAAGCAATTCAATACATATTTATTAAATACTTCCATATACCAAGAAATGTTCTCCATAATAGAAATCCAAAGGTTAGATAAGGCATGGTCCCCTCAGTTAATCAGGGATCAGCCTGCTGTAGTTGAAAGAATACTTAGCTTGGCATTTTTCTAAGCATTTCTCCTCTTATTCCAAAATCATATAGTTCAATGATTAGCCTCCAGTACTTTTGCAGAAGCAGAGTAGGGCTTCAAGCTTCTTCAGCACTCTACATGAGATATTCAACTCAGGATCGTATCATAATAGATTTAAGGCCACACAGGACCTAAAAAACTTACCTAGCCCCATTTTCTCATTTTGCAGATGAGGAAATGTAAGGTCCAGAGTGATTTGTCCAGGGTTAAACAGAAAATAATTGATGGGGCAAAAATTGAACTTAGGTTCCATCATTCCAAAGAAACTGTTCTCTCTGGTTTCCATACATACTGTGTCTCATGAAACTCAACATCATATATATGTAATAAATTAATATTTGAATATACCCCTAGGTTACCTTATAACTCAGGATAATGAGAATGAAAATTGGCTGTATCAATACCAGGCTACTTCTTTGTAGCCATGTAGATTATGTGTGATATATGATCAAAATCTAAAAACCTGATACTCATTTCTCTTCTGAGATATTTCCAAAATAAACTGTTAATGGTGTATAGTAAATTTCTCTCCAGAGAAATATATTCCTACCACCACCTTCCCCCAAGAAAGCAAGCAAAGCAAAACCTATCCTGTAGCAAGAAGGAGGAATTAGACAATTCTTGCACTCCATTGTGTGTTAAGAGAATATGAGGAAGGCCCCCAGCATGTTTGATGGATAATGCATCATATGTTTATGGGAGGACAAGGACAAAGCTCACATAGGATGACCAGCATGGATAGACTGTAATCTGCATAGATGGAAGAATTATTCACTTACGTTGATGAAATAATAGATTGATTGGAATTGGGTATTGGATTGTGCTGAGATTTGTAGAGTAATTTAACACACCAAAATTTCAAGATTATACTCTGTTTCTAACCTCCTAATCGACAAAAATTAAAACCAATATTTTAAATATTAATAAGAATATTTGAAAAGCCTTAGAAAGGGATCTAGCAGCATGATTTATGTCTATCAAGAACACACAGTATACCAGAGAATCTAGTGTTTGTATGAACTTTTGAGAAGAGTAGAACTGGAGTAACCTGATGGTTTTATCAGTATGAGTGACGTGGAAACTGTTTAGACACAAATTGACCCTAAGTTCTGTCTAGGGAAATTATCCCTCCCTTTTGGTGGTGAGATCAGTATGACTAGGTTTTCTGGTTCTCTGAAAATAAGTGTTCTATGGAAACAGAACACAATGAATAGATTTACTTTAAGCTACAGTCAGAAGTGTTCTCTCAACTCTTCTATTATTAGGCACACAAACATCAATTGTCATAGGTGGATGAGCCCAACAATAGTTATGCACCTCTAAACTAAACCTAACAAATACTTACATAACATTCACTCAAATGACTTGTAACCTTCAATTTCCAAATGTTGTTCTCTCCAATGCTCTCAACAAATCCTAATGCTATAGTAATCTATTTACTTAAATTAGTGTCCTGCCTCAGAGAACATCAAAGTGCTTCACAATCATTTCTGAAACATTATGCTGGGTAAGGCTGTGACTTGCTTTAGGGTAGTGCAATGAGTCCAGCCAGAGTTGTTGCAAATCATCACCATATTTTGTCACGGTTTCTCCTTGGTGGTAAGCATGAGACCTAAGTACTGACTATGAAAGGCTAGAGTTTTTTTTTTTACTTTTCTTAAAAGATAATATTTTGTGTTTGTGTTTTTTCTTATAATTTTCTTCCCTTAAATGAGGGAAGACAAAAGTGATTATGTATGTGTGTGTCCATATTTGTGTATCTATCAATCATCTATCTGTCTCTCCATCTATCTATCTATCCATCCATCTTTTATGTGCCTTTTATGCTCAGCAAAGTGTAGAGACTTAATAAAGGCTTGTTGAATGCTTGACCGCAGAGGAGATAGAATTTTCTTCCCCCCAACTCCCTTTCAGAGATGAAGAGTCCACCAGGTGAAACATTGCTTTTATGGTAAGATTTTTTTAATATATTGATTGATTTTGCTGAGTTTCCCCTTCTTCCTCTTTTTCTATTTTTTTTCAAGTCATTGTTATATGGGATGTTACTAGGGGGAGAGGAGAGAAAAAAGTACGCAGGGAAAAATGTAGGCAATGTAAAAACAAAATTATTTTCAAAAGAAAATCCTTCTTAAAACTCAGTTCTTTTTGAATAGAATAGGATTGGATTGAATTGAATTGAATATTTTAAAATACTTAGTAATTGAGATTTCCTTATGAAGCTGATGAATCAACCAGAGTAATAGGAAGATAAGTTTATGAATGTATTAAGGCACTAACAAATACTATCACGATCCTGTTTTATTGCCTTTTAAGGGTGTCCCTGGTAGGCTATTTGCTTATTCCTAATGAGGCCTTTTCAGTTTTATGGCCCCTATAACTCTGGACAGCTGGAGCCTTGCCCTCTAATGTGGGTCTTACAAGTGTCAATGCACTCTGGGAGGGAAGACAAGGGTAAGTATCTAAATCTTTAATAATCTTCTGAAACGGATACATGCAAAATTAATCAGTAAAGTTCTATCTTTTATTTCAGAAAGATTTACAGTATTTGCATTAGAATTAGCCTCTTTTCTAAGATGTTACATTTGTCCTTGGCAGCTGCTATGGGACTATTCATCCATTCCTCCCAGGAAATGTTCAATTAGGTGGCAAACAATATCCAAAGTCCAAGAGCTATTTGTATTAATGTGCTTTTAATGTTGTCCACAGGAGAAAACAAGTAAGAGACCATGGGCCATTTTGCTGAGCCAGCAATGCTTTGGACCAAACTAACCCTGAAAAATCCTGGGATCTGATCTATTCTGGGGAATCTTGTTATATAACAGAATATTTATATCCTTTTGTCTCCTTAGAATTGACAATGGTCAGCAAATGTGTATAACACAGTTCCTCTGATTAGAATTGAAAGAAAGAACATAATACTGTAGATTTAGGGACCTCTTTAGAAGTCATCAAGATGAACCCTCTCATTTTAAGTAGCCTGAGGTCCAGAGTGGTTAAATGACTTGTCCAAGGAAGGGCAGCTAGCAGGAGTCTGAGGTGAATTTGAACCCAGCTGTTGTTCACTAGGAGTCTAGCAATATCCTACACTATTACAATATATTACCTAGATCAGGTGTGGGGAACCTGCAGCTTTGAGGCCACATGTGGCCCTCTAGGTCCTCAACTGTGGCTCTTTGACTGAATCCAAACTTCACAGAAGATAATCACTTTATAGTAATAAAGCACAGATTTGACCATGTTACTTCCCTTCTCCAAAATCCTTTATAGATCCCTATTCTATCACCAGAATAAAATATAAACTTCTTAGTCTAACAATTAGTGCCCTGAAATCTATCTCCAGACTTTTTTAGACTAATTTTTCATCATTCCCCTTCGTGTTTCCTAATTGCCAGTCAAATTGACCTACCTGCTGTTCCCCAAACTCAGCATACTGTTTCCCATTTTTTCATAGACTATGCCACATGTTTGTAATGTATGGCCTCCTCAACTCTGAGTCTTATAATCCATGTAGTTTTATTTGGTCATCTCAGTCATGTCCAACTCTTTGTGGCTCCATTTGGGTTTTTTTCTTTTTACCAAAGATATTGGAATGGTTTGCCATTTCATTCTGCAGCTCATGTTTACAGATGATGAAATTGAAGCAAACACATTTAAGTGACTTGCCCAAGGTCGCACAAGCTAGTAAACATCTGAGGCCAGATTCGAATTTAGGAAGATGAGTCTCCCTGACTCCAGGTCTCAGACTATCCATTGTGCCACCTAGCTTCCACATATAATCCTTTAAAGCTCAGTTAGGGTATTACTACTTCCTAGAGAAGTTTTTTCTTGATTGCTTTTCATCATTAGTGCTATCTCATCCTTCAGTTTATCTCATATTGTGCTTCCTTATCTTTGCAAAGGTTATATGCTCCCAACAGACCATATGCTTACTGAGGACAGGAAAGATTTTCACATTTGTGTTTACATTACCAGCACCTAGTATATTTCAGGTGTGTGTGTGTGTGTTTGTGTGTGTGTGTGTGCGTGTGTGTGTGTGTCTGTGTGTAGGTTGAACAGATATCTCATTTGTGTGAAATGCTCTTTCTTGCAACATGTTTTTTACACGTGTGTGTACACATCATTACAATTAGGTGCCTGTTCTGTTACAGTCTTAGAGAGTTAACCTAAGATAGAGAGAGATTAAAGGACTTGTTGTAGGTCACACTGTTAATATGTCTGAACACCAGGACATGCACCCAGGTCTTCCTGACTCCAAGTCCAATCCTTTATTATGTAATGTTGCTCCTCATCTTACCCTCACCACATACTTTAGTAAATGCATGTATCCATGCATGAATGCAATGGCACGTGAGAATAGGGTGGTCAGAAGGAACACTTGAAGCACTCAACTTCTAGGAATATCTCACAGCTATAAAATAATGGTAAAGATGAGCAATATATATGAAAATAATGTGCAATAGGTTGGAGATGAAGTGGCTTTGGTGATTATAGGCTTGTTGTAGACTGAAGCTAATCTGCAATTATCCCTCTAACATTAGGTGGTACTGTAGATAGAGCACTGGGCCTGAAGTAAGGATAGACCTGAGTTCAAATCCTGCCTCAGACACTTACTAGCTCTGTGACTCTGGGTAAGATTGAAATTCCACCAGACTCAGTTTTCTCAACTATAAAATGAGAATAATAATACCCTCTATCTCAAAGATCAAAGGAGATATTTGTAAAGTGCTTAGCACAGTGCCTAGCATATAGTAGGTTCTCAATAAATGTTATGTGGTCTACATGTGAATATGATAAAATCTCTTCAAATTGGTTCATTAATATTTATATCATATAATGTTGGATAATATCCTTTTAGTAAGACATCTCTGGGAAACAAAGTAATTGTTCCTTTATTTTCTTTTCCTCTTCGCTCTCAATTTAAACATATGGAGAAAGAAGAAAAAAATCATTTGAAATTGGAAATGAAAGTCCAAAATTACCATGCAGTATAGACTTACAAAATATTGTATTCTTGGGGTGCAAAGAGATCTTCAAAGTCATCCAGTCTAGTTAATGTCCATACCTCAATAAAGGATTGCCTTCTATAATAATAATGATTTTTTTGTAACTCAATTGGTTAAAAAAAAAGCCAGAACTTAGCTATCCAAACAAGTCTTGTCTCCTTCATTTATCAGGATGTAATATTCCTGTGATTCCATTGGCAAAGCATGTTATGATGTTGCACTTTTAGAGTTGCCTTTAGAGCCAGTGGAATGCTCATTTGAATATCCTCATTGCTGTCAAATCTTTATATTTCAGGGTAGAATTAACTCTGCATAAAGGTCAAACATTGCTATGATCTAAGTCTGGTAGATAAAATGGGTTATCAAACTTGATTAGACTATTTAAGATCTTCCAAAGAGGTCTAACTAATATAATAATAAAGCCAATTTTCTTGTCTGATAGCTTTTGAGGGCAATTATACAAAAGAACTTGAAAAAAATATTTGGAGTTATATAAGCGTCCCTAATATAAAAGTATAGGCTCCTGAGGTGACTACTTTGAAGGACTATTATTGTTTGTTCTTTGATTCAAAGAGGACCAATGACATCACAGGGTGATGTCTTGACTTGCTTGTGAATTGGATTTAAGTGAGGCAGTGGCACAAAGTTGTTAACCTCATTCTCTCTTCCAGAATCATCAAAGTCAAGTGTCAAGACAGAAGTCAGGGTAACTAGCAATGACCCTGGATGGAGTGAATAACTTTGGCATCTTCAACGTCTGACCAGGCTCTAAGATCTCCACAGCACTTGCTTAAGTTGCCTTCATGACCCTTGGAAAAAAAAAAAGTTCTCATTTGCCCATTCCACCACAGGCAGTTTTCACATGCATGGGGTAGACATATCACGAACTCACCAACAGGTTTGAGGCCTGTCAGTTTTACTCAACCTGGTTTAGCCCCATCTGCTGAGCCAATTTTATTGGGGTGTGGCCAATGAGTATGATACAGTTTCTTGAGGCCACAAATGAGAGTTGAGTGACAAGTAGACACCAAAGGTGGGCTAGCAGTCTTGAAAAGGGCTCAGAAGCCCTCACACCAGTGGTGCTAGTCTTCTCTAAACACCCCATACACTTTCAAGGATAAGGCAGTTTAACATAGAAGTTCTAATACATTTGCTGAGAAATTAGCACATTTCTGTAATGCTTTGAGATCTAGAAAGACAGAAGTCACATGCATCATTACCTCGGTTTAGTAGATGTGAAAACTGAGACTCAAAGCATTTAAATAAGTTATTCACATTTCAAAACTAGAATATATCAGCAGTTTTTCCAAACCTTTTCATTCCTCTTCAAATCTCTTATCCCCCTTCCCCATTTTCAGATGAGAACCTTGCTTCATAATCTACAGAAAAAAAAAATTGAGGGCATCCACTGTGAGCTTCCTCTTCCACCCTCTTCCTCATCTCCTATCACTGAGATACCTTCTACAACTTTCTCCTCCTTCACCCCATCTCACATGATGAAGTGGCCTTACTCTTTCCAAAGCTAATTGATCTCCATTTGTCAAGTGATCTTATTTCATCCTGCCTCTTCCAATAGACAGCCTGACATCCCTTCTCTTTCCCTTATTTTCAATCTCTCCCTCTGTACTGGCTCATTTCTTACTGCTTACAAACATGTTCATGTCTTGCCTATCCTGAAAAAAATCTTCACGTTATCCTTCAATTCCCACCAAATATCAACATGTATCTCTTCTGCCCTTTGTAGCTAAACTCCTCAAAAAGACTATCTGCAATAGGTGCTTCCACTTTCTTTCCTCTAACTTGCTTTTTAACTCCATACATTTTGGCTTCTGACTATCATTCCACTGAAACAGCTCTCTCTGTAGTTACTAATCATCCCTTAGTAGTCAAATCCTATGGCCTTTCCTCAATCCTAACTATCCTTGACTTCTCTGCAGCCTTTAACACTGTTGAGCACTCTCTCCTCCCATCAAGGACGCTTTTTTCTCTCTAGGTTTTCAGGACACCATTCTCTCCTGGTTCCTCTTCTACCTATGTGGCATTTACTTTTATCTCTTTTGTTGACTCCTCTTCCAGAACATGCCCTCTACTGTTAAGTGTCCCCCAGGTTTTGTCCTGGTCTTTCTTCTCTTCTCCCCCCTACATGATTTACTTGGTGATCTCAGAAGCTCCTATGGTTTTAATTATCTCTATGTTGATGATTCTCAAATCTACCTATGCCACCCCAATTTCTCTGCTGATCTCAAATCTTACATCTCCAAGTGCCTTTCATACATCTTGAACTAAATGTCCAATAGGCTTCTTAAATTCAGTAGGTATAAAGGAAAGCTCATTATTTTGTCCCCAAACCCTGACCCATTCCTACTTTTCCAATTACTGTGGAAGTCAACACCATTTTCCCAGTTTCTCAGATTCACATCCCAGGAGGCATCCTGGAATCATCACTATTCACTCTGCCATATCCAATCTATTGCCAAGATTTGTCTATTTCACATTTAGAATATCTCTCTAATACATCCCCTTCTCTCCTCTGACACAAATATCACTCTAGAGCAGGCTCATTACATCATACCTAGATTTTGACAATAACCTGTTGGTGGGTTGGTCTGCCTCAAGTCTCTCTCCACTCTGATCCATCCTCCATTTAGCTACTGAAGTGATTTTTTCCTAAAGAATAGGTCCAATCGTGTCATTGTCCCTACTCAGTAAAATCTAGTGGTTTCATATCACTGTGAAAAGAAAATACAAAATGCTTTGTTTTGCATTTGAAGCCCTTCTTAACCTAGCCCCTTCCTCCCTTTCTTACCTTCTTACCCCTTATTCCCTGACACATACTCTTCCAACAGTAACACTGGCTTTCTGGCTATTACACCAAACAAGATACTCCAGTTCAGGCTCCAGGCAATTTCTATGGCCATCCTCCAGGCATTTCTTTCTGGTGTTCCCCCATGCCTTGAATGCTCTCTCTCCTCTGCTCCAACTATTGACCTCCTTGGCTTCCCTGAAGTCCCAACTAAAATCTCACCTTCCACAGGATGCTTTCCTCAACTCCTTTTAATTCCGGTGTCTTCTCTCCATTAATTATTTCCTATTTATCCTGTTTATAGTTTGCTTTGCATATATTTATTTGAATGTTCTGATTCCCACTAGATTTTAAGCTCCTTTAGGGTGGGGACCATTTTTTGTCTCTTTTGGTATTGCCAGGTGCTTAGCTTACTGTACCTGCAACATACTAGGTATTTAATAAATATTGACTGATTTTATCCAAGAGGCAACAGGAAGTCACTAGAGCTAGTTGAATCACGAAGTCATACCGTCACATATGTGCTTAAAGAAAATTACTTTGGCTGCTGTGTAGGATAGACTGGACTAATAGGGAATGAAACTCAGGTTCTCTGATTCTAGCTTCAGTAGTCTCACATGATGTATCCTCTATTTACTATGTTTACTAGATTATTAATATTTCTCAAAGACAAGGAAGGGTAGTTCTTTCAGATGCATAATGACAAAATAAAGTCATTTGTACATATGTATCATTTTCTACTCCCTTTTTAGACATATACTTTGACCTGATTTCTCTGGAAACATCTGCATTTAAGGGAGTGATACTTTTATATGATTAACAGGAGTAATGTAAAATAATCTTTGTCTGCCTCAGTTTCCCCATCAGTAAATAGGTATAGTAAAGGCACATATCTCCCAAAGTGGTTACAAAGACCAAATAAGATAGTATTTTGTAAAGTGCTATATAAATGCTGGCTATTAAATATAGCTAGGTGGTTCAGTGAATAGAGTTTTAAACCCGGGGTAAGGAAGACCTGAGTTTAAATCTTGTCTCAGATACTTACTAGCAATGTGACCCTGGCCAAGTAATTTAACTTCTGTCAACCCCACTTTATTCATCCATAAATAGGGATAATAATAGCACTTCCTGCTTAGGGTCGTTAAATGGATAAAATGAGAAAATATTTGTATAATGCTTCGCAAACCTTACTGGTCTATAGAAATGCTAAATACTTATTTGTTTATTTTTTCTGAAATTTACAGAACTAGGTACTGAAAAAAGATTTTTTAAAGGTAAGTTTTAAAGGTTCTTTACTTCATGGTGTTTAAAATCTATTAAGTGTGATATATTATTATTTGGCTATGTGACTTTTGTTTCTATATAGGCCCCCTCCCACTTTTCCTTAGTTATTAGATTCTTTCAGTATAAATTCTTGATTATAATGTGTGCTTTAGTGACTCATAATTGAGTTTTCGCATTTAACTTTATGTATTTAAGGTCTAGCGGATACCACTTTCTAGAAAATGTGTGTGCGTGTTTTTCCAAGCTGACACATACTTGGGGAAAAATGAAAGGCCCAACTAGTAATTTACTCTGAAAGGATTGTACGTCTTTGTGAGTCATGGGCAGCATGTGGTCCAGGGTGTGGGTGGAAGCTTCCATGCCAAACGATTCTAATGATAACTCATCAAGCAGGACAGCAAGTACAATAATCTTGTGCTACTATAGATTCAAAGCTACTGTGCAACTCCTGGTAGGAGGTAAAAAAGAACTATAAAGTGGGAGGAATTTAGCAACCTTATATTAACTTCACCATTTAACATTGAATATTTAACCATCAAAATCGGTATTGAGCACATATAAAATTTTTCTAAAAGGACAGAATGCATTTATTGTGTAAGACAGGATTTAGCCATTTTCACAGCACCTAAGTAAAAGATTACTAGGGATGCTTCATAGATGTTTCTGTCTACTACTAGATTCCTTACAGCTCCTCTTTTTTCATTTACATGGCTGTTTCATATAGAAGTTGCCTAATCGTGAAGCCAAAAAGGAGTCATTATTTACTTCGGAGAGTAGAATTAGAACCACTACGTAGAGGTTACAAAGAAGGTCACAACTGCTTTCTAGCTGCTTTGTGAGGTAGTCTTATGAAGGGCTTAATCAGACAAAGCTGAATGACCACCTGTCAGGGGTATGGTAATAGGCAATTATAGGTTTGTATTAGAATCCATCATCTCTGATGTCAGTTCTGGTCATGATAGGGGCCTGGGCTATTTTGATGATCAGCTTTGAACACTATAGTCAGTGGTGTGAGGCTAAATGTTTAACAATGGCTCCCCAGAGGAGAAAATGTTTTAATGGCATACTTTTAAATTTAATCTGTATTATTAACATTTTCTCTGTCATGTTCTTAGGTCTAGACAATCGACAAAACAATAGATCAAGGTGAGATATTAACTGATTTCTGAAGTGCAAATATTCCCACTGAAAATTTAACAATCAGCTCTCTTGAGCTGGTACAAGCTAATTCCAGCCCACCCCTCTCTATAATTGAATATATTATTGAAGAAAAAAATTATAAAATTGCCTAGTATTAGATTTTCCAGAACTGTTTTACCTGATAAAGCATAGGAAAAGTTCAATATAGGTCATCTTAAAATTCCACAGGGAGTGTCCTCTGGAAAAGCCTTCATGTCCAGGACAACAGATTTGGCAAAACCATGCTGAAGAGAGAAGTGCCAGCCTCCTCTTCCCATTCATTCTACTTTTTCTCATGTTCTTCCTACTCCTTCATCTCCTTTTATTCTCCTTTCCCTCCTTCTTCCTCTTCCTCCTACTCTTCTCCTTCCCCCTCCTCCTCCTCCTCCTGCTCCTTTTTGTCTTCCTTTTCCTCCTCTAGCTCCCTCCCTCCTCCTCCTTCCAGGCTGTAATATTTTCCACATCAAGCACAGACTGAGTTCAACAGATTTCTCTGAAGATCTTGGAACTGCATTTGGAAACAGAGCACCTGGGTTAAAATCCCATTTGCTATTTATTTTTTAACCAGGACACTTTATCTCTGTAGGCTTCATTTTCCTCATTTATATAGTGGCAATTATAGGCCTTACTTCACAGAGAGGTGCTGTGTGAGGATTAAAGGAGGTAATATGTTGAAAGCATTTGACAGGCCATGAAATACTTTATGAATACAAATTATTACTGTCATAACAATCCTGCCCTGACCTGTGAGTTTTGGGGTATAGGCAACAACTGTCCCGGATGCAGTTTGATTCTGCTGTGTAACTTAGCAATCTGAGAGTTGTCTGAGACATTAAGAGGTTAAATGCCTTTCCCTAAGGTTCCTAGTCTGTGCCAGACATTGTGCTAAGTGTTTTATAAATATCTCATTTGATCCTTTAAAAAACCTTGGAATAATATTCATTAAGGACACTATATTCAAGAGAAATTTCACATTCCAGGATGACGAATGCTGACATGGATGCTGTTAAGCCTGAATTGAAAGAGAAAACACAACTGAATAATCAGGTGTCAGAACTGCAGCACACACTTGAAGCTCTTTCTGCACAAGTTGATACAGTCATGAAAGTCTGAAACTGAAATCAGAAAAACAAGTTCTTGGACAGTCTACAGAAAATCTTATGTCTCTTTCTAGTGCTCTGCAGACAACTGACACAAAAAAGCAAAAGGAAGTAAGGATTTGGTCCCTGTTTTATTTGGTATTGCTGCTGGGCTTATTAATTTTTTCTTGTTTTCAAACTACATAGGCTCTCTACAAGTTCCAAAATATGAATTTGTGGCTCTTTTGAATGCTTTTGAAGATACAGCAGAAGTAGACAAAGTTAAGAGAATTAATATCACTGGAGGTACCAGTAAGTTTGTGTATATGTTGGACTTTGAAAATATGCAAATGTATTCATGAATTTAATTTTTTTTCTTATATTTGTTAAGAAAGCTTGAAAATGGATGTTTTGTCAATATTGGATTTAATTTGTAGGGTTAAGCAAATGGCTGACATTACAGAATCACTTATAGCTGGAAGTTAACAAAATAACTTCCATTTTCTGGAAAAGTGACTAAAATTATATTCTAAAATGTGGAAAGCTTTATCTAACTTAGCAACCACTGTATGTCTATTTCCATTGTGTCTTTTTGTTCTTATCACCACTTACCATAATATTTTTCACTTGTCTATAAAATATTTTTAAATATGAAAACCAAACTTTAGCTGTTTAAGCTAAAAGAAAATTAAAAAAAACTTTTCTCAACTAGGAGATATGCTAAATTATAAATTGATGAATTAGGCCAGTTGGCTTGCCCCTAACAAACTCAAGAAAATAGACAAATGGTGTAAAAAAATTAGTACTTTTGGAACCTTTACTTGCTATGAAAAAAATTAATATATTTCTGGAATAAGGATATGTTTTGTAAAAATAATTCCAAATCATATCTCAAAATATATAAGAGCAATTGTAATCTAATTAACTCCAAATTCATCTCAATTCCTGGCTAATATTTGTTCTCTTTGATCCATGTTCAGGTTGACTTGTCATTTGGAAAGGAAAAAAATATGGTTGGTAGGTTTTGTAAGTGTTTTAAATCTGACTGACTATCCATTAGCTAAATGTCAATTTTCATGGTTTCCAGACTCCAGAAAGAGTTGTTTCATTTCTGTCATAGCTGACTCTTTGTGACCTCATATTTCTGGGTGTTTTTTTGCTTTCGTTTTTTGGCAAAGATACTGGAGTGGTTTGTCGTATTTTTCTCCAGCTCATTTTACAAACGAAGAACTGTGGCAAATAGAAATAAGTAACTTGCCCAGGGTGACACAGCTACTGAGTGTCTGAGGCTGGATTTGAGCTCATGAAGATGAGTTCCAAGCCCAGTGCTTGATCCACTGTGCCACCCAGAGGATCCTTTCCAGAATGAGTAGCATTTGCAACAACAACAAAATGATAGCTAAAAACAATTTCTAGCGTTTATAAGTATTACAAGCTTAAAATGGCAGATTTCTGCTTATAGCACAAGTTAAATATCTTTATCAATTTTTGAATTTCTATGTAATTATCTTCAAACCCAAATTTTTGGGTTTTAGGCATGTTTTTGTAAATAGATATAGATATAGATAGATACACACATATATTCTGTTTAAATATATATGTACATGTAGGTTTATATATGTATATAATGTATATGTATACGCATATATGTACATGTATGTATATGTGTATTTGTGTACATATGTATACATACAGAATATATATGTCTGCATCTATCTCTATCTCTATCTATCTTTATTCCAGTATGGATTGCACATAGCATGAGAACCTGAATTTCTGTTCAGAACTGAATATAAAACTGTTTTAGTTACCGCAATGGGGGAAAGATTCCCTGTCAGCAAGTAATATGGCTTTATTAGACTAGAGCCATTTTTGATCAAGGAGTGCTCTTCTGTTTGTTTTTCTTTTTATTGATACAAAGTTATAAAAAAGTGATTTTAGCTGTGTGTGCATGTGTTGTATGTAGGTAATTTATTATTGTAATTAATTAGAAAATATGTATGCCATGAACACCTGCACATGTTTCTCTTCTAGGTTATATAGAGATATTACATTAAATTATTTAGATGAAACCAAAACTGAGAACAGTTTCCCAAGCTTTGTACATTTTTCATGGATGTTCATTTCATTCTTTTGATTGAAAAAACACATTTGAGAGGGGAATTTGGGAAAGGAGGGATCGACATGATAAGGCACACTAGAAGAGGAGATATAATAAAGACCAAACAGGAAAGGTGATTATTTGACAAAGAATTAGCTGGAAAGTCAAAAGGGAAGTTAAGAATACTTTGTGGATTATGCTAGCACAAATTTTGTTATTGATAATTAAATCTAACTTAATCATCCCTAATTAGTAGTTCTGTGTTTTTCCAATATATTAAGCTACCACTGTTATCAAAACAAGTCATGATTTGTCATAATATATGTTATAGTGTGATTTGTCTGGAAGTTATCTTGTTTTCATGCATTCAAATCCCTCGTCACAGTCACAAATAAGTCATACAAGTCTAATAACTTTTATATTATATTTATTTTAAAATTTATATTTTATATTTATTATTTTTATATTGAAAGGTCGCAAACAAATAAAATTCAAAATATGTACTAAGTGAATACAAAATAATATCTTAGGTTTGGATGGTAGAGAGCAGTAGCAAACTTTTTGGGGTCAAAATAAGTTCTTTGTAGGAGAAAGTATTTGAACTGAGTCTGGAATGAAACTAGGGGTCTTTGAAAGAAGAGAAAGAAAGGAGTATATTCTAGGAATAAGATATGGGATGGGGAGGAGCATTTGCATGGGTGTTATGAGGGCAGGTGTTATACTGTAGACATGGAAAGGCAAATAGAGTGAGCTAGAAGCTATGTGTGGTCAATGAAGGCATTCAGTCTGGGAGGATAGATGGGAAACAGATTGAAAAGGGATTTAGCTGTCTTCTCAGTTTCTTCCTTATTATTAGCACTGAAGCTGTGGGTGGTAGATGGATTTAGTTATAGAAAAAGCTTTGGAGTTGAAGCAAAGATTACCGTTTAGGTTGGAAGCCAGTCAGGGGAATGGAGGAGTTTTGGGAAAGTTCTTTTTATTATCCCTCAAAGTATTGCCAGACTTCAAGAAGCAAGAAGCCAATCTATAGTCAATATACATAGCTTGGTACCAAGGTCAGAAAAAGACAATGGGGTGAAATCAGGTAGGCAAGTAGAATTCTGGGTACATGATTCCATGACAAAAGGTACAGTGTCCCTTCTCTCAAAAGTTTCTTTCAAAACTTAATATGTTAGGGGAAATAATTATGAAGGAGGCTAGAAAATTAGGTTGGAGGCAGATTATGGAAGGCTTAAAATTTCATAATAAAGACTTTGTACTTTAATTAGGTAGACAGTATAAAGTTGCTGGAAGTTTTAGATGTGACAATAAGAGAAATTCATTAGGAAGAATATTCACACATCAGGGAAAAGGAACAATTAGAAAGCAAATGGACTAGATTCAGGTTGACACATCATGAAGATATTAAAGTAATCTATTGTGAGAGAAGATGCGGTCCTGAAGTATGGTAGTTTTAATAGTAGGGAAAGTGAAGAGTGATACTTGAGACATTGTGGAACTAGAATTGAAAGGACATGGCAACTGATTGTGACTAACAATAGCAAGAGTATCTGATATTTAAAGAGAGATTTTAGGTTTCAAAGTGTTTTACATATGCTATTTGATCCTCAAAACAACCGTATGAGGTATGTGCTGTTATTTTCCCCAATTTATAGATGAGGTAACTGAGTCTGAGAGATATTAAATGACTTGCCCAGGGTCATATACCTAGTAAATGTTTAATGCCAAATTTGAATTCAGGTCTTTTAAACTGCTAGTCTACAGTTCTATCCACTGTGCCAAAGAATACTAATTCAAACATGGAAGCCAAGATGATAGGAATGCAGAGGGACAATAATCTTGGGGATGAAAATGCATTTTGGAACTAATGAGTTTTGGATAGGAAGTAGATTCTGGTGAAGATGCCCAGAAGGCAGTTGGGAATACACATTTGGAATTCTGTAGAGAAGAGGTGTCAAGTTCACAGACCCACTGAGGCCTTCTGAGTGCTGCCCAAACCTTACTAAAAGGTAATTGGGAAATGTCTAATAAAATAAATAAAAATAATACACTATAGATTTTAATTTTTGGTTTTCTAAGTCAATATAAGACCTGAAGGCATGAATTTCTACTTGAATTTGATACCCCTGCTGTAGAGAAATTGAGGATTGAGAAATAAATTTGCATTTTATTTGCAGAAATGTTATATTTGAGGCCATGGTAGTAGACAAGTATAGCAGTAAGGCAAGATTCATGACCTCAAAGATGACCGTGAAAATGCCTGAATGGTTCAGAATCATGAAGTATAAGAAATTGTCTAGATAGAAGGCAGAAGAAATATAACATTTATTTAGATGCGAGAGAATCCAATCTCAGGACCAATAATTCCAATTCCATATAGTAGCAATTATATTCCAAAACTAGTAAGCTCACCTCAATGTAGCAACAAGGAAATTATAACAAAGTATTATAGCTAGGAACCAAATCATTCTGTAAACCCCCTGCCCCCAACACACACACCTGCTAGGGTCTTCCTGTAAACAATCACTCATGAATCCTAACTCTCTGCTCAGCACTCTCTCCTGCAGCTCTGCGACTCTGAGTTCCTTGATCTCTGCAACTCTGTTTTGTTCTGCACTCTGCTCTGTCATCTCTCAATGCTGGCTCTCCCTCAATGTCTGCTGCCTCAATGTCTTGATGTCTGCTTCTGAATCTTGCCACTCTCAGTTCCACTGCTCCCAGTTCTGCTGCTCCCAGTTCTGGTCTCTTTTTTTATACAGTCCTAGCCAGCATCTGATTGGCTAGAATTTAGGTTTATGATTGGCTGAATTCATGATTCACTAGAACTCAGTGCATATACCATTGGCTCTGGTCTTAGCAACTCCCCTAAGGGCTCTGAGGGCTTCACGCCCACTTTGGCTTAGCAACTAGTAATTAGGTGCTTTAGGCCTACTTAGAAACAAAGATATAATCAGGCTTTTCCACCTAGGCCCACCTGAGGCCTGTTGAATGGGTGGGGAAGATCTTAGAACACATTAATACTACAACAAGATCACTATCAGTGAAATTGTATAGTACCAGACATGGAGGAACACCAGGAGTGTAAGGAGGATGAGGAAATAACAAAAGTTAAAGGTGGTCAGAGAGGAAGAAGTGAATCTTTCTATGTGCAGTGTCTCAGAATTCAAGCTATGATACAGCAACAGGAAATGCTTCAGGGGTGTTAAATGCTAAGATAAATCAGGGAACATAAATAAGTACTTAAAAAAGGCTTTGGCAACAAGAAAGACAATACAGTGATTTTGGAGAGCACAGTTTTAGTAGATCAGTTGGTATGGAAACCTGTTCCATAGGCTTAAGGAGGGAGTGCTTAGTAGAGGAAGCAGAAAGAGCAGGCATGGACTTCGTATTCTAAAAATGTGTCAGTTAAAGAGAGGAGAGAGATGGAGCAATAACTGTACCTGGAGATTTTTTATTTGCTGCATAATTTTCATCATTTTTACCATTCCAATTATGTTGTAATAGTCTTACTCTTTCTATTTTCCCAATGTAACACTTTTTTTCTCTTCTAGCCATCTTCCTAGCTTAATTTCTTGACTATTCTCTTGACAGCCACATTCTGATTTGTTGGTATTATTTCAATTGTTCTGACTCTTACTAGTTCTCAGGAGAAAAATTTGATTTTCCTTTGCCTGATAGGAGATGTCTCCCTTGATGCTTCAGTTAACTCTACTCTTGTTACAGGTCAAATCAGAGTGATAATGTGACCAAAAAGAAAAAAAATCAAATGACCTAACTTACGTGACTGAGTAATAGGCCACAAAACTGAATACAATGTGAAAAAATAATCTAAATATATCAATGGCTAATACAATTTAAAAGGCTTTTGATATATCTTTTAATGTAGATAAATATTCAAACTTTAAAAAAGAAATAAAATCTCTCAGCCTTGTAATTCCTGATACTGAAGGAAACTGACAGGATTGAGTCTCCACAGGAATAGCCCATTGCCAAAGCATTTGTCATTATTTCCTGTTGTACAGTGATATGATGAGATGACAATTTGAAAAGAAACTAATATATTTGACTCCTTTTCCACATTTCAACAAGGACAGACAGCTACACATAGACACTTTTCTTATACTCAAATAGAGGGATGATGACAAACTGGATTGAGGGCCATTCAGGAAGACTTAGGTTCTAGCCCTGCCTCTGACAAATCACTAAATATTCTAGTATCTTCCGATAATCCTTTAAAATATATATGTTACAGATGAGGACCAGTGCCTTTGTGGAACTAGTTTCTATACCTGAGAATTCACCAAAATAGATTAAATCAGACTCTTGGATATCCCCGCTCCCAACTCACTCTGCCCACAACCGCCATTACCACCACCACCACCACCACCACCATGAACTGCAACTGAATAACACTGTTAGATGTCAATGATTAACAAGTCCTTGATAAGAGAAAGTTTATCATTTAGTAGGTAATTGTAATATATAAGTAAGGAAGTCACTATCCATTTTATTTTCTTATTTTTAATTGTTCTTTATTTCTTTTATTAGTATTTTATTTTTCCCCAATTACATAAAGAAAAACAATGTTTACCATTCATTTTTTAAAAAAATTCTGAGTTCCAAATGCCTTATCTTCCTCTCTTTCTTCTACTGTCTCTGAAACAATAAGCAATTTGATATGGGTTATACATGTGCATTCATGTAAAACATATTTCCATATTAGTCATGTTCTGAAAGAAAACAGACAAAAAAGAAAGAAAAAAAGAAAGTGAAAATATTATGCTTCGATCTGCATTCAGACTCCATCAGTTCTTTCTCTGGATATGGGATAGCATTTTTCATCATAAATGCCTCAGAATTGTTTTGGTTAATTGTATTGCTGAGAATGGCAAAGTCATTGAGAGTTGATCATCCTTACAATGTTACTGTTATTGTGTACAGGGTTCTCCTGGTTCTGTTCACTTCACTCTGTATCAGTTAATAACATACATGCAAAAAATTTTTTGAGTTCCAAATTTTTTCCCTTTCTCCTCACCCCTCCTGCGCACTTTGAGAAGGCAAGCAATATGGCATCAATTTTACATGTGAAGTACACACACATGCACACATACACACACACAAGTCCAATAGAAATTTTCTAATTTTGGTTGAATATCATTTGGCCTCATGCGGAACTTAGAAGTCAACATGACAGCTATTCATTTGTTGTTGGAATTAAAAATCTCTCCACCACGAACAGCAACGCACCATGACTAAAGGGCATGACAGGAACCAAAGTGTAATGGACATAAAGCTAGCTTGGAACCAGGAGAATCTTAGTCAAAGTCCAGAATATGAAACATTTTAGTTGTGTGACCTTGGACAAGTGAGTTAAATGATCAATGCCTCAGGCAGTTGAGAATATAAACTATGAAGGATTTATTTTATATTGGTGGAGGGAGTGTCCTAATCTTGTATGTAGTTCCCTAAACTAAGAAAATCACAGGTCCAATCCCTATCCCATATCCTATAAAGGAAATAATGTGACATAACTTTAAGAGGAATTAAATGTGTAATATTAGATGAGAGGGAAAATAGTATTATCCAATATAATAATCAGAGTATGCTTTAAAGCAGAGGTGTCAAACACAATGCCCCACAGTCAATTGTAGCCCAACACTGCCAAGTACTGTCCAAACCAGCTTAATATGTGTCAACTGGCCAGAACCAACCTCTAAACTGTGGGTGACCAGGGCTGAACGGAGAAGGCTAGAAAATAGGAAAATCAGGAATAAAACAGAAGTTTAGTTTCAAAGTGAGGAAATGGCTTGCAAGCAAGGATACATGCTGAAGCCCTTTGCCTAGTTGGAGGGAGAGCACCCTGGGGCAGTGTGTGGAGATCTCAATACTTATACCAATGGCTACACAGTGAACTGGAGTCCTGACACTGAGGCATAACAGCAACAATATGACAAGTTTGATTCATAGCAGGGTTTCATGACCAGAACATGGATATAGCATATGCTTGTCTGAGCTCAGAGAATACCTGATGCTCATCAAAGCAATACAAAAATGTTGTGATTTTGCCAGCAAATGAAATCATCCAGAGGGTGAGAGCAAAGGATTGTTATTATACCAAGCTCAGGGCACAGCTTGCTTGTTGAGCCTTAGCTCTGGAAAACAGGGTTCTCCTGTTACTTTGACATATATAATTAGGAAATATTTAACAAATAAATAAAAATATAATAAAATGTTACTGTGTGGCTCTTAAGTTAATATTCAGTCTTTAATGATCCTTATTATGGTTTCGTGGCTGCTATTTCTATTTGAGTTTGATACCATTGCTTTAAAGGGTGGGCAGGATTTCAATAGGGGGAAAAGGGAAGGGAATAAGGATTTGTTACGCATTTACCTTATTCTAGGACTGTGCTAGATGCTTTACAGATATCTCATTTCATTCTCATAGTAACCCTCAGAAGTACATGCTATTACCCCCATTTTATAGTTGAGGAAACTGGTAAGCAAAAGTTAATGATTTGCCTAAGGTGACAAAATCAGGAAATATTCAAAGTGGCATTTGAGTTCAGATCTCCTGCTTCCAGGCTCAGTGCTTTATCCACCATATTGCCTAGGTGACAATCAGCAAAATAGGAAGATAATAAGGCATTTCAAGCACGGGAAACACCAGCAACAAGTTAGGGTATGAAGGTATGGTGTGTATTATAATAGATTATGGCATAGCAAGTATAGAAAATAATAATAGATGCTGATTGGAAAGTTTAGTGACAAATTTGTAGAGCTTGAATGCCAGACTAAGGATTATGAACTTTGTTCTCCAGCCTGTAGTAGTTACCAAAGATTTTTAAACAAAGAAATCATATTACTAGATCTGTACACTTGAGAGTTATTCTAGTCAAAGTGTCAAGGATAGATGTGAAAACATAGGTTGATGTAGGAAAAAACTGCTATCAGGTGTAGGAAAAATTGTTACAAGTACACCCTCTGATAGGCACTGAACGCGGCACTACAGAAACCTAACAAAAATAGTAACAGTCCCTTCCCTTAAACAGCTCAAACTTCTTACTATGGAAAATATCATGCACACATGTTAGTGAGTATAAAATATATCAGAAGTAGATACAATATCATTTAAGTTCATTTATGGTGCTAGTCACAGTTTTCTGGATGGATGTTATCTTACTTATGCCTTCCCAAAATCATGGGGCCTAGAATCTGAATACAGTGCTCCACTTTTTTGCCAGTAAGGAAGACTACCTTGGAACTACCACTTTCCTCATTCTGGACATTATTTTTTATTAATGAAATCCAGAAAAGCATTAGCATTTTTGGCTGTTATGTCTCATTTTTGACCCATTTTGGCCTGACTGCTTACAAAAGAATCCTAGATTTTTTCACACAAAGAGTTGCCTAGCCATAACTATCCTATCTTAAATTTGTATACTTAATTAATTGTACCCAAATGTAGAATTTTGCTGCAGATTGGAACCACTTAAACTTTGTCAAGAGAAAATCATTCCTGTATTTAAAATGGTGGTACAGAAAGGCGAATCTCACACACTATCTTTTTGCCAACTGTTACACTTCCAAAATTCTACTTCTTCTTTTGATGCCATTACTTTCAGTTGACAGTAGTGTTGAAAACTCTTCTCAAACCCCTAAGGCCTTCACTCTCATCTCCACTATTTAATATTCCTTAGCAAGGTTTTCTAGTTTACTTGTAGTGGCATCACTCATTTTCATGAATAAGTAGGAATGGTCATCTATTTCAACCATCCAGGAGGATACCCATCACATCCAATATATTTGCCCTATGTTGACTTCTCAGTTTTTAAAATGAAGTTGACAAGTAGCCACTTTGATCTTGCTATATTGGGAGTCACCAACTACTTCCATTTTCTGACCATTATTGGATAACTTCTTTCTTAATGGCACCTGTGAATCCCCGCTATTATCACTTAGAGCACATAAAGTTATTTTGGATTAACTTGGTTTAGTTGCTCCTTTACAGGAAGAACCCCATGTCTATTACCTAGGCATAAACATTCAGCATTATTTTGCCCCCTGTGCCCCATTCTCTATGTTTTTTTTTTTCATAGCCTTTGACTACTTTCTATTTTAAATAATTCTTTCTAATCAGACTTGTAAGTTCTGAGTAGCTGATATATATTATTCTCACTACTAAGAGAGTCATAACTGGCACAATAAAAGCTAATCATCTCGGACCATCCTAAAGAACAGACTCAGCCTGGAATTGTTTGTGCGCTTGGTAGTCCCAAGACTTTTGGTCACTTTATTGTATTCTCTCCAGCCTTCATGTAAAGCTGAAAAATCATCCTCCTTTTGTGAAGTAGATAAGGATTTAACATGAAGGTCTCCTATTCTCTCTGTACCCTCTGAATTAGCTCTACAGTGCTCAGAAACAACTAAGTACAGTAAACAAGGATCCTTCTGTTTTAAAGTATGTAGGGCATTATATGAAGGTTTTGTGGGGTTCTCTAGAAGATAATTATATTTCTGCATCAAGTAGCTTCCATTTTCTAATGTCTCTGTGGCATGTGGTAGTTATGATTCAAAGTCAGATGCTGTGCTAGGCATTAGGAAGACAAAGACAAAATGAAACCAACCTCAAGCAGATTACCTTTTTTTCCTGGACACTTCCACCAAAAGAAGCTTCCACGTTATGCAGACATATTTTATGCATTCCTTGGAATTGGAAGAAAGAAAACTCACTCACAAAAGTTTACAAAATCCTCTTTCTTCCTCAATTGCTTTTTGAAGTAAGGATTTATGTTCTTTGTCATTCCTCCTATTGCTAACTCTCCTGACAAGTTACATGCTGGTCATGCATATTTGATTGACTGGGAGGCCTTAAGGAAAGCTTAGTTAATCTTCATTAAGTTCCTGGGTTGATAGGACATTAGTTTGGCTATACCAAACCCTAATGCAAATAAAATACTTCAGATAGTTTTGTGTAGAAATTTAGTTATATCAATGCAATATCTCATTAAATCAACTTATTCAGTTCTTTCCTCATTTTTTTCTCTTCATGTAGAAGTTCATATATGCCCTTGTGCTTCTCTATTTTCTTTATTCTATATTTTGTTCAATTCTGGAGCTCAGATAAAAATTTTTGGCTTAATACAAAGTCCTCAGAAAAAAAGAACATATTTAGAACATCTGGGTCAAGGAATTTTTCTCAGAGACCTTATCCAGTACCAATAAAGTTTTTGGATGTCACCATTTTATGAGCTTATACTGAGTAAAGAAAGGTGACCTGAATTAGAAGCCAAGTGAAGCAATGTGTTTTTTTTTTTTTGTTTTTTTTTTTTTTTTTTTTTTTCCCTATGGTGCTTAGCAATATGGGGTGGAGGGCAGAGTCAGGGGAGAGAAAGCAAGTACTATATTTGTTTATTGCTGCTGTTCTAATGTGCTATCAGGAAAAGAAAATTATACTTTTTAAAGATTCAATTCAACCATCTCCCAGTAGAATTTTGTAAATGCTAGTGTTCAGAATATCTTCCAACATTTAGAGGTTGGGGATGTCTAAAAGATATTTATAAATTTATTGGATATGGACAAAATTTTTCATAAGTGAAATGGCTTGTTCATCTCAAATTGAATTTGAATAGGCAAAATATCACTCAGATATGCTGAATATTTATTGAGCTATTAAAGACTTTTAAAGGACAAATCTTAATGGTGTCCTTTATATCTAATGTTAAAATAATTGGGTTGATATCCAAATCAAAATCAAACCTTGCTTTTTCTCTTTGCCAGGGTCTTAGCCCATATATTCTATTTAGTCCTTTTGAGGTAATGATAAAAGTAATGCTTTTTGCTCTGCCAAGCTGATTCTGAATTAACTTTTAAAACTATAGCTTGACTTCATACAGATAGTGACTTCAACTAAAAATAATAGAACTTGTCAATATAGAAAAATAATTATGACCTTAGTAGCAGGAATCATTTTGAAAAAATAAGAGTCTTTAGAATATAGAATAGTTTTGGAAGGTCAGTCATGAAAGTGTCATTATAAGAAAGATTCAAAATACTAAGAGATAAAGTGCTCATGAATATTTAGATGGGATAGTCCTGAATATTTCAAGAGGTACACTAAAATGATTTGCAAGGTCTCTCATACCATAAGTATCAAATATTCTTTCTTAAAAACTGAAAATGATATGTGGTTTCAAAGTGGCATTTTTCAGCTTTGCTCTTGAGGTAGAAATTGAAATGTAATTTTTTTTAATTTAACATGTTGCCAAAGTAGGGCATTAAAGAAAACCAATGAAATGATACATATAGATGCACAACCATACTCATATGTGCACATCTATGTATGTATGAATTTACTATAAAACAGCTGAAATGATAGGGATGATTGAAAATCTACGTAGCTAAAACAAAAAAAAATTGCAACCAACTTGATATAATATGAAAAACTAAAAAATAGAATTCAGTGAAATGTTAGAAATTCCATAAGTAAGGAAAATGGGAAAATATAAAACTAGAGGTAGGTATTTGATGCTGAAGAAAGAGCCCTGCACTTAGAGTCAGAGAGGCAGTATTCTAATTTCGATACTGAAATTTATTTGAGTTGTCTTGCCCAAGTCAATTTTCCTCTTTATAGTGCAGTTTACTTGTCTATATGTACAAGGAGTAATTCACATACTCCCCCTACACACACATCCATTAACATAATGCAATATAATGTAACAAACAAAATGTTCTATGCCTCTTATCTTTATCAGGTAAGTATAACACTTTGAGTTAAAATACCAGTCAATCAAAAGTCTATAAACTAGGTATAAATGCAGATGAACTCACAATAAGTCTCATAAAGGAAGAAGGAAAAAAAATGAACAAGCATTCCAGAAAAGACCAAAAATAACACTAAAAAGAAAAGCATTCTGTTTTAAAGGAAAGTGAACTAAAAATTCTCAATAAAAAATAGATCAAGAAAAAAATTGAACAACAGTAAGAAAATACAAATTGTTAAAATAAAAATGTGGCATTTAAAAGAAGATTTGGCAATTGCAAATTATCAGAAACCAGAGCTCTTAAACAAGAAATTAACTTAAGAATTGATAATGCAGAATACACAAGGAAGAATCTCCCACAAAGAGTAAAGGCTATGAAAAAGAGAATGATATATATGGAGTACATAAATGTAGAAGTGGTAGAAAATTTGGCAGAAGATAAATAAAAGACCAATATTTTGAACGTTCATATCATTTCTCTACTATGCATATGGAGTATGTTGGTTTTAAATTATAAAAAAATGCCCTTTTAGTTTTAAAGTAGCAGCTACTAAAATTTGTAATAAGCACAAAATTATATAAAATACATGCTGTAGATTCAGAAATTTGGAGTTGAAATGGATTTTAAAGGCCTAAGTTCTCTTATTATAGATGAAAAACTGAGGCTCAGAGTGATTAGTTGAATTGTTCAGGCACAGACATAGTAGGTTTATGTGGCAGAATTTGAATCTGTTTTCTTAGGTCTAAGTCTTACATTCCATTAAATGGAGGGAATACTGTTTTCCTTCTAGTAAGCATTCTCATTCTTGTGGCACACTACTGTCAGTCTTCCCTTTCTTCTATGACTAATATTTCAGAAAATTACTTGAAGTATATAAACAAATACATCAGGGATGTCCAAAGTAGTGTACAGTTGGTATTTTTTGTTTGTTTTCTGTAGTCTATTTAACATAAGACAAGGATTTATATTTCAATTCAATTTTATGATGTTACATTTTCTGTTAAAATATGGATCCATTTATTAAGACAAGAAAAATGGCAGCCAAACTGAATTGCAATAAAAATGCTGTTAATAGTATAAATACCTTGTACTTGTCCGTGAAGAACTGACATAAAGATACCTCCACCTTTTCTAGTCTAGTGTAACCAGAGTGACCTTTGTTTTCTTTGAGTTACTCAGCTTACCTCATTGAAACTCGCTGGGCATTGGGGACTTCTCTTCTGGGGCAGGAAGCCCAGAAACCATGGCAGGAAGAAGAGAACTTCCTGTGTGATGAGTCATGGGGCTGGCTGAGGGGAGGTGTTGACTCCAGAGCCACGCCCTATTGGGTGTTAACCTAGTCTACCCTAGGGGGAGAGGCCAACTCAAGAACCAATCGGCCCTGGTCATTCAGGAGGCGCTTGATGATGTCTAAAACTCTAATAAGAAGAAAGAATGAGAACAGAGAATTCATCAATAAAGGGCAATTTTTTTCTTCATTTGATTCTTTCCAAAAGATTCCAATGTTAGAAATTTTGTTAACAGGAGGAGAAGTGGCTATAATGTATTGTGTAAACCTTAAAGTGCTGTATGAATGTCAGTTATTGTTACTATCAGTGGGCAGAAAGGTAAGTAAGGAACATGACAGAAGCAGCAATGTTCATTAAAAAAAAAAAATTGATTGAACTGTGCATCCTAGAACATTGTGAGGGGTGAAGTGTAACCAGAATGGTGGGGTCATCTTTGGGGAAGCTCTTCACCTTTCCCCGGGCTTGCTGCTTCTCTTCCGGGGTAGGAAGCCCAGAGAGCATGCCAGGAAGCAGAGAACTTCCTGTATGATGAGTCATGGGGCTGGCTGAGGGGAAGTGTTAACTCCAGAGCCATGCCCTATTGGGTGTTAACCTAGTCTACGCTAGGGGGAGGGGCCAACTCAAGAACCAATCAGCCCTGGTCATTCAGGCAGTGCTTGATGATGTCAAAAACTCTATAAGAGGGGAGAGGACAGCTTGAAGAGCTCTCTTTCCTTTTCCGGTTGGCGGGATGGCGGTGGGGAGCGTGACTCTGGGCCAGCCCTTGCTGTCGGGCTGAGCCCAGATGTTGGTAATTATGAATTGTATTGGGTCTGTCTGTTGATATTTGTAATTAGTTTGTATTTAGTTCTGAAGTTCTGGATGGTAGTTTTGTTTTCCCCCGAGCTAAATGAATAATCTGATCTTCAGGATGCTGGTTGTTTGTTCCCCTGAACTAGTTGACTATAATCTGTATTTGGCCTGTCTGTTGATGCTTGCCTGTATGCTCCCCTGAACTAACTGAATGCTGGCCTTTTTTTCCCCTGAACTAAATGAATGTTGTCTGTATGCTAACTGAATGCTGGATTAAAGTAAGCTGGTCAACCCTTTCACCGTGCTTTCCTTGTTTAAGCAGATAAAAAGAACCTGTGCTTTTCCGGCATGCCAGCAGCCTCCTGGGTGCAGCTTATGCTCCCACAGAAGCTGCTAGCCAATTGTTAAAACATCTAGTATGTACCATAAACCAATAACCACAGAATCATTGCCTCTTAATTCTGATGAAATTATTGATTTTATTCAAAGAATTCAAATATTTCATCTGATCATCTTGTCTGTGATATTTCAGAAAGCCAGTTAGAATTCTAGTCTTAATTATATGGATGTCCTTAGCAGTCTAGAGTAATCATATTATCTAGAAGTAAAAGACAGCATAAATATTGTTTAGTTTTATCTAGTATTAAATATATAGATGGTTGGAATATAGCTCAAAAAAGAATGCAGCATTTTTCCTTAATTACTATTTTCCTCCCTTAATGAAAGAGTAAACCAAGGTCACATTGATACAACCTCATTGAAAAGGGATATTTACATTAGTTTAGGGCTAACAAATGTGTTTAAAACAACAAACATCAAAATAGCATGTCTTTATTCTTTCCAGGAATTTTAATGAATGAAGAAATTGGTGTATTGCAGGCTTTCACGAGTAATTAAGAATAGTGTCATTACAGAATGTAATGGAAGAAAAGAATATTACCTTGGTGAAAACTAGGAGCCCATTCATGAAAGAAAAAAAAAGGTTGAAGGTTATGATTAAGATATATTTCAAAATCTTAACATTATTCTTCAAAAAGCAAAGAATATGAAAGTCTCAAAATATTACCTTCCTGGATAACCAGCCAGTCAGTTAACAAGCATTTATTGAGCAATTAATATCTACGAAGCAATTTGACTGGCATTGGAAATACAAAAACAGGCAAAACCATGATTATTGCCCACAAGAAACTCACATTCCAATGCGGAATATATAGAGAAAAAATGTATGTAAAAAGTTATATTCCAGTGTAAATGGAAGATTATCATAAGATTAAATATTAGAAAGTTAGCATAAAGAAAATATTAGCAGTTTCTAGGAGTAAGGAGGGAGTTAGTTGGATGAGTCTTCTATATATATTTAAATTTAAAGAGATCCAGGGAAGACAAGGAGTTAAAGGTGTGGAGGGTAAAATTTCTGGTCAAAGGGAGCAGCTAGTAAAAAGAATTGAAATAGGGAAAATATGTGTCATGTTTGAAGAGTATCAAGATGACCAGTGTGGGGAGGGGAGAGGGAGTTAGAGTCAGTGAAAGATAGGAATTTTGCCTTAGATGCTTCATGGTCTTTTCCTCAATGACCTAAAAAGTGCTCCAAAACAAATTCTGATTGCAAAAGCCAAGAAAAAGTCACAGTGAGTTTGTGTTTTTTTTTTTTTTTCCCCTCCAGACTAGGGCAGCTTACTGAAGAAGACTGAGGTGGGGACTGCCCAGAAACCCAGGGATGATAAGGAGACTAAACACCTGGGCATAAAGAGATTCCAGGGCTCCCTCTACTAGCACTGGGAGAAGGAATAGATGCAATTGGTAACTTTTCTTATCCATTCCCCAACTCCAGGTCACAGTTCCAGCAAGGAGAGGAGCCATAAGGGAACAGGGGCCTTACTTGTATAAGGAGCAACAACGAGTTATAGAAACATTGCTATGTGGCTCTGAGCTCAAGAGCAGAGAGTAAACCAGGTTTTAACTTTTAGAACTGCACAGAGATCTTCAGTGGAACTAAGTCTAGCAGCAGTCTATGGAAATTCAAACATACATAAGCCAACAGACACAAATCAGATCTGGGATTTGCAAACCGGGGTGGGGGGGGGCATGAACAAAATGCTTCCCAGATCCAGCACCAAAATTTTATAGGCTCCCAAACCGAGCTATGAAAACAGAGGCGAACACAAAATGCAGAAATTTCAAGCAGATGTCTTTCCCCTATCCTGAGGGGAGCAAAACTAATACTAACATAAAGTCCAGAGTAAAGAAGAAGGCTTGAAAAATGAGCAAACAAATGAAAAATGTGACCATGAAAAGATTTTATGGTGGTAGAGAAGCTCAAGATAGAAACACAAAAGATAATGACTTGAAACCACCTATAAGCAAAAGCCTCAAAGAAAAATGCAGGTTGCACACAAGGCCAGCAAGAATTACTAAAATAGCTAAAAAAAAGATAAAAAGGAAAACAGTATTTTAAGAATCAAAAAAAAAAGAGAGAGGCAGAGGATAAATTTGGTAAGGAAATGAAACCTCCATAAGAAAATTATGAAAAGAAAGTTTACACCATGGTAAAAGAGGCACAAAATACTGAAGAAAATAACTTCTTAAAAATCTGAATTAGGTCATCCAGAGAAAGAACTGTGAAGTTTGAATGCAGATTGAGGTGCACTTCATGCTCACCTTTTTTCTTCTCTTTTGTTTTTGTTTTTGGGGTTTTTTGGGTTTTTTTTTTTTTGGTTCTGTCTCTTCTTTCTCGTGATTCACTCCATTGGTCATAATTCTTCTCCACAACTTGACTAGTGTATAAATTAATTCAATGTGAAGTTATACATGGTAGTTATATGAGATTCTGTGCTCTCTTGGGGAGGGAGGGGGAGGGAGGGGAGAAAATCTGGATCTCAAAATTATGTAGAACCATGTGTTGTAAACTAAAAATAAAAAAAAAATTAAAATAAAAAAATATATAAGCCAAAAAAAAAATCTGAATTGGTCAACGGCTAAAAAAGGTTCAAAATCATACTGAAGAGAACCACTCCTTAAAAATTAGAATTGTCCAATGACAAGTTAATGACTCCATGAGACATTAAAAAATTTTCAAAAAGTCAAATAACTGAAAAGTAGAAGAAAATATGAAATATCTCATCCGAAAAACAACTGACCTGGAACATAGTTTGGGGGGAGATAATTTAAGAGTCACTGCAATTCCTGAGAACCATAAACAGAGAAAAAGAGCCTACCCATTCCATTTCAAGTTATTATAAAGAAAAATTTCCCCTATATCTTGTAACCAGAGGGAAATGTAGAAATTCAAAGAATGTACCAGTTATCGCCTGAAAGAAACTTAAAATTAATACTCCAAGGAATATTTTAGACAAAATCCAAAACCCCCTTGTTGAGGAGAAAATACTGCAAACACATAGAAAGAAATGATTCAAACACCATGAAGCCACCATCAGGATCACATTTGGTTTAGCGTCTAATTCTAAAATGGAACAGAGGGTTTGGGATATGATATTCTGGGAGGCAAATGAGCTAGGATAACAATCAAGAATAACCTTGCCAGCAAAACTGAGTTTAACCCTATAGGGGAAAAATCATATTTAATGAAATAGAGGACTTCCAGGCATTCCTGTTGTAACAACCATAGCTGAATAGCAGCTTTGACATTCCTATTAAAAAAAAAAAAAAACTAAGAGAAGCATAAAAAGGTTTAATGAGTGAGAAATTATAAGTGACTAAAAATGGTTAAACATACTGTATTCAAATATGGAGATATGATGTCTGTAACACCTTAGAAGTTTATCAGCACTAAAGCTATTAGAGGGTGTCTACCCTAACACAGAACATGAATTTCGATTAGCTGGCAATTTGATCAGATGAGGAATAGCATCCGCCTGAACAGAGGGAATGGAGGAACAGTTCAAGTGCAAAATCTAGAAATGTTTATTGGTGAGTACAGCACACGTGTGTGTGGGAAAAAGCAGAACCTAGTCAGCTGCTTCAAAGTTTAGGGGTTTAGAGAGTGATTTGTATGTTTTTTTAACAGGAAAAGGGAGGCAGGAGAATAGGAGGAATACAGACTACCCAGGACCAGGATGTTTGTCCAAGCTTTGTCCATTTAAGGCTGGTATGAACCAGTATGAGCTGGCCCTATGGTTGCTGGCACAACAGAGGTTTTCTGGGCTCACTCAGTGGACACCACAAAGGAGCACTAGTATGTCACACTTTAACAACACTCATTTTGCCTCCTGATGGGATGATGGGATGATTTTTATTTTCAGGTTATTTCAGCCTCTCTTGGGTGATAAGAGAGCTCAAGCAAATCAAGGTGATTACTAAATTCATTATTCATTCCATTTCTGCAATGTGATTTGCTTTTGTTGAGGTTATCTAAAAAGAAGAATGGAAAGGTGAGAAAGAAGAGGTACTGGCATGGGGGAAAGAGAGAGGCAAAAATATTTCATATAAATGGTATAAAAGGGAAACATCTATACAATAAATAAGAGAATGGGATAACAATGGTTAAACCTCACTCTAATATGAGCTGATTCAAGGAAGAAAAATTGTATATACATAGAGTAAGGTACACAAATTTTACCCAGCTGAGAAGAAGGAGGTAAAATGATTGAAGGAAGTGGGGGTGGGGATGATAAGAAGGAGGGTATATTAAAGAAGGTTGTAGTCAGAAGAAAAACAGACTTGAGGAGAAAGGGGAGAAAATAGGAGGCTAAGTATAAAAGAAAAGGATAGAGGGAAATGCAAAGTTAGGAGTTATAACTGTGAATGTGAATGGGATGAAGTCACTCAAAAAATGGAAAAGGATCACAGATTTGATTAGGAACCAGAATCCAACAATATATTGCTTATAGGAAACACACTTGAAACAGCAAAAGTACATCCTGAGTTAAAATAAATGGCTGGAGAAGAATCTAAAATGTTTCAGCTAAAGAAAAAAAAGGAGTAGCAATGATGTTTTCAGAGAAAGCAAAAGCAAAAATAAACCTAATTAAAAGAATTAATCAAAGAAACTGCATTTTGCTAAAAATCACCATAGTCAATGAATTAATATTAATACTGAACATGTGTGTACCAAAGAGCATAGTATTTGAATTACTGAAGAAAAAATTAAATGAGTTACAAGAGGAATAAAATATAAAACTATAATAGTTGGGGACCTCAATTTATTCCCTAGGAGAACTAGATAATTCTAAGTATAAAACAAGAAAGAAATTAATGAAATAAATAGAATTGTAGGAGAGTTAGATATGATGGCACTCTTTAGAATATTGTGTGGTAATAGATAGGAGGGTAACTATTTCTCCTTTACAAAAATTAACTTTGAATTAGGGCATGAAATTTTTACATACAAATGTAGAAAAGCAGAAATAACAAATGTGTGTTTTTTTCTGACCATGATGCAACAAAATTACATTCAATCACATGTCTATAAGCATAGATTAAATACAGCTAGGTGGTGCAGTGAGTAGAGCACTGGCACTGGAGTCGAGAAGACCTGAGTTCAAATCTGGCCTCAGACGCTTAACACACTTACTAGCTCTGTGACCTTGGATAAGTTGCTTAACCCCAATTTCCCTGCCTTCCCCCCTACAAAAGAGCATAGATTAAAAATTGAATGGAAACTAAATAACCTAATCCTAAAAGTAGGTTGAAATACAAGTCATAGAAACAATCAAGAATTTCAATTAAAATAATGACAAAAATGAGGCAATATATCAAAATTTTTGTGATGTGGCTAAAACAGTACTTAAGGGGAAATTTATATCTTTAAATAGTTATATCAATAAATGAGAGGAAGGGCATATCAAGGAATTGAGAATATAACTTAAAATTAGGAAAACAACAAGTTAACACCCCCAATTAAACACTAAAATAGAAATCCTGACAATCAAAGAGAGACTACAAAAACCAAAAGTAAAAAAGCCATTGAACTAATAAATAAAAGAGTTGGGTTTTTTATACCACAAAATCAATAAAGCAGATAAAATATGGGCTAGTTTCAATTGAAAAAAAAAACCAAAATAGGAAAATAAAAAAAAATGAACAGTGTGAATTTATAATCCATGAAGATGAAATTAAAACAAAAACAAACCAAGCACCAATGGATGGTAAATTTCATGGAAGAAAGTAAAGCATAAGAAAATTTCAAAGAGAGGAAAAAATCAGGTTGTAAAAGGCTTTAAATGTCAAACAAAGGAGTGAACATTTGGTTCTAGAGGTAATAGGGAACCATTGTAATTGTGTCATAGTCAGTTCTGCCTTTTTGGAAAAAAAACTATTTTGATTGCTCAGCAGAGAGTAGATTTGGTTGAGATTTGAAGGTAGGAGACCAATTAGAAGGATGTACCAATAGTTTAAGGAAGAAGTGAAGAGTTTCTAAGTCAGGGTGGCAACTGTTTGAGTGGAGAGAAGGGTATACACACACACACACACACACACACACACACACACACTCACTGAACACTTGTGGGCTAACAACATTACCAAATGAGACTGTTTAGGGGAAAATGAAGAAAGTTCAAAAAAGACCCTGGGGGCCACACTGAGTAGCTAAAAACTATACGAAGATCTGGTATAGAAGAATTGGAACATAGAAGGGATGCAAAAATCTATAGAAGAGAGAGTATCCCCGAGAACAGTGTGTTAACAATGCCAAAGGATGAAGAGAACAAGAAGAAGCCATTTGTATGATAATTAAAGGAACACTGGTGACTTTGAAGAGGGTAATTTTGGTAGAATGATGTGGTTGGATGCCAGATTATGACCATGCACAGCATTGTATAACAAAATATTATACCTTTACTAAGTGGAGAAATGCTATCAACAACTGTCAATGACACTATTGAGTATGAACACCAATAACGGAGGTCAGTTGTGATTTGTTCTTTTAAAAATGAAATTAATTAAATATAACCCAATTCTAATTTTTGTGTTAATTCAGGAGCTATTAAAATATCTAATTTTAACAGTTAAATATTATTATTGATATTCTTTAAATTATATGGTCATTAGTACTGTTTGTGTATTTTCACAGTGAATCTGCTATATCTGGATATACTTCAAGATTTAAATATAGAAATAAACAATTAAATGCTCTATGATAATTGCAATGTGTACTGATGGGAACCCATCATAGTAGACACATATATTTGAAGTAAAAAGGAAAAAAACCTTATCTTTTTGCTTTTGATGTTTTTCACATTCTGTATGTTCATGTAGGCATGACCTGTAGAACAGTGATGTAGACCTCTCAAGATATAGGATCCCAATTGAAATTATCAGACAAAAGCCACACAGAAACAATGGCTGTTAAAACACTTGGGTACTACATCATTTACAAGAAATTACCAAACCAACAGCTCACAGTTATGACACTAAAATGAAAGCCAAGGATTTCCTCCATGAACTAAGTTCATTTAAGTTCATCTTTGCCCTTCACAAGATGTACCTTATTCTCTTGATAGTAGTAAAAATGAGAAAGGCTCTTCAAGCTCCTGAACTTAGCTTATTGTATTGACAGAGATGAAAAGCTTGTATAATGCATTGTCAGCTATGAGATTTAGCCCATAAAGTGTTTATTTGATTTTCTATGACAGTGGGAAAATGTGTGTAAACAATGTTATAACCATCCCCAGTTAAGAAAATAAAGATTTCCATTCATATCAATTACACATTTGAGTCCCAATAGTACTATGATACAAAAGAGGATCTGGAGAGAATAAATTAATTTCATCCATTGTTAGACTCGTGGATTACCACCATCAGGCAACAACTGGAATGGGAGACTGCCAAATTTGTGACTGCAATAGTACAGCTGCTGAGCTTTGACAGTGGCAGGAAAATATGATCACAGGATGATTGCTATATAGCTGGAAGCAATCACACTATCAACAAATTAAAGCATACTTGGGTGAGTTGGAAGCTGAAATTGCTGTTTTGAAGCTATGATAAATCTTTTCCTAAAGGTAGCACCATGAACAAATACCAGAGAGAAACTTAATTGGCTTAAAGTAACTTATTCATCTTGCATGTAAACCTTTTACAAATCTGTTCTATACTTTTCAGACTTATCTGTCATAAGCTGTTCTAGATTAAGCTTCTTTGAAACTAGCACATGCCAAAAACAATGCCAAAAATATAATGTCCCAAGAGCTCATCAACTTATAATTTTGTATATTACATAAGAATCTGTTGATCACAACGATATGACTGAAGAATTTGTCAATAATTTAGAAAGATTAAGTGTTCCTTAAACTTTTTATTACATTATAATACACAAATTAGGTAGACATAAAACAGAGAAGAAAGATTCTATATAGCACATGCTTTGGGACTGCTTTTCCCATCAGACACTGGAAGGCTAAGTGCCTGTAATATAGCTGTTACTTATCCCCTCAGCCTTCTAGATGTAGTCCTGATATGTTGATTCTAGAGTTAATGGCCACCTACTGGTATGTTTCTCCCATTTTTATAAATATTAATTAGTCAGCTAGTCTTAATGAACTTTTAGTAATGAATTTCTATTTGTGATACAATTTCTGACTAATACATACAAAGTCCAAGGGATAGTGGGCTCAACATTATAGAGCATATGTTGCAACAGGATGACTTAACTCCTGGTTGCTGGAAGTTCCTTTCTTTCCTTCATGTGGTTACTTATAATGCTCTCCTTAAGCATGGTGCAGCTTTTTGACAAGATTCCTTAGAGTGTCTTGACTTTGTGTGTGTGTGTGTGTGTGTGTGTGTGTGTGTGTGTGTGTGTGTAGTTTATCTTTTGTTGCTGGTGTTTTTGGAATTTCTGCCAGTTGCTCTTGTCCCTAAAATACTTGTAAAACACTGATAAAACGAAGTTTAAATCACCAAGTACTTTTAAGTTTACTTGATCATACTATGGTGAAGAGGAGAAGGAATAGTCTGGGGACTAAGCCAAGGTTAATAGTGGATTTGGGGTTCTCCTCTTTCCAAAGGCATTTTCAAATAGGGCTCAGGAAGGGTTCAATGATTTGCCCAAGTAACACTTTTGAGACTATTGGCCATCAAAAAAAAAAAAAAAAGAGAAAGCATAAGAGATAAATTGCTTTTGCTTTGAGAGAGAATGTTCTAACTAGCTGCCCCTCCATATTTTTATGACAAAACATTTTAAGGATAAAAATAACTAATGTTTATAATGTCCTTAACTTTTACAATCATTATAAGTACTTAACTTATATTTATGTAGTTCTTACCATATAGAAAACGCTATTACATCCATTGACTCTGATGACTGTCCCAAATGTCCTGTAAGGTCACAGTACAAGTTCTGTGGTCTCCCTTTTATAGATGAGGCAACTGAAACTCAAAGATTTTAAGCATTTTGCCCAAGATTCCTGAGTAATTAATGGCAGAGTCAATACTCAAAACAGTGAAGTAGAAAGACTTCATGACTAAGTGTCTTAAAAGCCATGTTCCGATCCTGGCTTTATTTGAATAAGTTATGTGTCTTTGAGCAAGGAACTAAACCTTTCTGAACCTCTTTTTTTCACCAAATAAATGAGAATAATAATATTTGCATTATCAATTTAGAAAACGGCTCAAGGGAAAGTATGTTGTGAACATGAATTTGCTATATATGTATGTGTGTTTTTACTCTTAATAGTCCAGATAAATCCAGTGCTTTTCCCACTGCACTGTTTTCTTTTTGTTCAACCAGCAACTTCATGGTATAAATGTATGGTTTTAAAAATAACACCCTTGGAGGGCTTAATAAGAGAGGTTTCATAAGTATGAAGCATGTTAGAAATATTAATTATACTGTCACTTTGATGTTTATATTAAATATGCAAAAATAAAAGAAGCCCTTGTATTTAGTAGGAGGTAAAGCTGCCGCTTGGCTACAAGTAACAAAAATCACATTTTCTACTTAAAATAAAGCCATATAATCATTAAGCTATGAGTTGTGTTTTGGATAGTTTCAAAAAGGCTCTTGAAAGGTAAAATTATTATTTTTATAATAAATATTTAGTTTCATTTAGCAGATTTTATTCTCCTAATAAGAGAATAATACTAAATGCTTTGAAGCTGCTGAACAGCGGCAGTTTTTGAAAAGCCTTGTGCAATAGATTGAATTAATCACATATTGTCTTTACTACAGATTCACTTCGATTATCACAGCGCACTTTGATTCATTTGACTGATTTTTCTAATGTAAAACTGGGAATTTACTTATTCATGTGTTAGCCAATTAATAAGATTAATCTGCTTTCTTGTGCTCTTTTCTAAAACCAGCTTTGACTTTAAATTTTTCTTTACTTATACAGACTTTGCAGGCAAAAATAACACATAATTCAGGTGGTACAAATTAGTTCTATTGGCTGTTATTTGGTAAGGAAAAGATCACATCCAAAAAATTCCCCAAAACAAATTAAGAATTTTTTTTAATCTGTAAAGATCACAAGCCTCTTCTCTTCCCAAAATTTTTCACATTCAAGTTGCATCACAATTTAGCTCATTTATTGTGTGCATGGATACCACTTTTGTTTTTATTATTGGACATTTAATGAAAAATTACTAAATTACTCTTGTATGAGTGAAATTGTATCAGTTGGAATAGGATTTGCATTCAGGTACACTAAAGTGGGATAAACCTGGAAAAAGAAAGAGAAAAACTCTCTTGGTGATGTATTTATTGGAAATTTGTGTCAGTTTTCTATAAATATATGTTTGTGTATTGCCAGAAAATAAAAAGTTGTAAAAGATTACCTGGCTAGGAAATTTGTATTTGTAATTTGTAATTTGTGGCATTTGTAAATACTGCAAGTTTTTTTGTTTTTTTTTTTTGGTCATTTTTCAGTTGTGTCCAACTCTTTGTGTGCCGATTTTTGGATTTTCTTGACAAAAATACTGGAATAGTTTGCTATTTTTTTTTCTCTAACTCATTTTACAAATGAGGAAACTGAGGCAAACTCAGTAAAGTGACTTTCTCAGGATAACATAGTTAAGAAGTGTCTGAGATCAGATTTGATTTCAGGTCTTCCTGACTCTGGCCTGACATCTAGCTGCTTCTAAATTGCACAAAGGGCAATACAAATTTTCTAGACTGAGCAACTTTCAGCAAAATGTTTGCATCACTGTATTTAAATCATGACTGCCACAGTATTCCTAAAGAAGAAACCATAAGGAAGCTTGATATTCGTTCATCAGTCTTTATCTCCCCCACCCCCACTCATTTTCCCCTTAAATCTAGATTGCAGAAAGTGTAGACCTTTTCCTCCCCGATGAAGAAATTATGAAAATGAAGGAGATAGTGCCCAGAGGGATACGCTACAAACAACAAAAATTTTAAATTATTTCTGTAATTCAGGGAAGGATTAACTTTAGGAAATCCTCTGCTGCTTTAGTTCTGCCGAACAAGAATGGCACAACAACATGTCTCTTGTCATATCCTCTATGTTTTCTGTCAAAGAGATTGTTACCCAGTCCTGGTCTTCGAGTTTTACTGCCTAAGGTACAAGGGACATGCCAAAAAATGTATTCTAGAACTTACACTATGAGTTTAATCACACACACACACACACACACACACACACACACACACACACCACTCTCCAAACCACTCTAACCGCATATGCTTATCAATTAGTCCATGTGTCTTTTGAAACTATGTCTCTATTACCTTTCTCATTCATAAAAACCTGGCTCTTGCATGAGGCCATTATATCCTTGACAAACCTTTCTATTAATTTGTCTTCTACTTCTATTTTCTTACCTTAGATAGCTAGAGGAAGCCAAACATCTTTTAAAGGTTAATACAAGAAGATTTTATTTGTCTGTTTATTCAGCTGTATTGGGAGCTGGGGTGGAAAAGAGTATCAAAGAAAGACTAGAATTGGTTGATGTAAGAAAAAAAATCCCCCAAATTCAGGTGTCTGAAGGTTCAATGGACCACTTTAGGAGTTAGGGAGCTTTTCCTTCCTTGGGAACTTAAAGGAAAAATTGAATAAATACTTATTGAGGATGTTGTAGAGGATGAGGATTGATTGCTCACTAAGGACCTTCAAACCTGGAAATTGTGATTATTTTTTGATGGGTGAACATATTCCTTTCTTTCCTCTGCTACTTTCAGATCATTCCTCTTCCACCATTCTTCATTCATCTTTCTTCTTTTGAGGCCCAATACATCACTTGAGACCTACCCTTCCACATTCTTGGTGCTGTCATCTCTTTACTACTAGCTTCTCTAATTTTCCCCCAAGTCCTTAGAGCTTGACTTAGGGCCTTCCTAATCATCCAGTCCTCTGCCATGATCCATAGACAAATCATCTTCAATATTCATTTTGACAATAGCTCATGCCACCTGACCTCTTAATTTCTCACTTTTATTTATCAGTAACCTTACCATTCAATTTTTCCATAACAATTTCAGAGCAGCTGAGCATTACTGAAAAAAATTCTACTGCAGATTCTGCTATAAATGTATGTTACATAATCGAATTTGATTCCTACAAATGCAACACTTTTATTCAAATCACCTTCTCTTAAGTGACTTTTTGAAATGCTTTTCTCTCTATTCGTGGCCAGTCCTACCCCAACCCTCCACTTAATAGCACATAATTTGGCCTTCTGCTTCAGAGAGAATATTGAAAATTTTGATGTGAGCTTCCCCAGAGGCCTCTCTTCCTTTTTCATACGTTTTCAATACCATCAGCCTCTTGCATTCTGGTTAAAGAAAATATATACGAATTGTTCACTAACACTAATCTTTCTCTTTATAATTCCAATTCCATTACTCTTTCCTGCTATGTTCAAATCGATATTCTAACAATCCTTTACTCCCTATCACAGATCTTCAGTCTCTTCATTGTCATTATCTTCATTCCATTTTCTCATAAGCATGTTCAGGTCTCCCAATTCCCAAAATTACTTGATCCTCATCATTAAGATTATATATCAGTATGGATGGGACTTTTAAAGCCATATAATTAAATTTACTCATAGTATATCTTAGTAAAGAAGGCCCTGAAATGTGAAGTAACTTGTCCAAGAATCCTTGGGTACCATGTGACAGAGCTAAGATACAGATATCTGATTCTGAATCTACTGCTCTTTCCACAGTACCACATAAGTCATAAGGAGAGCAATCTTGATACCTCTTCTAAGTCAACCCATTGCCATTATAGCCTCTCTATTTATCTTTATATTCACTGGAAAATTTTTTAGCAGGTTAAATTATCCATTCTGGCTTCAATCCCTTGCAAAAGGACTTCTGATATGATTACTGATACTCCCTGTCCTAAAGCCACTAATGATTAGTTAATTGCCACATCCTATGACCTTTTTCGGTGCTTTTTTTCTAACTCTTTTTGTAGTTGTTGGGTTTTTATGGTAGATTTGTGTAGATAGTCCTGTAGTTTTTCACATGAGTATGCCTTCTTATTAAATGCTTTCTCCTCCTGTGGCTTTAGAGACATCACATTCTCACTTTACCCTAACCATTCCCTTGTCTCGATCATTTCTTTCTCATCTTCTTTCTTACCCTTTACTGTGAATGTTTCCCCTAAGGACTTATTCTTGGGCCTTTTTTATTTTCTCTTTCTACATTCTATTTCAGCTATCTCTTTCATGCACATGTTCTCAACTACCATGTATACTTTACTGACTCCCAAATCTGTAGTTCCATCACTTACCTTTCTTTTCAGCCTCAAATTTGCCTTCTTAATTACATAAGGATAGTTACACCAAATGTTCTCCTGTGACCTCAAATTTAACATGACTCAAACTAGGTTTATTATTTTTATCCCTCAACCTCTATCTGTTTCCAACTGAAGTATTGCTATCAGGCATAATCATTCAATCAGTTAACAGAACCTGTTGATCACGTGTCCACACTAAATTTTGTATTTGTCTTCTATGTATTCCTAATACGACTACAATAGGTGAAGACTCTCCTTGTCACTAACTAAAACACTGCTTTAAACTCCTTACAGGTTTTCTTGCCTCTACTCTCTATTTTCAGTCTAATTCATATTTTACATGCCAGACAGAGTGATATTTCTCATGAAGAAATAAGGCCATCAATTCACTGTTAAAAACAAAATGGTACCTTCCTATTTATTACCTATTTACTCTTGAAGATTTTGAATTTACTTGTCTTAGAGATCCCCAGAACTTGACAATTGGTGGACTTCACAAGCTTTTCCCCAAGTTACTGTCACATTTGCTGGGCTCCAAATTATGTAATCCTCCGCTCCCTAAACTGGAACAGTCCTTTTAAATCTCTGGACCTTTGCTCCATACATGTAAAGCTTTAGTCTCCATCTTTGCCATTAAATTCCAGAACACAGAGAGCCTGGAAAACCACAATTCAAATTCAGCCTCATAAACTTATGAGATATAAAATATTGAGCAAGTTACTAAAATTCTGCTATTTTTGGTTTCCACATCTGCAAAATGGTGATGGAATTAACACCTGTTTTCCAGGGTTGTTATGAAGATAAAATAAGAAAATAGTTGCAAAGCATTTTGAAAACCATAGAGCTTCATATAAATGATAGCTATTATGATATTAGATTGTAAGCTCCTTGAGAGCAGACATTTGTTTTTTGTTGTATTCCCATTAATTTGCACGGTATCTGCCACACAGTAAGTACTTAATATATTCTCATTCATCGAATAACCATCCCTTAAAAGGTAATTCAAATGCCATATCCTCTAGGAAGCCTTCCTTCTACTCCCTACATGGTAAAAATACCAGAGCACTGAGGTTTTCTTTTTGTTTTTGATTTAATATATTTTTCCCCAATTACATGTAAAAACAATTTTTAAAATAATTTAAAAATTTCCACTTCCAACTCAGCCCTCTAACTTTTCTCTCCTCCCTATCCTCATTGAGGAGGAAAACAATTTGATATAGGTTGAACGTGTGCAGTCATGCAAAAACACATTTCCAAATTAGTCATGTTTTAAAAGAAAACATAGACCAAAAAAAAACCCAAGAAAAATAAAGTAAAGAAAAAGTATGTTTCAGTCTGCATTCAGACTCCATCAATTCTTTCTCTGGAGAAGGATAGCATTTTTCTCATAAGTCCTTCAGAATTTTCTTGGATCACTATATTGCTGAGAATAGCTGTTGTTCACAATCATCATACAATATTGCTGTTACTATATGCAATATTATCCTGGTTCTGGTTACTTCACTTTGCATCAGTTCACACATCAGTTCCAGGTTTTTCTGAGATCATCCTGCTTGCCATTTCTTATAGCTCAATAGTATGGTCACAATCATATACAAAAACTTATTCAGCTGTTCCCCAACTTATGGATATGCCCTCAATTTCAAATTCTTTGCCACAACTAAAAGCACTGTTCTTCATGTCAAGTCATTGGTTTTGTGCATTTGGATCAGAATGAATATGATATTACCAGGACTGATAACTTCTAGGATGGAGAAAAGGATAGGTCACTACCTTATTTTATATGTGTTGTTGCTTTGATGCCAACTTAGTTTGTTGTTCCCAAATAGTATGCTGTAGGGTGGTATACTTTATTAAAATTCAGAAAACATGGGTTTTCATCCTAGTTCTACTACAACTTCCCTAGAACATGTATTTTTTCTAAAAAAAATAGGACATTTGGACTCCATGAGTTCTAGAGTTCTGGGTCCAAAGTTCCATAGTTTCAAAAGCAGGTTAAAGAGAAGATAAACAGTAGTGATCAACAGAGAGGGATACTAAGGATAAGGAATCTTCAGCAGGGAGCTTAAATGAGTTCATGTAAGGAGCTGGAACAAATATAGAGGAGTTTTAGTCAAAGGGGTTTATTAAAGATGGCATAGAGATTCCAAAGAGCTTAGTAAAAAGGTAGAAGCTGGTGAGGACAGTGGCTGAGAGGCAACAAAAATGTGGTTAACAGAGATGAAATTACTGGGAGAGGTAGCGTCAGGAAATGGCTTATGCCCAGGGAGATTTAAATGAATGACAAATAATGGAACAGTAGCATGGTGGCAGAGAAACTATTAGATATTAGGAAAGAATGTAGAGTGTCCCCTAGACTGATAAAAACTCAGGTCTAAACCTTCACTATCCCTTCAAAGGAAAAAAATAGCCTATCCTCTTTTAGGGCAATCAAATATAATAAGGTATATAATATTGAAGTGCTGTATCAATTGCATTTATTGTCATAAATGAATTTGGGAGATATCCATTAAATTTAATTGAATGAGTTAGTAGGTTTCCCACCTTGTGCCTCTCAGTTTTTGGTGAAATTGCAGTTTTCATTTTTAACCAGTAATGTTAACAACCCAACCTCTGTGAGACCATCTCTGCTGCTTGAAGCATAGTACCTGCCCTATGCATGCCGTAGAAACTGGCCCTAGGCTCTGATTCTGGTGCTTTACATGATGTTTACTCTGAGTTGGGCATCTTAGTCTAGATTTACAGAGTGGGCTAGGGAATGTTCCAGAAGCAACTGACTTCTGAAATCCAGTGTTCATTTTAATCCATTTAATATTTTGAGTCAAGAATTCTGGAAGGCCAAATTATGCCTTGTTGAGATGGGTTAATGGACAGAGGTCATTCTCCACTACAGACAAAAGTCCTTGATGATATTTATTCATGAAGTGGGACAGTCTCATCAGTGAAATCATTCACCATCCAAAATATCTCTGCGGAAAAATTCACATGGCCAGATGGTACTTTTAGCAGTCTTATATACTAGCAGAATATACTATAGTCAGCAGATTATAAATTGTTGTCATGGTAGAGGGGTGAATTGGGGGAGAAAGGAATTACATTTCTCTTTTTTATGAAATTCCCTGAGAAGGAAATGGTAAAAGGAAAAAGAAAGTTCTCTGGGAAAGGTCATCAAAGCTCGTGCCAAAAACAAAGATATTTCACTTTAAATCCCATTCATTAACTCAACTGCCTAAGTAAATGTAGGACATCTGGTTTCAGTGAAAATGAGACTATTGAAACAGTAAATTATAGATAGAAATGAATTATCCATAGATATCCTGCTACTGACGGATACCCAATCCCCAAACATTCAAGATTTCCAGTTGCCTGATTGCCAATTCAGGTTGGAAGAGGGAGCTCTCTTAATAGATCTTTTACTTCACAGCACCCCACTAAATGTCCCATTAAATAAGGTCAGAAGAGGAGCCCCTGGCATATGAATAGGACTGGAAGGAAGAGGAGGGTCCTCGGTTATAGAGGTTGTCATTGAGCCTTCTCTCTGGTGGAGAAGATCCAGCAGTCCCTAATTGTATCTGCTTGGAGGCAGCTGTTCAGCACATTGTCTGTCACTGCTGCAGCTGCTCTGGCGGGAGTATTTTTTTTTTGGGGGGGGGGGGTTGGTAGGGAAGGCTGATCTCCTGGGAGGAAATGTGGGGTAAAGAAGGGGAAAGTTGGAAGACAAATGCCACAATGTCTCTTCAGAACTCTGTTTCATGTAAAGAAGGGGTGACTTTTTGGGATTAAAACAGTATATTTAAAGGAGTTGAAGAAATAAAAGATGAAATAAAAATCACAGGATCATAGAATTTCAAACTGAAAAGAACCTTAGACGTTATCTAGCACAATCTCTTCATTCTGCAGATGAGGAAATGGAGGCAGCAGGAAGTTAAATAGATCACCCAAGATGACCCAGATAGTAATCAGCAAAGCCAGGATTCAAAAACTCCTTTCTTGGCAAATCCAGTGCTGAGTCTTTTGCAGAAATATAGCTATGTATGGAGGTATTTTGGATCTTTGCTTTGCACCCAATTTTCTCCCACATTCTTCTTTTCCCAACTCTCAGAAACTGGCAAAAATTTCCATATCTTTACCATTCTGCCCAAGTCATAGTCCCCATTTGATTCTGGGTGTCCTGGTTCAGAAAACAGTAGTTTGAGATGTGCAACTGAATACAAAATAACTATATCAATACACGTTCTTTTTATTATTATCGTGGTATGAGACCATAGGTTTCCAGTGTGGATGTAGGAATACACCAAGCCCAGTCATTTCAGAAGTGTTAATGCAGCCAAAAAATCTACTATAAACTGAAATGCATATAAAAGGGGTCAAAATAGTGTTAAATAGGCCAAGATGGCGGCTGGTAAGCATGGACTAGAGTGAGCTCCGTACCCGAGTCCCTCCAAAAACCTATAAAAATGGCTCTGAACCAATTCTAGAATGGCAGAACCCACAGAACAGCAGAGGGAAGCAGGGCTCCAGCCCTGGACAGCCTGGATGGTCTCTGGGTGAGGTCTATTCCACACGGAGCTGGGAGCTGGGAACGGAGTGGAGCAGAGCCCAGCCTGAGCGGTGTGGATGATCCAGACCAGAAGCCGGGTGGAGGGGGCCCTAGCGCCCTGAATATGTGAGCTGCGGCAGTTACCAGACCCCTCGACCCACAAACACCAAAGACTGCGGAGAAGGTTAGTGGGAAAAGCTGCGGGAGTGGAAGGAGTTCGTGGTTCGGCTTCCAGCCACGGGGGCAGCGGAGGTGGGGCAGCTACAGCTGTTGTTACTTCCGGCTCCAGGCCCACCTGGTGGGAGGAATTAAGTGGCAGATCAGAGCAGGAGTGCAACAGCCTGCTGAAGATCTAAGCCCAGTCTGGACTGGGGGTCCTTGGGTAAGGAGGAGTGCGGCTCTGACAGAGCTGGCACCTCCCTCCCAAACGTAGAACATAGAACTCGTTAGTCTACAAGCAGTCATACCCCACTGAAAAACTCAAGGGTCAAGTTAGTTGGTTGGGAATATGGCAAGGCAGCGAAAACGCGCCCAGATTCAGTCTCAGACTTTGGATTCTTTCTTTGGTGACAAAGAAGACCAAAACATACAGCCTAAAGAAGACAACAAAGTCATAGAGCCTACAACAAAAGCCTCCAAGAAAAACACGAACTGGCCCCAGGCCATAGAAGAACTCAAAAAGAATTTGGAAAAGCAAGTTAGAGAAGTAGAGGAAAAATTGGGAAGAGAAATGAGAAGGATGCGAGAAAACCATGAAAAACAAGTCAATGACTTGCTAAAGGAGACCACAAAAAATACTGAAAAATACACTGAAGAAAACAACACCTTAAAAAACAGACTAACTCAAATGGCAAAAGAGCTCCAAAAAGCCAATGAGGAGAAGAATGCCTTGAAAGGCAGAATTAGCCAAATGGAAAAGGAGGTCCAAAAGACCACTGAAGAAAATACTACTTTAAAAATTAGATTGGAGCAAGTGGAAGCTAGTGACTTTATGAGAAATCAGGATATTATAAAACAGAACCAGAGGAATGAAAAAATGGAAGACAATGTGAAATATCTCCTTGGAAAAACCATTGACCTGGAAAATAGATCCAGGAGAGATAATTTAAAAATTATTGGACTACCTGAAAGCCATGATCAAAAAAAGAGCCTAGATACCATCTTTCAAGAAATTATCAAGGAGAACTGCCCTGATATTCTAGAGCCACAGGGCAAAATAGAAATTGAAAGAATCCATCGATCGCCTCCTCAAATAGATCCCAAAAAGAAATCTCCTAGGAATATTGTTGCCAAATTCCAGAGCGCCCAGATCAAGGAGAAAATACTGCAAGCAGCCAGAAAGAAACAATTTCAGTATTGTGGAAATCCAATCAGAATAACCCAAGATCTGGCAGCTTCTACATTAAGAGATCGAAGGGCTTGGAATGCGATATTCCGGAGGTCAATGGAGCTAGGATTAAAACCTAGAATCACCTACCCAGCAAAACTGAGTATCATGTTTCAAGACAAAATATGGATTTTCAATAAAATAGAGAACTTTCAAGCTTTCTCAGTGAAAAGACCAGAACTGAATAGAAAATTTGACTTTCAAACACAAGAATCAAGAGAAGCATGAAAAGGTAATCAAGAAATGGAAATTGCAAGGGACTTACTAAAGTTGAACTGTTTTGTTTACATTCCTACATGGAAAGATGATGAGTATGATTCATGAGACCTCAGTATTAGGGTAGTTGAAGGGAATATGCATATATATATATATATATATATATATATATATATGTGTGTGTATATATATATGTTTATGTATATATATAAGTGAATGTGTATGTATGTATATATCTATGAGTATATGTATGTATGTGTATGTATGTGTATATATGTATGATATATGTATGTGTTTATATATATATATGTGTATATATATATATATATATATATATATGAGAGAGAGCAGACACAGGGGGAGTTGAAGATGAAGGGAAGATATCTAAAAGAAATAGAATGAAATTAAGGGATGAGAGAGTAACATACTGAGAGAGGGAGATAGGGAGAGATAGAATGGGGTGGATTATCTCGCATAAAGGTGGCAAGAGGAAGCAGTCCTATGGGAGGAGGGGAGAGGGCAGGTGAGGGGGGAATGAGTGAACCTTGCTCTCATCAGATTTGGCCTGAGGGGGAATACCATACATACTCAGTTGGGTATCTTACCCCACAGGAAAGAAGAGGGAGGAAGATAAAAAAAAAATAAAAGGCGGGGGGATGATGGAGGGGAGGGCAGATGGGGGTGGAGGTAATCAAAACAAACACTTTGGAAAGGGGAAAGGGTCAAGGGAGAAAATTCAATAAAGCGGGATGGGTTGGGAAGGAGCAAAATGTAGTTAGCCTTTCACAACATGAGTATTGTGGAAGGGTTATACATAATAATACATGTGTGGCCTAGGTTGAATTGCTCAACTTCTTAGGGAGGGTGGGTGGGAAGGGAAGAGGGAAGAGAATTTGGAACTCAAAGTTTTAAAATCAGATGTTCAAAAACAAAAAAAGTTTTTGCATGCAACTAAAAAATAAGATACACAGGCAATGGGGCATAGAAATTTATCTTGCCCTACAAGAAAGGAAGGGAAAAGGGGATGAGAGGGGAGGGGGGTGATAGACGGTAGGGCTGACTGGGGAACAGGGCAACCAGAATATAAGCCATCTTGGAGTGGGGGGGAGGGTAGAAATGGGGAGAAAATTTGTAATTCAAAATGTTGTGAAAATCAATGCTGAAAACCAAATATGTTAAATAAATAAATTGCATTTAAAAAAAATAGTGTTAAATATTCATTGAAGGAGTGAGTCCCTTTCTGAGAGGGGTATCAAGGAAAAGTTGTCTTCTGAGGTGGATCTTAAAAGAAACAAAGTATTTCAAATGCAGTTGGCATCTTCCATTCTAGAGTGGTGGTTGGTGTGTGGAAAAGCATGGATATGAAGAGGGCACAAGATCAGGCAAAAGGGAGTAGCCCTGTTTGATTATAAGATAACATGTAGAAAGAGGAGTATCATGAAAATAAGGCTTGGGACATCTAAGTGGTGCGGTGGCTAGAGCAACAGCCTGGAGACAGAAGGATTTGAGTTCAAATCCCACCTCAGACACTTACTAGCTGTACGATACCTGCCAAGTCACTTAACCCCTATTGCCTCCCACCAAAAATATAAGGTTGAAAATAGAGACAGAAAGAGAACTTATATAAAATAGGAAGAATAATGGCGCCTCTCTCACAGTGTCTTTTTGAAAGTCTGATGAAAAAAATGCGTGTAAGCCTTTTCCAAACCTTAAAATGCTGTGGAAATAATAGCTATACTTTTTATCTGGAGTCAGAGGACCTGGTTTCAATTTCCAACTCTTTTGCATGCTGTGCCATCTTGGGCAAGTCACCACTTCTCTGGGTCTGTGTATTCAACTACATAAGAAGAAGTTTCATTAAAAAAAATCTGAGATCCCTTCCATCTTTAAATCTATGACCAAAGTTATTTTAGGACATTCTTATTTTAATCTCTATGAAATGGGGCAATAGAGAATATTTCTGAAGAGGGGACTAACACCATAAGACCTGTGTACTAGAAAAATGACTGCCAGTCATTTTGAAGGATTTATTGAAGGGAGACTGAATGCATACAGAATAGTAAAGAGTTTGTCACAATAGGTCAGGTGAAGAGAGCCTAAGAGAAGGATAGTGGTCACTTTGGGAAGGAGAAGGAGAAAAAATGCCATTGCTGGGAAGAAAGCACTATGTAAAATGTAAATTATTACACTACAAATGAGGCACCATTTGAATCATACCTCACATATGTGATGTTATTTGATCCTAATTACAAAAAATTAAAACTAGCAGTGCAGGTATTATCTCCATTGTATGGAGGAGAAAACTGGGGTATCTAGAGGATCTGACTTGTCAAATATCATGTAACTAGTAAGTAGCAAAGGCAGGAATTGAACCTTGGTTTTTCAGTCCAGCGTCAGGTTCCCCCACCCCCACTATACCACCATTGCTATTACTTCAGGAGATAACACATTAACAAATTAGTATCCATTAAAAATTTTTTGCTATTGCTTCATGGTGGCTATGTGTGGGATACAGAATATGACTCATGAAGACATGCACAGGAGGAATAGCACAAAGCATATTATCTAAGAATTGTATGACCAGAAAAAAAGACATTGGCATTTGGCAAGAGTGAAGCAAAATTGATGGAATTTTTGTGTGATCATTGGTATCAAAGAAATGTCAAGGAATCTAAAGGAAAATCCCCAAGATATTGGGTGATTTTCCTGTTAAGGATTTGCATAAGGACATGGTGAATGAGTCACACAGGATGAAAAGTCACAGATAAATCACAATCTAAAACCTTCTCTGCAGAACTCCCATTGATGAGATCACAGATCAATCTAAACCTTCCAGGAAGTTAGTTTTCTTCTTGCATAGAATATTGTCCTGAGGGAGCGGAATACTAGATAGATAAATGTGGCTATGAAGAGGTAGGAGAAGAGGACTGGAAAAAATGCAGAGCATGAGGTATTACATGGGAAGGTCAGACCTAAATGTATCACAAGGACAGTGGGAAGTCAGGGGACAACATGACAACTTGAACACCAGAATCTTTTGTGAGTGTATGTGTGTATGCGTGTATATGTGTGTGTTTGTATAGGTATATGAAGGAAGACATATTAAAGCAGATGGGGAAAAATTACTGAAAGAAAGAGTTACAAGTGAGAGAAACAGAAGAAAAAACTACTTATGAAGTTATCTAGGGCCTGTCTTACCTGAAATAGTGACACTGCATGATTATCTGTCATAGCAGTCATTTCTCTGCCTTTGACTTTAGGTTGCCTGTGTAGCATGTCTAAAGCTATGCAAGTCTGCAAACAACTAATGACTCCACTATTATAATTTACCAAAGTAACGTGAGAGAATCAAAAAGATGTAGATAGTATCACAGAACCTAAGAGTATGAAGGAAGCTCCATATGGTGTAATTCCCATTTAGCTGTACTGTAATGTCTAATAACATTGCCAACATTTGGTCAATCCACCTCTATTTGAAGACTTCTAATAAAGGGGAACTCAGGACCTCCTTAAGTTCTCCAATTCTGTTAGGACCTTTAATCTTACATTGAACCAAAATATGTCTCTTGGGCATTTTCCTATCCATTATTCCCATAGTAGATTTAGGTACTCTCTGAATCCAAGGAAAACAAGTATAGTAATAGATTATTATAACTGGATAGAAACTCAGGTATAATATTGCCAAACCTTCTTGTTTTACACAGGTGAAAACTGAGGCCCAGAGAGGTTAAGTTCCTTGCCAAAGGTCACACAGTAAATTAGTGGCAGAGTGAAGACTAATACTCAGGTCTTCTAATTCCTAAAGGAGTACTATTTTTATATGCCCTGATGTCTCTTTCAGATAGTGATTTGCATATTCAATTAGCCATTATCTGTATCCCTTAATCCCTGAAAGCTCAAGAAATTAAGAACTGTGAACATGAGCTACACAGTTAATGAATGCAATTTTTTTTCATTGGATTCATAGTAAATTCTTTGGGGAAAAATGAATAGATTTTCAGTTATTCCAAAGTACCATGTCAATTTGAATTTGAATTTTTAGAGACAATAGAAATGTTTAAATAATTTTTGAGAGAGTACATAATATTAGTTTTGCCTCTTATTTAATGTTTCACACTCAGTGGATTACCCTGAAATAGTTGCTAGCATTTGTTTTCTCTAGTGAATAGATGAATTACATCATTAGATGAGTTGATCCTTGGAAACAGTTTTGAGTTTGGTCTGCATAACTTTTTAATTTTTTTTTTATTTTTGGTTTACAACACTCAGTTCTACAGGTTTTTGAGTTCCAAATTTTCTTCATCTCCCTCCCCACCCCCTCCTCCCAAAATGGCATGGAATCTAATATATATGATATAACTTTGCATTAAACATATTTATATAATAGTCAAGTTGTAAAGAAAAAACATGATCAAAGGAGTGAATCATGAGAAAGAAAAAACGAAACTAAAAAAAAGATTTAGAAAAAAAGAGAGAGCAGATAGTCTTCTTCAATCCGCATTCATACTCCATAGTTCTTAACCTGGATGTAGATAGTTCTTTCCATCTTGAGACCTTTGGGGCTGTCTTTGAACCTTGTATTGCTGAGAAGAGCCAAGTCTATCAAAGTTAGTCATCACAGAACCAATATGTCTGGTTGTGTACAATGTTCTCCTGTTTCTGCTCCTCTCACTCAACATCATATCATGTAGTTCTTTCCAGGTTATTATGAATTCCATATTTTTGCCATTTCTTATAGCACAATAATATTCTATTACATTCATATACCACAATCTGTTTAGCCATTCCCCAGTTGATGGGCATCCCCTTGATTTCCAATTCTTTGCTACCACAAAAAGAGCTGCTATAAATATTTTTGTACATACAAATCCCTTTTCCCCTTGTGTGATCTCTTTATGATACAGCCCTAGAAGTGGTATTGCTGGGTCAAAAGGTATGCATGTGTTAAGAGCCCTTTGGGCATAGTTCCAAATTGCTCTCCAGAATGGATGGCTCAGTTCACAACTCCACCAACAGTAATAGTAATAGTATTCTAATTTTCCCACATCCTCTCCAGCATTTATCATTTTCCTGCTTTGTCATGTTAGCCAATCTGACAGGAGAGAAGTGGTACCTAAGAGCAGTTTTGACTTGCATTTCTCTGATCAATAGTGATTTAGATTCTCCAGATATTGACAGAGTTGAATGACAAGTCCACCCCATAACTTCAGTTTTCTTTCATTTGATGTTTGTAAACATTATGGGATGAAGAAGGTACATATCATAGTAATGATGAAGAGAAGTTTAGGTCTACAGCTAACTTCTTTTTAATTAAGATTTTTTATTTTTAGTTTACAACATTCAGTTCTGCATGATTTTGAGTTCTCCATTTTCTTCCCCTCCCATTACCCCCTCCTCCCGAAGACGGCATGGAATCCACTATATCTTCTACATATAACTTCACATTAAACTTATTTACACAATAGTCAAGTTGTAAAGAAGAATTATGACCAATGGAATGAATCATGACAAAGAAGAAACAAAACAAAAAAAAAAAAACAAAAGGAAAAAAAAAGGAGAGCAAATAGTTTGCCTCAATCTCCATTCTGACTCCATAGTTCTTTCTCTGGATGTACGTAGCTCTCTCCATCATGAGTCCTTTGGAGTTGTCTTTGAACCTTGTATTGCTGAGCAGAGCCAAGTCTATCAAGGTTAGTCATCACAGAATCACAACAGTGGTTTTGTATAATATTCTCCTGGTTTTGCTCCTCTCACTCAGCATTATATCATGTAGGTTTTTCCAGGTTATTACGAAGTCTGTATCTTCCCCATTTCTTACAGCACAATAGTATTCCATTACATCCATATACCACAATTGTTCAGCCATTCCTCAATTGATGGGCATCCCCTTGATCTCCAATTCTTTGCTACCACAAAAAGAGCTACTATAAATATTTTAATGTGCATACTCTTTGACCCAGCAATATTACTTCTAGGGTTGTATCCCAAAGAGATCACACAAGTGGGAAAGGGGCCCGTATGTACAACTAACTTCTTTAAACAAAATACCAGGCATTTTATGGTTGTAGAGAAAGATGTTTACTAAATTGCTTCCTTCCTTCTTCAGGGAACTTCTTAACTCCCTTTCAAACATCTGCTTTCTCTTAAAATACATACTCCTCCGTTAAACTTTGAAAACGGTTCACAGCCTGAGTACCATCATATCTTACCAACCCCTTTGGAAATTACTTATCCTCCTACACTACAGGATGCAACCAAAACGGCCTGCTCTCTATCCTTCACAATACTCCATTTCCCATCGCTGTGACTTTACAATGATAGTTTGACATACCTCCTTAGCTGTGCCTCATAGAATCCATCTCTTCCTTTAATATAAAGCACAAGCAACATCTTTTATATAATGACACTCTTGATGTCCTCTGCTGATTATTCCTTCCCTTCTAAGCTACCACATACTTAACTAGTTTATATTTATTTTAATTTGTTCTCTTTATTTTTCAACTACATGTGTAAATATGTATATATGCTTATTGTCTTCTTCATTAGAATACATCATTGACAAGTAGAGAATTGTTTCAGTGTATAGTATTTATATCCCCATCATCTAGCACAGTTCCTATTACAATGTAGGTGTTTAATAAGTGGATATTGATGGTTGATTAATCTTCACATGAATTTTAGGCTCCAGACGTTTTCTTCCATTACTCCCATTCTCACATTATAAGGGAATCAGTTCTCCTGTACAATTTTTGGATGTTCTTTATGAAAAAGACTAGGCAATTTTTCCATGTTATGAATGAACAATATTGACTTTATTCCTGAAGAAATGATTCAGTATTCCCTTTGGCCTTTAGTCATTTGAGCTTTCCTCTTCATTTTGAAATGCTGTCTCCTGATACTTTCACTCATTGATGACTATAGACTAAGTTCCCTAAATTTCAGACTTAAGTGTGTCATTGCAACATAGCCTGAGTTATGCAGTTATAGATTTTATGACTATTAGAGTATTAGAGTACCGAACTCATGAGAAACGAGAAGCATATGATACCATAAAGAGCAAGCAAGGTTAAAATCATGAAGTGGGATATAGTTATAGGCAGGAATGAAACTTGACAATTTAATTTAAATTAAGGAGCACTTATTCAATGCCCTCAATGTGTGAAACATTTTATAGAGTTCTGTTAGGCATATAAAGATGAATATGATACAGTCAAGTATATTATAGTCTAGTAAAGGAGATAAGATTTACAAAAATCCTGTAATAGAAGACAAAATATTTTGTACCACTAGAGAGGTAGAGTTCGGGGGAGGAAGAAATAACTCCTGTATTGGTAAATTTGTGTAGGAATTATGGTATATTTGAACTGTCTCTGTCAGGATAGGTGAGATTTTAATAGACATTTCAATAGATATGATCAGAGTACACAAAGACACGTGGTCTGAGCTGTGTGTTTTTAAGGGCAGAATCTCAACAGGACCCTTCTTCTCTTTTCCTTTAGCCAGGGGATTTTAGTCACCCACTAAATATTTTCCCTAGTATTGTCCTGTATCTATAGTGACCAGGAATCACCAGAGCTGCTAGAGCAGGTTCTGGACAAGGTATTCCTCTACTCTTCCCTTCTCAGGGAGTAGGTAGGAACCATTCTCCCATTCTATCCACCCAATTACTGGGAGCAATTCCTCTAGACCAGAGGGATTTAACATGAGATATATGTGTATATGAGTATATATGTATATATATATATATATATATATATATATATATATATATATATATGTATGTATGTATATACACACATATATGTGTGTGTATGCATATCTATATCAAAGAAAATAAATATACAGTAAAACTTGGATAACATTACCCTTTTAAATTAATTCACTATGTCATCCACAGAGAGCAGGGTGTACCATTTAGGGGCCCTTGTTTCCATTTGAGTTTGAAAACACTGCTCTAAATCAACTAGTTTCAAAATTTTAGTCTCAGATAATTTATAGCTTTAAAAATTGTTGAGGAGAAGATGGCGGCTGGAAAGCAGGGACCAGCCTGAGCTCCCTGCCGAGCCCCTCCAAAAACCTATAAAAAATGGCTCTGAACCAATTCTAGAACGGCAGAACCCACAGAACAGCAGAGGGAAGCAGGGCTCCAGCCCAGGACAGCCTGGATGGTCTCTGGGTGAGGTCTATCCCGCACGGAGCTGGGAGCGGAGTGGAGCAGAGCCCAGCCTGAGCGACTTGGACCATCCAGACCAGAAGCTGGGCGGAGGGGGCCCTAGTGCCCTGATTCAGTGAGCTGCGGCAGTTACGAGACTTCTCAACTCACAAACACCAAAGACTGCTGAGAAGGTTAGTGGGAAAAGCTGCGGGAGTGGAAGGAGTTCGCGGTTCGGCTTCCAGCCCCGGGGGCAGCGGAGGTGGGGCAGCTACGGCTGCTGCTGCTTCCAGCTCCAGGCCCACCTGGTGGGAGGAATTAAGTGGCAGATCAGAGCAGGGGTGCACAGCCTGCCGAAGATCTGAGCCCAGCTCGGGTTGGGGGTCCTTGCGGAAGGAGCAGTGCTGGTGCGGCAGAGCTGGCACCTCCCCCCCAAACGTGGAACATAGAACTCTGTAGTCTACAAGCAGTCATACCCCACTGAAAAACTCAAAGGTCAAGTTAGTTGGCTGGGATTATGGCCAGGCAGCGAAAACGCACCGAGATTCAGTCTCAGACTCTGCATTCTTTCTTTGCTGACAAAGAAGACCAAAACATACAGACAGAAGAAATTAATAAAGTCAAAGAGCCTACAACAGAAACCTCCAAGAAAAACATGAACTGGTCCCAGGCCATGCAAGAGCTCAAAAAGGATTTGGAAACGCAAGTTAGAGAAGTAGAGGAAAAATTGGGAAGAGAAATGAGAAGGATGTGAGAAAACCATGAAAAACAGGTCAATGACTTGCTAAAGGAGACCCAAAAAAATACTGAAAAATACACTGAAGAAAACAATACCTTAAAAAACAGATTAACTCAAATGGCAAAAGAGCTCCAAAAAGCCAATGAGGAGAAGAATGCCTTGAAAGGCAGAATTAGCCAAATGGAAAAGGAGGTCCAAAAGACCACTGAAGAAAATACTACTTTAAAAATTAGATTGGAGCAAGTGGAAACTAATGACTTTATGAGAAACCAGGATATTATAAAACAGAACCAAAGGAATGAAAAAATGGAAGACAATGTGAAATATCTCCTTGGAAAAACCACTCACCTGGAAAATAGATCCAGGAGAGATAATTTAAAAATAATTGGACTACCTGAAAGCCATGATCAAAAAAAGAGCCTAGATATCATCTTTCAAGAAATTATGAAGGAGAACTGCCCTCATATTCTAGAGCCACGGGGCAAAATAGAAATTGAAAGAATCCATCGATCGCCTCCTCAAATAGATCCAAAAAAGAAATCTCCTAGGAATATTGTTGCCAAATTCCAGAGCTCCCAGATCAAGGAGAAAATACTGCAAGCAGCCAGAAAGAAACAATTTGAGTATTGTGGAAACCCAATCAGAATAACCCAGGATCTGGCAGCTTCTACATTAAGAGATCGAAGGGCTTGGAATGCGATATTCCGGAGGTCAATGGAGCTAGGATTAAAACCTAGAATCACCTACCCAGCAAAACTGAGTATCATGCTCCAAGGCAAAATATGGATTTTCAATAAAATAGAGAACTTTCAAGGTTTCTCAGTGAAAAGACCAGAACTGAATAGAAAATTTGACTTTCAAACATAAGAATCAAGAGAAGCATGAAAAGGTAATCAAGAAACATAAATTGCAAGGGACTTACTAAAGTTGAACTGTTTTGTTTACATTCCTACATGGAAAGAGGACAAGGATGATTCATGAGACCTCAGTATTAGGGTAGCTGAAGGGAATATGCATATATATATATATATATATATATATATATGTTTATGTATATATATATATAAGTGAATGTGTATGCATGTATATATCTATGTGTATATATATGTGTGACACAGGGTGAGTTGAAGATGAAGGGAAGATATCTAAAAGAAATAAAATGAAATTAAGGGATGAGAGAGCATCATACTGAGAGAGGGAGATAGGGAGAGATAGAATGGGGTGGATTATCTCACATAAAGGTGGCAAGAGGAAGCAGTTCTGTGGGAGGAGGGGAGAGGGCAGGTGAGGGGGGAATGAGTGAACCTTGAGCTCATCAGATTTGGCCTGAGGAGGGAATACCATACATACTCAGTTGTGTATCTTACCCCACAGGAAAGAAGAGGGAGGAGGAAAAAAAAATAAAAGGGGGGGGGATGATGGAGGGGAGGGCAGATGGGGGTGAAGGTAATCAAAAACAAACACTTTGGAAAGGGGACAGGGTCAAGGGAGAAAATTCAATAAAGCGGGATGGGTTGGGAAGGAGCAAAATGTAGTTAGTCTTTCACAACATGAGTATTATGGAAGGGTTATACATAATGATACACATGTGGCCTAGGTTGAATTGCTTGACTTCTTAGGGAGGGTGGGTGGGAAGGGAAGAGGGGAGAGAATTTGGAACTCAATGTTTTAAAATCAGATGTTCAAAAACAAACAAAAAAAAAGTTTTTGCATGCAATTAAAAAATAAGATACACAGGCAATGGGGCATAGAAATTTATCTTGCCCTACAAGAAAGGAAGGGAAAAGGAGATGAGAGGGGAGGGGGGTGATAGAGGGGAGGGCTGACTGGGGAACAGGGCAACCAGAATATACGCCATCTTGGAGTAGGGGGGAGGGTAGAAATGGGGAGAAAATTTGTAATTCAAACTATTGTGAAAATCAATGCTGAAAACTAAATATGTCAAATAAATAAATTTAAATTTAAAAAAAAATTGTTGAGGATTCCCCCCCAAGGAATTTGTGTTTTATGGGTTATATTTATCAATATTGACTGTATTGTAGATTAAAATGTCAGTATTATTATGAAAATAGTTTTGACCTTCAAGACCTTCTGAAAGACTGTTGAATACTCCCATGGGCTTGAGATCACGCTTCTGAAGCTGTAGTTACAGTATATAAAATGTTTGCTATTAACAGAATCACAGACAGTTCAGGAACTAACAGTTTTCATTATCACACAAACCTGAATAAGCAACTAATGGGGTAACATTTACATGATTCATCCTCATGAATTTCCATTTAGGGTTTGTTTACCTCAAAACATTCAAAACAGGTGGAGTAGGCAGCATCAACTGAAATCCCTGTGTTTAGCAACCAGCTGCACATTTATCCATTAGCAGTTCCAGGACTTTCAGTATGGTGGGATCTGGACCTAATTTGCTTATGATAACACCCTTAATATCTAAATCATGTACCTATTTTGACCTTACCTAGGCATCCAGTGTGAATCATTGATCTGTACCTAGTTTCTCTCAAACTGTTCTCCAATTTTCCTAGTAATTTCAGTTGAGTAGTGAATTTTCCCCTTCAACTTCATATCTTTGGGTTTATTAAACACTAGTTACCATGGTCATTTACTACTGTGTTCTTTATACTTAACCCATTCCACCAAAAAAACACTCTATTTCTTAGCCAGTACCAGATTATTTTGATAATTATCACCTTGTAATATAGTTTAAAATCTGGTCCTCCTAGGCCTTCCTCCTTTACATTTTTTCCCATTGATTCCCTTAATATTTGAGATCTTTTCTTCTGCCAGATAAATTTTATTTTCATTTATTCTATGTCTATAAAAAAGTACTTGGTAATTTGATCGGTGGGACACTAAACAAGTAAATCAATTACAGTGGACTGTTCATTTTTATTGTATTGGCTTAGCCTATTTATGTTCAATTGTTCGGTGGTATCTGAATTTTCATGATTCTATGGACCTAACATACTGTACATGGGGTTTTCTTTTCTTATGATTTAAAAATATTTTTAATTACATGTAAAAGTAGCATATAGCTTTTAAAAATTTTGATTTCCAAATTCTCTTCCTCACTCTTCTCTCCCCTCAGTGAGAAGGCAAGATTATACATGGTATAGGTTATACATGTATAGTCATACAATACACATGTCCATATTAGACATGTTTTGACAAAAAAAGACAAAAACACAAGAAAAATAAAATTAAAAAATTGTTTGAGTCTGCATTCACACTCCCTCAATTATTTTTTTTCATCAGAGATGGATAGCATTTTTCATAATGAGTCCTTCATAATCGTCTTAGGTCATTGTATTGCTGATCATAGCTAAGTAAATTCACAGTTCATCACTGTACAATATTGCTGTTGCTGTGCATAATGTTCTCCTGGTTCTGCTGACTTGACTTTGAATAAGTTCATGTATGTCTTTCCAGTTTTTTGTTTTATTGTGTTTTGTTTTCTGAAAGCATACCACTTGTAATTTCTTATAGCACAATAGTATTTCATCACCATTGTATACCACAACTTGAGGCTCCCCTCAATTTCCAATTCTTGGCCACTACAAAAGAGCTGCTATATTTTTGTACATATGGATTTTTTTTTCTTTTTAAATCTCTTTGGGATACAGACCTAGTAATGGTATTGTTGGGCCAATGAGTCTGTACATAATTCCCATTTGGGTGTACTTCCAAATGTCTCTCCAAAATGTTTGGTTCAGTTCACAACTCTACCATTATTGTCTCAGTTTTTGCCACATTCCTTCCAATATTTGTCATTTTCCTTTTCTGTCACATAAAGCATTCTGATAGGTGTGAGGCATTACATCAGACTTGTTTTAATTTTCATTTCTCTAATCAATAGTGACTTTAATTTTTTTTCCTTTTTAGTTTACAACACTCAGTTCCACAAGTTTTTGAGTTTGAAATTTTCTCCTCCTCTCCCTTCTACCCCCTTTCCCCCAAGATAGCATTCAATCTGATATAAGTTCTCCATATACCTTCACATTTATTTACACAGCAGCCAAGTTGTAAAGAAAAATTATAACCAATGGAATAAACCATGAGAAGGAAGAAACAAAACCAAAAAGGAAGAAAAATAAAGAGCAAGTAGTTTGCCTCACTCTGCATTCAGACTCTGTAATTCTTTCTCTGGGTATGGATAGCTTTTTCCACCATGAGTCTTTTGGAGCTGTCTTTCAACCTTGTACTGCTGAGAAGAGCCAAGTCTATCAAAGTTAGTCATCTCAGATACTGTGTGTCTGTAATCATGTATAATCTTCTACTTGTTCTGCTTCCCTCACTCAGCATCAGATCACATAAGTCTTTCCAGGTTATTATGAAGCCAATCTGCTCCTCGTTTCTTATAGCACAATACTATTCAATTACATTTATAGACCACAACTTGTTTAGCCATTCCCCAATTGATGGGCATCCCCTTGATTTGCAATTCTTTGCCACACAAAAAGAGTTGCTATAAGTATTTTTGTACATATGGGTGTAACAACAATGTTATTTGCAGCTACTGTGGAGATGTAAGGCCAATAACACTAGCACACAGGAGGGCTGCTAGCACAGGCTCTTCAATCTGATTTTCTAAAGGAAAGCAACTTTGTGCGTGTGTGTGTGTTTTATTTAATTTATTTAATGTTTTTAGTTTTCAGCATTGATTTCCACAAGAGTTGGAATTACAAATTTTCTCCCCATTTCTACCTTCCCCCCCAATTCCAAGATGGCATATATTCTGGTTGCCCCATTCCCCAGTCAGCCCTCCCTTCCATCACCCCACTCTCCCCCATCCCCTTTTCCCTTTCTTTCTTGTAGAGCAAGATAAATTTCTATGCCCCATTGCCTGTATATCTTATTTCCTAGTTACATGCAAAACCTTTTTTTGAACATCTGTTTTTAAAACTTTGAGTTCCAAATTCTTTGCCCTCTTCCCTCCCCACCCACCCTCCCTAAAAAAGCAAACAATTCAACATAGGCCACATGGGCATCATTATGTAAAACCCTTCCACAATACTCATGTTGTGAAAGACTAACCATATTTTACTAATTCCTATCCTATCCTCCTTTATTCAATTTTCTCTCTTGACCCTGTCCGTTTTTGAAATTGTTTGTTTTTGATTACCTCCTCCCCTATCTGCCCTCCTTTCTGTCATCCTCCCTTTTTTATTTCCTTCCTCCTTCTTTCCTGTGGGGTTAGATACCCAATTGAGTATGTATGTTATTCCCTCCTCAGGTCAAATCTGATGAGAGAAAGATTCACTCATTCCCCCTCACCTCCCCCGTCTTCCCTTCCAACAGAACTGCTTTTTCTTGCCCCTTTTATGTGATATAATTCACCCCATTCTATTTCTCCCTTTCTCCCTCTCTCAATATACTTCTCTCTCATCCCTTAATTTTATTTATTTTTTAGATATCATCCCTTAATATTCAAGTCTCCCTGTGCCCTCTGTCTATATAAGTGTGCATATTCCCTTCAGCTACCCTAATACTGAGGTCTCATGAATTGTACATATCATCTTTCCATGTAGGAATGTAAACAAAACAGTTCACCTGTAGTAAGTCCCCTGTGATTTCTCTTTCTTGTTTACCTTTTCATGCTTCTCTTGATTCTTGTGTTTTAAAGTCAAATTTTCTGTTTAGCTCTGGTCTTTTCACTGAGAAACCTTGAAAGTCCTCTGTTTTATTGAATGTCAATATTTTGCGTTGGAGTATTATACTCAATTTTGCTGGGTAGGTGATTCTTTGTTTTAATCCTAGCTCTGCTGACCTCCAGAATATCATATTCCAACCCCTTCAATCCCTTAATGTAGAAGCTGCTAGATCTTGTGTTATCCTGATTGTGCTTCCACAATACTGAAATTATTTCTTTCTGGCTGCTTGCAGTATTTTCTCCTTGATCTGGGATCTCTGGAATTTGGCAACAATATTCCTAGGAGTTTTCGTTTTGGGATCTTTTACAAGAGGCAATCGGTGGATTCTTTTGATTTCTATTTTACCCTCTGACTCTAGAATATCAGTGCAGTTTTCCTTGATAATTTTTTGAAAGATGATATCTAGGCTCTTTTTTTGATTATGCCTTTCAGCTAGTACAATAATTTTTGAATTATCTCTCCTGGATCTATTTTTGAAATCAGTGGTTTTTCCAATGAGATATTTCACATTGTCTTCTACTTTTTCTTTCGTTTGGTTCTGTTTTATGATATCTTGGTTTCCTTTGGTTTTGGTTTATAATATCTTGATTTCTCATAAAGTTGCTACCGTCCACTTGCTCCAATTTAATTTTTAAGGTGGTATTTTCTTCAGTGGTCTTTTGGATCTCCTTTTCCATTTGGCTAATTCTGCCTTTCAAGACATTCTTCTCCTCATTGGCTTTTTGGAGCTCTTTTGCCATTTGAATTAGTCTATTTTTAAGGTGTTATTTTCTTCAGTATTTTTGGGGTCTCCTTTAGCAAGTCATTGACTTGTTTTTCATGGTTTTCTTGTATCACTCTCATTTCCCTTCCCAATTTTTCCTCTACTTCTCTAACTTGCTTTCATCTCATGTAGTCATGTAAACACCTAGCTTTTATTTAATAAGATTTTTTTTCCTGTTTACATTTTCATCCCTCTTTTGAGTCTTGTATTTGAACATCAAATTTTCCATTGGGCTCTGGTCTTTTCATCAGGAAGATCTGGAAGTCCCCTATTTCATTGAATATCCATATTCTCACCTGAAAGATTATGCTCAATTTTGCTGAGTAGTTAATCCTTGGTTATAATTGACACTCCTTTCCTTTATGGAATATCATATTCCAACCCTACAATCTTCTAATGTAGAAGTTGCAAGATCCCGTGTAATCCTGACTGTGGTTCCATGATATTTAAATTGTTCCTTTCTGTCTGCTTGAATTATTTTCTCCTTCACCTGATAATTCTGAAACTTGGCTACAATGTTCCTTGGCATTTTCAATTTGAGATCTCTTTCAGGAGGTGACAAGTAGATTCTTTTGAGGACTATTTTACCTTCCAGTTCTGGGACTTTAGGGCAATTTTTCATGATGATTCCTTGAAAGATGCTATCTAGGCTCTCTTGATCATGGCATTCAGGTAGTGCAATGATTCATAAATTATCTCCCCTCAAACTATTTTATGTGTCAGTTGTTTTTCCATTGAAGTATTTTACATTTTCTTCCATTTTAAAAATTCTTTTGATTTTCTTTGAGTGACTATTGTTGTCTCTTAGAGTCATTAGCTTCTACTTGCCCAATTTTAATTTTTAATGAATTGTTTCTTTTCAGTTAGCTTTTGTATTTCCTTTTCCAGTTTCCCAGTTCTACATTTTAAGTCCTATTTTCCCTTCCATTTTGTCAATTGTATTTTAAAGGAGTTGTTCAGTTTTTCTTCTGCCTCTCTAATTTGACTTTTAAAATTCTTTTTGGGCTCTTCAAAAAAGGCTTTTGGGGCTTGTGACCAGTTCATTTTCTCCTTTGAGGTTTCAGGTGTGGGTGTATTGACAATGCTGTCCTCTTCTGAATTTGTATTTTTATTCTTTCCTGTCCCCATAGTAAGAATCTATAATCTTTGTTTTTCTATGATGCTTTTTACTCATTGCATTTGCCTTTTTTCTGGTTTTTAAGATTGATCTGCATTTGTGGGGCACAACAGGCACTGTCCCATGCTTCTTGTGTTAGGTGCTAGGGGCCTGGATACTGGCTTTGTGTGCTGGGGACTCAGGTGCTGGCAGCTAGAGGCTGTAGAGGTTGCAGCTTACCTAGTGCTGATCTGGAGCTTCTGGTGGTGGCTGGTTTGTAGAGGGGCCAGGTGTTGTTTTTATGTGTTTCCCCAGGTTTACACTGTAGCTCACTGGGTGGGGTATGATCTTAGGGGTGGTCTGGCCACTGCATATCAACTTTTCACCTAGGCTGCACTAGAGTATAGGTAGGCTTAGCTGCTGGTAGACATCTGTCCACTGGTGTAAGTGGTGCTTCTCCACGTAGGTGTCTACTAGTTCCCCTGGCTGTGTGAAGGCATGTGGAGGTCCTAATGTTGGCATTTTCCCACTCCATCACCCTGGAGCTTAGGATCTTCCAGTGGTCTGCTGAAGTGGGGCTTGCCACTGGCTTCCCAGGAGAGAACTTTCTTGTTAACTCCCCATGCCTCACTAGCCAAAAGACTGTTGCACCCTGTCTTTCTGCTGACTGCACTACTCCAGAATTTTTTCTGAGGTTATATTTTCTGGGTTTTTCAAGGTCAATAAGGGAGGGTGAGAGCAACTTACCGCTTACTCTTCCATCTTGGCTCCCAGAAGTCCCTTTCCCTTTTTTAGGATCTCTTTGGAATATAGACCTAGAAGTGGTATTCCTGGGTCAAAGGGCATGCACAGTTTTATGGCCCTTTGGGCATAGCTCCCAATTTCTCTCCAGAGTGGTTGGATGAGTTCACAATTCCACTAACAATCCAGTGGTGTTCCAATTTTTCCACATCTTCTCCAACATTTACCATTTTCCTTTTCTGTATTATTACCCAATGTGATAGGTGAGAGGTGGTACCTCCGAGTTCTTTTGATTTGTACTTATCTAATCAATAATGATTTAGAGCATTTTTATATGATTATAGATAGCTTTAATTCCTTCATCTGAAAACTGACTGTTCATATACTTTGACCATTTATCAATTGGGAAATGACTTGTATTCTTATAGATTTGACTCAGTTCTCTATATATTTTAGAAATGAGGCCTTTATCAGAAACACTGACTATAAAAGTTGTTTCCAAGCTTTCTACTTTCCTTCTAATCTTAGTCGCATTGGTTTTGTTTGCGCACACACACACACACACACACACACACACACACACACACAAACCCTTTTTTATTTATGTAATCAAAATTATCCATTTTGCATTTCATAATGTTCTCTATCTCTTGTTTCGTCATAAATTCTTTCCTTCTCCATAGATCTGACAGGTAAACTATCCTGTGCTCTCCTAATTTGCTTATGTCAAAAGCACGTACCCATTTTGACCTTATCTTACTATACTGTGTGAGACGTTGTTCTTTGACTAGTTTCTGCCATACTCTTGTCCAGTTATCCCACCAGGTTTTGTCAAATAGTGAGTTCCTATCCCAGAAGCTAGAGTCTTTGGATTTATTAAACACTGGATTAGTATAATCATTTACTACTATGCCTAGCATACCTAATCTATTTGGTCAATCCACCACTTTATTTCTTAGCCAGTATCAAATAGTTTTGATGATTGTTGCTTTATAATATAGTTACAAATTTTAAATGAAATTTTTGTATGTTTTGCTGCTGTCTCTTCAAACTCTTTCAATTTTTTAAATTCTAATTTCACCTGTGAATCCATTTGTTCCTGACAATATTTTTTAGGGAGTTCACTGATGACTTTCTCAATTCATTTTTTAAGTATTCTATTTCCTCTGCTGTTAATTTGAGTAATTTATGTGTTTTTTTGTACATATTCATCCATTTCACTTAGATTTTTAGATTTATTGGCATATATTTGGGCAAAAATATCTCCTAGTTATTGCTTTAATTTAATCTTCATTGGTTATTAAATTACTCTTTCCCTTTTTCATACTGATAATTATGTTGTCTTTTTTCTTATTTTTAATCAAATTAACCATTGATTTATCTATTTTATTTTTATTTTCATAAACCAGCTCCTTTTTTATTTAGTAGTTCAATGGTTTTCTGGCGTTCAGTTTTTCAACTAGATTTTCAATTGATTTTCAATTTTCAGGATTTTAAATTTGGTTGTTCAATTGGAGATTTTAAATGTGTTTTTCATAGCATTTTTTTTAATTTTCACACTCAATTGACCTGATTTTCCCCCATTTTTATTTATGCAAGTATTTATAGATATACATTTCCCCCATCTACTGATTTGGCTGCATTTCATGAATTTCCATATGTTGTCCCATTGTTGTCATTCTCTTTAATTAAATTATTGCTTGATTTTATGATTTGTTTTTTGATCTCCTCATTCTTTAGGATTAGATTATTTAGTTGATAGTTAATTTTTTTTTATTTTATGTTTCCACAGCCTTTCACTGAATGTAATTTTTGTTGCATTATGATCTGAAAAGGATATATTTAATATCTATGCTTTTCTGTATTTGGTCATGACATTTTATGCACTGCTGCACAGTCAATTTTTGTGTAGGTGCTATGTACAACTGAGGAAAAGGTATATTAATTTCTATTCTAATTTAATTTTCTCCAGTAGTCTAATTTATCTAACTTTTCCAAAATTCTATTCATCTTCTTCTTGTTTATTTTTTGATCAGACGTATTTAGTTCTGAGAGGGGAAAGTTGAGATCCCTCACTAGTACAGTTTTACTGCAAATTTCCTCTTGTAACTCATTTAACTTTCACTTAAGAATTTGGATGACTACAAATATCTTTAATTACTTCCTCTACAAATTGCCTTTTCATATCCTTTGACCATTTCTCAAATGGGGAATGACTTGTATTCCTATAAATTTGGGTTTAGTTCCCTGTATATTTTAGATTTGAGGCCTTTATCAAAGACACTGGTTGAAAAGATTTTCTCCCAATTTTCTGCTTCCCTCCTAATCTTTGTTGCATTGGCTTTGTTTATATAGAACCTTTTCAATTTAACATAATCAAAACTATCCATTTTGCATTTTGTAACACTCTCTATCTCTTCTTGGGTCGCGAATTCTTCTCTTTCCCATAAATCTGACAGGTAAACTATTCCTTGCTCTCCCAACTTGCTTATAATATCAGCATTTATTCCTAAGTCATGAAGCTATTTTGGCTTTATTTTGGTATATGGTATAAGATATTGGTCTATGCCTAGTTTTTGCCATACCATTTTCCAATTTTCCCAGCAGGTTTTGTGAAATAGTGAATTCTTAACACAGAAGCTGGACTCTTTGGGTTTATCAGAGTAGCTTGCTATAGTTGTTGATTACTGCATCTTATGTACCTAACCTATTCCCCTGATCCACTACTCTATTTCTTAGCCAGTACCAAGTAGTTTTGATGACTGCTGCTTTATAGTACAGTTTAATATCTGATATGGCTAGGCCACCTTCCCTAGCATTTCTTTTCATTAATTCCCTTGATATTCGGGACCATTCATTCTTCCAGATGAATTTTGTTTTTATTTTATCCAGCTCCATAAAATATTTTTTTGATATTTTGATTGGCATGATGCTGAATAAGTAAATCAATTTATGTAAAATTGTCATTTTTATTATATTAGCTCAGCCTAATGAGCAATTGATATTTTTCCATTTATTCGATCGGACTTTATTTGTGTGAAAAGTGCTTTGTATTTGTGTTTATATAGGCCCTGGGTTTGTCTTGGCAGGTAGACTTCCAAATATTTGATAATGCATGCAGTTACTTTAAATGGAGTATCTATGGTCATATGAAAAAATGCTCTAGATCACTATTGATTAGAGAAATGCAAATTAAAACAACTCTTAAGTACCACATCTCTACTGTCAGATTGGCTGACATGACAAAACAGGAAAATGATAAATACTGGAGAGGATATGGGAAAACTGAAACACTGTTACATTGCTGGTGGAGTTGTGAACTGATCTAGCCATTTTGGAGAGCAATTTGGAATGCTTTCCAAAGGGTAATAAAAATGTGCATACCCTTTGAACCAGCAATACCACTTCTAGGGCTATATCACAAAGAGATTATACAAGTGTGAAAGGGACCCATATGTACAAAAATATTTATAGCAGCTCTTTTTGTGGTGGCAAAGAATTGGAAAACAAGGTGATGCCCATCAATTCAGGAATGATTAAACGAATTGTGGTATATGAATGTAATGAAATACTATTGTGCTATAAGATATGAGGAGCAGAAGGACTTCGTTACAACCTGGAAAGACATATATGAACTGATGCTGAGTGAGGGGAGCAGAACCAGGAGATCATTATACATGATTACAGACACATGGTGTACGTAAGGACTAACTTTAATAGACTTGACTCCTCTCATCAATCCAAAAGACTTATGATAGAAAAAGCTATGCACATCCAGCAAAAGAATTATGGAGTCTGAATGCAGATTGAGGCAAACATTTTACTCTCTCTTTTTTTTACTTCTTTTTTGGTTTTGTTTCTCCTTTCTCGTGATTCATTCTATTGGTTATAATTCTTCTTTACAACTGGACTATTATGTAAATAAGTTCAATGTGAAGGTATATATGTAGAACTTACATTGGATTACATGCTGTCTGAGGGGGTTGGGGAGAGGAGAGGGAGAGGAAGATGATTTGGAACCTGAAAAGTTGTGGAACCGAGTGTTGTAAACTAAAAATAAAAAGTAAATTTATTTTGAAAACAAGAATTTAGATGCTATACTATTTGCTGCATATATGTTTAGTATTGACATTACTTCATTGTCTATGTTACCTTTTAGCAAAAATGTAGTTTCCTTTGTTATCTCTTTTAATTATATCTCATTTTGCATTCGATTAGTCTGAGAATGATTATTTCTGTTTTTTATTTCAACTAAAGCGTAATAGATTTTGCTTCATTCCCTTACCTTTACTCTTTGTGTGTGTGTGTGTATGTGCTTAAATCATGTTCCTTGTAAGCAATATATTGTGCAATTCTGGATTTTAATCCACTCTGCTATTTATGTCTATTTTATGGGTGAGTACATTCCATTCACATTCCCAGTTATGATTATTAGCTGTGTATTTCCCTCCATCTTACCCCACTGCTTCTCCTTCTCTTTGAGAAGAGTCTTTCAGAAGTGTTTGCTTCTGACTACTGCCTTTCCTAATTGTCCTTACTTGCAGTCAGTAAGTTCACTTCTCTTCATACTTCATACTTCACCTCCCTTCATACTTCCATGTGTGGTAAGATAGATTTACACACCTAACTGGGTTTATGTTATTTCTTCTTTGAGCCAATTCTAAATGAGAGTGAGATTCAAATGTTACCCACCAACTCTCTCGTTGCCTCCACTGTAAAAACAATTCAGTGCCTTTTTAATGTGAGATAATTTGTCCAATTCTACTTCTTCCTTCCCCCTTTTCACAGTGCATCCTCTCTTCTTTCCACTTAATTTAATCTTATTTTGGAGGGATATGACCGCATCATTGTAAACTCATACCCATGAACTCTCTATATATACATTCTTTCTAACTTACCTAATGATGAGAAAGTTTTTAGGAGTTACAATTTCATGTAAAAATATGAACAGTTCAACCTTATTGAATCCCTTATGATTTCCATTTCTTCTTTGCCTTTTTATGCTTCTCTTGGGTCCTATATTTGAAAGTCACATTTTCTATTCAGCTCTGGTCTTTTCATCAGGAATGCTCAAAAGTCCAAAATTTCATTAAATGTTGATTTTCTCCTGAAGAATTACACTCAGTTTTGCTGGGTAGGTGATTCTAGGTTATAATCCCAGCTCCTTTGTTCTGCGGTTTATCATATTCCAAGTCCTCCAATTCTTTAATTTAGAACTGCTAATCATGTTATCCTGGCTGTGGCTCCATGAGATTTGAATAGCTTATTTTTGGCTCCTTGAAGTATTTTTTCCTTGACCTGGGAACTCTGGAATCTGGTTATAATAATTTGGGCATTTTCATTATTGGATATCTTTCAGGAAGTGATTGGTGAATTCTTTCAATTTCTATTTTACCCTCTGTTTCTAGGACATGAGGGAAGTTTTCCTTGATAATTTCTTAAAAGATGATGTGTAGGTTCTTTCTTTGATTGTAGTTTTCAAGTAAAACAAATAATTCTCAAATTATCTTTCTTAAATTTGTTTTCTAGGTGAGTGGGTTTTCACATGAATTATTTCACATTTTGCCCATTTTTTATTGTTTTGACTTTCTATTAGTTTTTCTTGGTGTCTCATGGAATCATTAGCTTCCATATGACCAATTCTACTGTTTAAGAAACTATTTTCTTCAATAAGCTTTTGGACCTCCTTTTCCATTTGGCCTATTTTACTTTTTAAATGAGTTCTTTTCTTCATTGAACTGTTGTGAATCTTCTTTCCCATCTAGCCAATTCTGCTTTTTAAAAAGTTCTTCTCTTCAGTGGATTTTTGGGCCTCTTTTCCCATTTATCTTTTTTTTTCCTAAGGTGTTTCTTAAGAACTTTTTTCCCTTTGCCAAAATCTTGACTGTTTTTTCACAATTTTCTTATGTTATTCTCATTTCCATTCCCAATTTTTACTCCATATCTCTTATTTAATTTTTAAAATTCTTCATGAGCTCTGGCAGAGCTGAGATCAATTTATATTTTTCTTTGAGGCTTTGCTGCTTTTATTTCACTTTCTTGTTATGAGTTTTTGTTTTGATTTTCCCAGTCTGCATTAGTAACTTTCTATAGTCACATACTTTTTTGTTCATTTTTCTAGCCTATTTCTTGACTTTTAACCTTATATTAAAATTAACCTATTTTAAGTTTCAGGATTTCTATTTTGGTGTTTAATTTGAGATTTTTAATTTGTTGTTTTTCTAGTTTTTTTAATTATATGTGCAATTAATTGATCTGTTCTCTCTCTCTCTCTCTCTCTCTCTCTCTCTCTCTCTCTCTCTCTCTCTCTCATTCTTTCTTTCTTTCTTCCCTCCTTGCTTCCTTCCTTTCTTTCTTTTAATAAATAGTTATATACATTTTCTCATAAGTACTGCTATGGCTGGATCCCACAAATTTTTACATGTGGTCTCATTTTTTTCATTCTCTTTAGTGAAATTTTTAATGTTTCTATTGTTTGTTCTTTTATCTAGTCACTCTTTAGAATTAAATAATTTAGTTTCAAGTAATTTTACACCTAGTTTTGACTGAACTTTTTTGACAGATCTTTCTTGCAATATGATCCCCCAAAACCGTACTAAATATTTCTGCTTTTCTACGTTTGGTTGTGAAGTTTTTATGTTCTAATATGTGGACAATTTTGCATAGATTACATGTAGCACTGACTAAAACAGATATATCCCTTTTTCTTTTCCTATCTGTCTCTTAAAAAGTTCCATCATATCTAACTTTTCTAAAATTATATTAATTTTCTTAAATTCTTTCTTACTTATTTTATGGTTAGATTTATCTAGTTCTGAGATGGAAAAATTCAGGTTTCCAACTAGAATACTGTCTTCTTGATCCTGTATCTCACTTAAATTTTCCTTCAGGAATTTGAATGCTTTGCCATTTGGTGAATATATGTTTAGTATTAATAGTACTGCATTGTCTATGGTACTTTTTAGTAAAATGTAATTTCCCTGATTATCCCTTTTGATTAAGTTGATTACTGCTTTTCCTTTCTCTGAAATCATGATTGCTACTGCTGCCTTTTATTTGTACTTCAGCTAAAGCATAATAGATTCTACCCCAGCCCCTTATTTTAACTCAGCATATGTCTTTCTGTTCCAAGTGTATTTCTTGTAAGCAATATATTGTTGAATTCTGTTTTTTGTAATTCATTCTGCAATCTGCCTTGGTTTTACTGTTGAGTTCGTTCCATTCACATTCATAGTTATTGTTATTGAATATTTCCCTCCATTCTCTCTCTTTCTCTCTCTCTCCCTCCCCCCTCAAAAGTCTGTTTGCTTCTGTTCACAACCTCCCTTAAAATTGCCTCCCTTCAATCATCCACCTTCTTCTTTTATTCCCTTCCCCTCTTACTTTCCATTTGATTAAGATAGATTTCTATACCTTTACCTTACTTTCCTGTTATGCAAGACAGATTACTGTACTCAAATTGTAGATATATTATTTCCTCTTTGAATCAATTTGTCTTCTTTTTGAAGGTCAAATTTTCTATTTATCTCTGTTCTTTTTGGCATTAATGCTTTTAAGTTCTCTATTTCATTTAATCATTTAATACCCATTTTCCCTGAAATATTATATTCATTTTTGCTGCATTGGATACATTTGGTTATAATGCTAACTCCCTTGCCTTCTGAAATATTTTATTCCAATCCATCCACTGCATTAACACAGATTCCATCAGTTCTTTCTCTGGATATGTATAGCATTTTCCATCATTAATCTTTTGAATTGTCTTGAGTCATTGTATTGCTGAGAGGAGCTAAGTCATTCATAGTTGATCATCACATAATTTTGTTGTTACTGTGCACAGTGTTATCCTGGTTCTACTCATTTCACATTGAATCTGTTCATGTAAGTCTTTCCAGGTTTTTCTGAAATTCACCTTCTTATCATTTCTTAGTACAATAGTATTCCACTACATTCATAAATGACAATTTGTTTAGCCATTTCCAAATTGGTAGGCATTCTTCATAATATTTGACTTGTTTCTTTCTTGACACAAGCAATATTTTCTCTTCATCTGAGAGATCCAGAATTCGGCCAAAATGTTCCTGGGACATTTCAACTTGGGATCTCTTTCAGAAGGTACTCAATGGAGTTTTTCAATTTTTATTTTACCACCTGGTTCTAGAGAATCAGGGCAGTTTCCTTGATAGTTTCTTTCACTATGATGTTTAGGCTCTTTAAAAATATGCCTTTATGTACTCCAGTAATTCCTAAATCATCTGTCCTTGGCTAAATAAATAGACAAGAATTTGAGAGGATGCAAAGAATATTAGAAAAGTTATATATAATATATCTCTAGAGAAAATTGAATGGAAACTGTAGAAAGGAGCATATATTTTCTTGGTTGTATATGGCACCTTCACAAAAAAATGACCGTGTATTAGGTCAGAAATACCTCAAAACCAAATGAAGAAAAGCAGAATGATTAAATGCACACTTTTCAGACCGCAATGTAATAAAAAAAATTTCATTGAATAAAAAGCCATGGAAGAATACCTTAAAAGTTAATTGGAAACTAAATTATATAATCCTAAAGAATGGATGAAACCATTCATAGAAACCATGAATAATTTTATAAAAGAGAATGACAATGAGACAGCACTCTAATTTTTGAGATACAGCCAAAATAGTACTTAGGGGAAAATTTATATATCTAAATGTGTGCATCAATAAAAGAGAGAAAGATCAGATCAGTGGATTTGGCATGCAACTAAAAATAGAAAAAGAATAAATTAAAAATCCCCAAACACCAAAATGGAAATCCTGATAATCAAAGGAAAGATTAATAAAACTGCTAGTAAAAGAAATCATTGATGAGATAAATAAAACTCAGAGATGATTTCATGAAAAAGAACAACTAAATTTGTTTTTAAAAAAGAAAGCCAAATTGTCAGTAACAAAATGAAAAGGGTGAATGTACCAACAATGAAGATGAAATTAAAGCAATTATTGAGAGTTGTTTCATTCAATTATATGCCAGTAAAACTGACAATCAAAGTAAAATGGCTGAATATTTGCAAAAAATATAAACTGCCCAGATTAGCAAAAGAAAAAAATAAAATACTTAGATAACACTATCTTGAAAAATGATGGCAAACAAGTCATTAATAAGCTAGCTAAGAAAAATCCTGAGGACTACATGGATTTAGAAGTGAATTCTGCCAAACATTTAAGAAATAATTAATCCCAGTACTATGTAAACAATTTAAAAAAAATGTAAAAGAAGTCCTACCAAGTTCCTTTTATGATGCAAGGTTTACATACCTAATGAAGGAGAAGCAGAAACAGAGAAAGAAAATTGTAGACCAAGTTTCTTAATGAATACCAATGGAAAAAAAAATAAAATACTAGCAAGAAATTTACAGCAACATATCAGAAAGAAATAGACTATAACCAAGCAAGATTTATACCAGGAATTCAGGGCTGATTCAATTTTAGGAAAACTATCAGCGTAAATGACCATATCAAAAACAAAAACAATAAAATCATATAGTTATGTCAACAAATGTAGAAAAGGCCTTTGACAAAATATAACCCCCATTTCAATTAAAAGTACTAGAAAGAATTAGCAATAAATGGAGTGTTTCTTAAGATAATAATTATTATCTATCTCAAAGGTCAAACAATTGTTATTTGTAATGGGCATATATTTGATGTCATCCCAGTAAGATCAGGAGTGAAGTAAGGATGTTCATTATCAAAACCCTTATCCAATATGATACTGGGAATGCTAGAAATAACAATAAGACAAGAAAAAGTAATTGAAGGAATAAAAATAGGCACTAAGGAAACAAAACTATCATTATTTGCAAATTATGTGATGGTATATTTAGAGAAATCTATAGAATCAACTAAAATCTAATTGAAACAACTTTAGCTAAGTTTCAGGATATAAAATAAATTCAAGGGAATTAATGGAAAACATACAAAGGAAGGTAGCATAGCAGTATGGACTTCAAACTTTATTACAAAGTGGCAAGCATCAAAATAATCTGATACTGGTTAAGAAATAGGGCAGTGGTCCATTGGAATAGGTTATATTCATAATGAGTGTTCATATAAATGACCATGTAAATCTAGAATTTTATAATCCCAAAGATCTACGCTTTGGTGAAGAGACTCACTATTTGGCAAAAATCCTGGGAAAACTGGAAAGCAGTTTGGCAGAAGCTAGGTATAGATTAATATAGAAAAGATCAAAATTCGAATATGATTTAGACATAAACTATAATATCATAAGTCAAGTGTGGTAGCATGGCAAATTTTACCTATTAAATGTATAGATAAGGGAAGAATTTATGACCAAACAAGAGATAGGATCATAAGATGTAAAAGACATTATTTTGATTATATTGAGTTAAAAATATTTTGAACAAACAAACCAAGGCAGTATACACACACACATGAATATATGTATACACACATATATGTATATATACATATATATATACACATACATATGTACAGGCATACACACACACACACACATATATAGTTTCAATGACAAAGTCCTCATTTCTCATATAAAGAGAGAAAATTGAGTTAAACTTGTCATATCAAAGCCATTCCCCAGGTGAGAAATGGTCAAAGAAGATAAACAGGCAATTTTCAGAAGAAACCAATGGTATCAATAGACTCATAAAAATGCTCCAAATATCTAATTATAAGAGAAATGCTAATTAAAACACTTCTCAGAACCCACCTCATAGCTATCAGATCAGCTAACAGGAAAGAACAGGAAAATGACAACTATTAGAGGGGATGTAGAAAAATTGGGACACTAATGAACTATTAATGGAACTGTGAACTTATCCAAACATTCAGAAAAATTGCAGGCATACCCAAAGTGCTACAAAACTATGCATACTCTTTGACCCAGCTATAGCACTACTAGGTCTGTATCTCTAAGAGATAAAAGAAAAGGTGAAAGAATTGACATGTAAAAAATATTTATAGCAGATTTTTTTTTTGTGGGGGAAAAAGATTTGGAAATTGAAGTAATCCTTATTAATTGAGGAATAGATGAACAATTTGTGACACATAATTGTGATTCAATATTATTGTGCTTTAAGAAATTATAAACAAGATGTTTTCAGAAAAACCTAGGAGGACTTTTATGAATTAGTGCAAAGTGAATTGAGAAGAACCAGGAGAACATTGTACACAGTAACAGCAATATGGTAAGGATCATCAGTTGTGAAAGACTTAGCTATTCTGATCAAGACAATGATCCAAGATGGTTGCAAAGGACTCATGATGAAAAATGCTATCCATCTCCAGAGAAATTACTAATGAATTCTGAATGCAGATCGAAACAAACTTTCTTTTACTTTCTGCATTTTTTTTGCTTTATTTTGTTTCTTTTTTCTTCTTCAACATGACTAAAATGGAAATATGTTTCACATGACTTCACATGTATAATCGATATCAAACTGTCTTTTCAAGGGGAGTGGAGGTGCAAGATGGTGGGAAGGACTTTGGAACTCAAATTAAAAATAAAGTTGTTAAAATTCTTCACTTATAATTGTGAAATAATTAATAAAATACATTAAAATAATTTACAAAGTAAAATTAAAACTAGATTACTCTCCTATTATGTCTTTTTATGAAAATAATTTATTTTTCATGCTAAATATTAGACATTTGTTCCTTGTCAATTTCTCGCATCAATCACATGCTTTCCCTCAGATGAGTCACAATTAGAACAAAGTTGTAAAATAGGTAACATTTTGTACAAATGATAAGATGTTCCTATCTTTTGCTTTTGACAAAGGCTAATCTGAAATTAAATGTCATCTAATTGAACTATTTAATCACATATACTACATTACAAGATGTGAAGGAAATAATGAAAATGTTATATCTTTTTGAGAGCACTCTTACCCTCTAGGAGGAAATTCGTAAATGCTGTACACGACATGTACAGAACAATTTAAGAGTAGTCATTTTCCTCTCCCTCAGTAATTAAAGGTTAATTTTCACAACTTCTCCAGGAACAATATTCTTTAATTTTTAGGACCATTATTGTAAACCTTTCCTTGCTAAAATAACAATTTGGGATATTTTCAGCAAAATTATTAGCATAAAATAGTTTGATTACCCAAATTTCAAATAGTTGGAACTTAATACTACCTGTGAGAAAAAAGAAATGAATGCCTAAATCCAAAAACATATTAAGGCTTGTGTAAAATTATGTTTATAGTACAAACATACTTATAGACATCATAAATCATCTGCAAAAAATCTACAAATAAACTAAGGAATAAAGTTATATATGAAAAATATTAAGTGTTAAATAGTTACAATTTGTGTGTATGTGTGTGTTTGTACGTGTAACTTATAACTACACCCAAAGGGTTACAAAATTATGCATATCCTTTGATCCTGCAATAGCACTACTATGTTTATATTCCCAAGAGATCAAAGCAAAAAGATCCTATTTGTGAAAAAAAAAAAAAACAAACTCACTTTTTATAACAGCTTTTTGCGGTGGCAAAGAATTGGAAATTGAGGGGATACATACACGTACACACACTCATACACACAAATTCCATTTGTAATCTAACCTTCTCAAGGAATATCCAGTTATCACACAGAGATGCTCTTAAGGAGCCTTTTAGGCATGCCCAATTTATGTAACATGAAATTTCCTGCATCCCCTACCACATGAGTCAGGGTAGCTTCCTTTGATGAATTGCCTATGTATTTAAAATTGGCAAGACTAAGCAGAAACCCTTTGTTGACTGAGTTTTTTTTTCAATATCATTTGGCTGCACTTTATTCAAGTGACTCCTATTGGCTACACCCAATGTGAATTCCATGAACTGAGCCACTGAGAGAGGGAAGATTTGCCTGCACTTGCTCCCTCTCTTTTACTCCAGCTCTGAGAAATGGCATTTTGTTTGTTTGTTGTTTGGGGGTGTTTGTTTCTCTTCTGCATTATTTGTCCTTTCAGGTGCTTGAGGTGATCCTTAAGGGGCTTGAAAGTTTAAGCCATGATAACCATTGAGGCAGGATTGCAGGTGAGATGGTGAATCTAGTCTGCCAAGCATGGAAGCCTTGAGAAGATAAGGGGACTGGAAATTGAGCCTGAAATGTGTTTTGCACTTGGAACTTGAACTCTACTCTACAAAAACCAAGCTAAACTATGAACCTAATCCCCTTTCCCTCCCCAGAGAATGGGGTTAAATTTCACAACTTCTCCAAGGACAATATTCTTTAATTTTGTTATTACAGGATGGGTGAGGGAGAAGTATTGTGTTTCCCATGTCTTCAGGAAGTTAGTTTATTTGTGATTATATCCTCTGAAGTAAATGTTTCTATGTAGAAGTTAATCTGACTTTTAATTACTAAATGAATCCATGAAACAGGAAACCACCTACTTAAACTGAGGCAGAGAGTGGAAAAATTGGCAGAATACCTAGACTTCCAATCCCATTAAGGGTACTGGAGAACCCAGAATGGAGCAAAATCTAACATAATTGGCCTTAAGTCTGGGGGGACAGTGGAAAGGTGGATATTATTTGACAAAGTCTCTAGCCCTTACCAATAGTATCCCCTCAGGTTTCAGGGGTAGTGCTTAGTACTCTAGATCTGCTTAGATGTAAAGGGTCAGATTAGATTTTATTAAGAAATATTTATTTCAGAAGGCATAATTACAAATAAAGACTTCTTGAATACATGGGTGGCTTAATCTTCCCCCTCCTACATACTACTCCTATCTCTGGGGAGGTAAAGAAGATTTGTTTCATAGCTTACCTTGTTTCTAAGTCCAAACCCCACCTAGGCTTGAGTCTCAGGCACTGTTTTCTAAGGGCTTCCATTCTAAGGGCTACCAGTGTATACTAATCTGTCTGGCTTTAATTTCTCCATTGTTCAAAGTACTGTAGGGATCTCCATCTTCCAGTACTGTAGGGGTCACTTCTGGCACCTGAAGCTGAGGAAAAACAAGAGAGAATAGAAACAAATACCCCTAGGTCCATTTCTCAGAGCTGGAGTAAAAGGGAAGGATCAGGAGAAGGAGAGTCCTTCCTTTCTCACTAGATCAGTTCATGATGGCCATACACAGAAGACAGATATGAACTAAAAGCATGTATGTGTGTATGTACGTATGTATGTATGTATTGTAAGTACATGTGTATCTAGTATATCCAGTATGGCATAGCAGAAAAAGGGTGGCACAAAAGATTGCAGCCAAAAATACTGAACATTTCAGTCTTTCCAAGTTTAAAAATTCAGCCAGTCAATCAAAGGAAATAACGTCCACTCATGTGGGAGGGGATACAATGAGCTCCATGTTAGGCAAATTAGGTCTTCTCAAAAGCCCCCTAAAGGACTTCATATTAGAACGGGACATGCCCAGAGAAGCTCAGTTTACAGATGTCTATATACCTATACCTACATCTATTCAATGGATGTATAAATATACATATATATTGATTTATATATACCTATATATACACCTATATCCATATTTACACATACACATGTTCCCTTCAGATGTTGTTCATCCATTTACTTAACATATATATGTATATAGATACGTGTGTGTGTGTGTATACATATGTTTGCAACCACAGTCAAAGTGCTTTTGATTACCTCCTCCCCCTATCTGCCCTGCCTTCTATTGTCCCCCCTTTTTTATCTCCTTCCTCCTTCTTTCCTGTGTGGTAAGATACCCAATTGAGTGTGTATGTTATTCCCTCCTCAGGTCAAATCTGATGAGAGCAAGATTCACTCATTCCCCCTCACCTGCCCCCTCTTCCCTTCCAACAGAACTGCTTTTTCTTGCCACTTTTATGTGAGATAATTCACCCCATTCTATCTTTCCCTTTGTCCCTCTCTCAATGTATTTCTCTCTCATCCTTTAATTTGATATTTTTTTTAGATATCATCCCTTCACATTCAACTCACTTTGTGCCCTCTGTCTCTCTATATATGTATGTACATTCCCTTCCGCTACCCTAATACTGCAGTCTCATGAATTATATGCATCATCTTTCCATGTAGGAATGTAAACAAAATAGTTCAACTTTAGTAAGTTCCTTATCATTTCTCTTGTTTACTTTTTCGTGCTTCTCTTGATTCTTGTGTTTCAAAGTCAAATTTTCTATTCAGCTCTGGTCTTTTCAAAGAGAAAGCTTGAAAGTCCTATATTTTATTGAAAGTCTGTATTTTGCCTTGGGGCATTATGATCAATTTTGCTGGGTAGGTGATTCTTGGTTTTAATCCTAGCTCTGTTGACCTCTGGAATATCATATTCCAAGCCTTTCAATCCCTTAATGTAGAAGCTGCTAATTGTGGTTCCACAATACTCAAATTGTTTCTTTCTGATTGCTTGCAGTATTTTCTCCTTGATCTGGTAGCTCTGGAATTTGGTGACAATATTCCTAGGAGTTTTTATTTTGGGATCTTTTTCAGGAGGCAATCAATGAATTCTTTCAATTTCTATTTTACCCTCTGGCTCTAGAATATCAGGGCAGTTCTCCTTGATAATTTTTTGAAAGATGATATCTAGGCTCTTTTTTTGATCATGCCTTTCAGGTAGTCCAATAATTTTAAAATTATCTCTCCTGGATCTATTTTCCAGGTCAGTGGTTTTTCCAATGAGATATTTCACATTGTCTTCTACGTTTTCATTCCTTTGGTTTTGGTTTATAATATCTTGATTTCTCATAAAGTTGCTACCTTCCACTTGCTCCAATCTAATTTTTAAGGAAGTATTTTCCTCAGTGGTCTTTTGGACCTCCTTTTCCATTTGGCTAATTATGCCTTTCAAGACATTCTTCTCCTCATTGGCTTTTTGGAGCTCTTTGGCCATTTGAGTTAGTGTATTTTTAAGGTGTTATTTTCTTCAGTATTTTTTGGGTCTCCATTGACTTGTTTTTCATGGTTTTCTTGCATCACTCTCATTTCTCTTCCCAATTTTTCCTCTACTTCTCTAACTTGCTTTTCCAAATCCTTTTTGAGCACTTCCATGGCCTGGGATCAGTTCATGTTTTTCTTGGAGGCTTTTGTTGTAGGCTCTTTGACTTTGTTGAGCTCTTCTGGCTGTATGTTTTGGTCTTCTTTGTGACCAAAGAAAGATTCCAACATCTAAGTCTGAATCTGAGTCTGTTTTTGATGCTCATCCATGTTCCTAGGCAACTACTTGACTCTGGAGCTTTTTGTTGGAGTATGACTGCTTGTAGAGTAGAGAGTACTTTGTCTCAAGCTCGGGGGACTGTGCTGTTCTTTTTCAGAGCTTTTTCTACACAGCAAGCTCTGCCAAACCAGCGCTCCTCCTCCCCCAAGAACTGCCAACCCGGACTATGACTCAGATCTAAGCTGGCTCTGCACTCCTGCTCAGATCTACCACTTAATTCCTCCCACCACATGGGCTTGGGACCAGAAGCAATTGCAGCTGTGGCTCTGCAAGCAGTCTTAGCACAGCACCACCTACGCTGCCCCTGGGGTGGTGGCCAAAACATGAACTACTTTCAATCAGTCCCAGCAGTTTTTTCCCCAATAACCTTCTCTGTTTTCTTTGGTGTTTGTGGGTTGAGTAGCCTCGTAACTGCCACAGCTCACTGATTCAGGGTGCTAAGGCCTGTTCCACCCTGCTCCCAGTCTGGTTGGTCCAGGCGTGGCCCACGCTGGGCTTTGCTCCACTCCATTCTCAGCATCATGTGATAGACCTTACCCAGCAACCATACAGGGTGTTCTGGGCTGGAGCCCTTCATCCCTGTACTATTTTGTGGGTTCTGCAATTCTCGAATTTGTTCAGAGCCATTTTTATAGGTGTTTGGAGGGTCCTGGGGGAGAGCTTTAGGCAAGTCCCTACTTTCCCTACTTGGCTCTACCCCCTTTTATGTTAAGCTTCGAGCTAGCTTTTACACCCTCCTCTTCCACCTCATCAAGAAGCCTCTTAACTCTTCTTCACTTTCTGCCATTAGAGCAGTTTCACCTGTATACGTGAAATTATTTATGCTTCTCCAGTGTTTGATTTGTCTACCCTGACATATTTGCATGATGTACTCTACATTTAAGTTAAATAAATTAGATGACAATGTACCACCCTTGTCACACTCCTTTCCTAATTTTAATCCAACCAATTATACCCAGTTCAGTTCTAGCTGTTGCTTCTTGGCCTACATACATGTTCCTCAGGAGACTAGTAAAATGATCTGGTACTCCCTTTTCTTTAAGGACTCGCCATATTTTATTTTGATCCATACCATTCAAGACTTGACTATGGTTAATGGAGATATTTTTGATATTATAACTCGGCACTGTTTTTCTCACCCTTTTATTGACTATGAGGGCTATTCCATTTCTTCTTAGGGCTTCATGCCCACAATAGTATATCTGGTGATCATCTGAACTAAATTCATCCATTCCCATACATTTAAGTTCAGTGACATGAAAATGTTGGTGTTTAGTCTTTTCATCTCTCTTTTACCACATCTAGCTTATCTTTGTTCATAAATCTTGCATTTCAGATTCTTATGCAATATCAATGCTTATGGTATTAGACTTTCCTTTTGTCACCAGACACAGTTACAGCTGAGCTTCCTTTTCACTTAATTAGTACTGGAGCTACTTGTAGTTGTTCTTCACTCTTACTTAGTATTTTGTTGGTCACATTCTAATCTGAGGGGCTCATGTTATATTATATCTGCTTTTTTTCATTTTAATACCCTTTGTGGGACTTTCTTGGCAGAAGTATTATATTGGTTTGCCATTTCCTTCTCTAGTGGATCACATTTTGTCAGAACTCTCCACTATGATTCATCCATCTTGGGGAACCCTGAACAGCACAGTGTATAGCATTATTGAGCTATGCAAAGCCCTTTGCCATAAGAAGGCAGTGATCCAGGAGGAGTATTTTTACCTACAACTAAGCTAACATATTTAATAGTTTGAAATCTAAATTTGTGATGGATATCTCTTGAAATACATTAGCATTGAATAAAACTTCTCCTATATTGAAAAGTAAAGAGAAAATCTTGTTTTCAAGGAATCTGAGAGTGTAAGTTACATAGATTCAACTACTGCTAGGGGGTTTGTGTATGTATGTGTTTCTTCAGAGTAGAAATAATTTTAGTGAACTAATTGTCATTGAATTAGTAAAAACAACTTTAATACCCAATGCAGTGAAGCAAGATCCTATGACTTGTAGACTTCCTGCCACATAGATTGTGTGTGTTTATAATTTACCTAACTTCTCTATGCCTAAAATTTAACTAGAATAATTTCAGATCGTACAACTGGTGGAGCTTATTTGAGTAATCAAGCTTATGCTTTTTTTTTGCTTCTAGTTGCATGGTGTATTGAATGATTTTGAAATCTGTTCATACTTTATGTGATATATTTATATAATCAATATAACTGAGATTTTAAGGAAAACATTTAAAGCACTTAGATACTTAAATCCATCTTTTTTAATGCAGACTTTAGACTTGGCAGTTTAGTAGATTTAAAATAAATGGAGGAGGACAGCTGTCTAAAACGTTCATTAACCTTGTATCAGTAAAAGTTCTATTACAGAACCACTGGTTGTCATGGTACAAGTCTATTCCATTGATCACAAGCTAATACAGCATGGGAAACCATGTAAACCTCAATCAGTCAATTTCTGTTACTACATAAAGGATCCAGCTTTCAATGGCAGGTAATTAGCATTATCATTGTATACTTTTGCTCATGCTAGTCTTAAAAATCTAAGATGTCAGAGTCCAATCTCTCAATCTTGTATCTGGACAAGAAACTCTTTTACCACATTCCTCATAAATCATCATTCCATCTCCACTTCAAGACCTCTTATTCAGGGGGACTTACATAATAAGACTAACAATTTCACTTTTGAATAGCTCTAATTTTTATTAGTTTTCTTTTTCCTCAAGCTGAAATCTTCCTCTGTGAAACTTTGGCTGATTACTTTCAGTTCTGTCCTCTGAAGTCAAAGAGAAGATGGAATCAAGAGGAGTAGGTAGAATTTTCAGAGAGATACATTTCTATAAAAATCTTTTTTCCAATCCAAACTCAATCAATCCTTCAAGGCCTAGTTCAGTTTTTTTTCATTCCTTAGAGAGACTTCCCAGATCATTTCAGCCAACCTTAATCTTTCCCTTTTCAGAATTTATTCTACTTGAAGATTGTAGAATATTTTTATTACATTCTTTCTTTCTGGTTTTGTTCTACATGTTATAGCCCTGACTCCATGAAATACAACATATACATAGATTCACTGTGGAATCCATGTTTTATATTTGTCTTGACTTTCATTATCCATGGCACCTAGTATATAGCAAGTAATAGATAGATAGAAATATACATATTTATATGTATATATATTTATAGGTATATGTATACATATATACATACAGATATGTTACAAACATATAGGTTTTTCTGTATATATACTGTATATACATTATGTATCATGTATATATACTGTGATATTATATACTGTTCATATTTATGTAAACATATAGTATTTGTGTATGCATACATAAATCAATCAATTTTATGAGAACAAAAAGCAAACATTTAAAAGGATTTACTTGAATCTGCCTATATAAATGTGTATGTGTGAGCATGAGAGAGAAGGAGACAGAAACAGAAGCACAGAAAGAGATGGAGACAGAAAGACAGATAAACAGGAAGATAGAGAAAATGAGAGAGATAGATCCTTATTTGTTAAGGTAGGGTTATGCAAGGAGGATCCACCCCAGCCAGGGAGATTATTTTGGAGGGGTAATTCATTTGGTTAGTCCAGAACCTTAACTGAAACTGACAGTGATTTCACAAGAAAATAAGCAAATGGAAATTATTATATGTAGCAAAGCAGAGACAAACCTTCACTGGGGCAGCTTCCCTGGTATTTAAAAAAACTTTAAGAAAAAGAGATAGATTTGACAAAAAGACCCATCTTACTTTTGTGTCAAAACTGAGGCCATTAAAGGGAGAGGGGAAAATGGGGACAAAAGCAGACAGGTGAATGAAAACTTTGGTTGACTTGGACAGTTGCCATGGGAACTGTATTTTGTTGTTCTGGAAAGAGAGGGAATGACAATAGACAATTTAGAATAGACAATTTAGGGCAGGCTAGAAATGTGTCTATTTGGAAAGTTTAGAGTTTGAGCTCTCTGTCCTTCATTAAGTAAACAGAGCCTAGATAGAGACAGAATTTCACTTCTTTTCTGTGATACAAAAGACACTGAGTCTGGCAGAGAACATTGATTATAAAGGCATCTCAGATATTTTCACTACCTAGCCTCCTCTGATAAAGGAATATATGTAAATGGAAATGCAATAAAAAAGTAAACATATCAGCATAGCAAAGCAATCTGGAACAACTTTAAGACCAAGAATATACTTGAATCTGTGCTCTATTGATTCTATTCTAAGATCAATCTTTTATTACCATCTTTCTACAATATAGTGTATAGAATGATTTATCTCCATTTTTAAAAACTAATCCATGTATCTATACAATTATTCATGGAATCCCTCACCTTCTTGTGAGGAGGATCTGCTTTTAATTTCACTTCAACCCTGAGATCATTAATAGTTGAAGAGGGGAAGAGGTAATACTGCCTATTGTATTTCCCTTCAAGATGTGAATCCTGGAAACTTTAGCTTCAGATCAGGCTGCAGTCCAAGCAGCCTAAAGAAGGAAGGAAGTATAATAAGTTTATTCTCTTCAATACTTGAAAGTTGCATTAATTTATTTACATACTTAGCAACCAACACAGTTCTGAGACATTCCATATCCTAAGATAAAGTCTTTATTAGTTGCTGTCACCAACCCAAGACTATAAACTATTTAGAAAAAGATGCTCATTTGTCACCAAATGAACAGTCACTCAATGATGGATTGTCTTCAACCAACAGAGACAAAAGGTGTTAATGGGTTCCAAAATGAATACTTTGGAATGTAATAGAAACATTGGAGAACTCAGAGTTACTCCTATTTTATAATGAGGCATTAACTATGAAACAAGACATAGTAATAATAATTTTATTCTAATCATTTTATCATTTCAGTATTCTTTCAACTGACATTCCCCATTTTATCCTCATAAGAACATTGCTTGGTAGGCAGGGGTTATGATTATCTCCACATTACATTTCCTTGATGACAAATCTTATGCTGCGTCTCCTTAATTCCTTGCTTGAAATGTATTGCAGAATCATCACACCCAACATATGCTTTTCATTAGTTCTTTGGGGAACAGAAGACTCCATGATTCAGTTGTACATAATTACCAGAAGAATGTTGGTTTCAAAAAGACTGTCCTTGCTTTCAGAAACCAGCCTGTGACATGAAAATCCCTTTGCAATTATCCCAAAGATGAACCATCCTTCTGTCCTGCCCACATTGGGAAACTGAGACCCATAAAGTTTAGTGGAGTCTTTTAATATCACATAGCTAGTAAATAGAAAATGTGGGCATTAAACCCAGTGCTTCTGGCTCCAAGGCAAAATATATTTCCACTCACATCTTCCAAACTTTACTACTATATCCCTATTAGTTAGTTGAGGACTTTTGTCTCACTGTAAATTACTATATAATTTTGAGTAAGGAGAAGTCATTCTGTCATGGACAATGGGGAAAAAATCTAAAATAATTTTAAAAACACAAAAGTTTCAAATGTACTTAGAATCATCAAAATGACACCAATATCTAAAATCTACTTAATATATCTTTTACTGGTGACCTGCCTCTGGTCATCCCAGTCACAGTAGTAATGAAGCAGTGACTTTAGTATTTGCCCATACTGTTGTACAACCTTAATTGGCTATCTGGCTTAGGATTTGTTATAGTTTCAAATATATTCCTCTTTGTGTTGTATTCACTCCTTAGATTGAGTCCTTTGAAATAAAGGATTATGTCTACAAAATTCTCTGTAATTCTTTATATCATCTAGGCCATAATTCTGAACTTAAGATACTGAAAATCTACAAGACGGTTGCAAAGTGGCTGGACTCACTTATGTTTTTTTCTCATCATTTATAGTTTTGGTTGTTGAATCTTCACAATCCCTGATGCTTAAACAATTCACACATCATACTCACCCCCCAAGTATACAGGTTCCATCCACTGCTTGCTCTCCTTTAACTATAAACATCTTATGCTTAGCTTGTCATCACTCAGATCTTATTGACCTCTAAGACCTCAGACCCCGAAATTTACCTCTTTGCCACCACATCTTATACTTCTATAGTACCTCTCTCATTGTTTCATTCAATCAGAACTTCCTCTTCACAGAAATAACTAACCAAAACTATACTTGGAGAACATTCACTTGAACAGAGATAACCAGACTCGAGAACACAGTCCCACTAAAGGTATGGTCACAAAGGAAGAGGGTGACCTAGCCTGCTTCAGAAGGCCTTGTCTGAGTTTTCACATAGCAGGTCTTAATAAGGAATTTTAGATTTAATATGAGGATAATACTTCATCACAAGGAAGAAACATTGGGAAAAAGGATGGGAGCACATCTTCCAACTGAGGAAGCATGTTATTCTCCCCATATTAGTAACCCAAGACACAGCTAGCTGTGGCTCTGTCCCTCATATGCCTAACTATGATTTTTAGTGGTGGATAAATCTACCCCTACCTATTAGATGAATCTTTCAGTCCCAGGAGGCTTCACTTGAATCACTACATAGTTTAGACACAAGGGTTAATCATTTCAATGATGTTCTAATTAGCATGCTAAAATTAATTATCTACTTGCCTTTTGACATATCAACTTTTACTATCTAACTTCAAATAGGCTTTCAAAGCAATCCTTTAATTCATCTCAACTTGACTATCTATTTATCTACAGAGACCATGCCAATTTTTTGTACACTTCTCAAGACTCTAAACCTACAAGTACTCCTGCCACTCTCAGCATTTGATCCATTCTCTTATTTTGCTGAGAATATCAAAGTCAATGGGATTTTGTTTTCTGAAATCCCATCAAATTCATGTTGAAATAACTCTGTCTTCAAAAATTTCTCTAATCTTAAAAAAAAAAACTTCTTTCAAATATTGTCAACAATTTTACCTTTCTCACAATGACCACCAAATATACTTATATCTTTCCTTTCTTGAAAAAAAATAGGAGAGGTGGAGGCAGGATGAAGTGCTAAAGGCAGGGACTTGCCAATTTTATCCCCCAAATGCATCCAAATACCTTTATAAATGACTCTAAACAAATTCTCAAACAGCAGAAAATGTAAAAATATGGAGCAAAACAAATTTTGGGCCAATGACAACTTAGAAGGTTGGCAGGAAAGGTCTATTGCACCAAAGTGAGAGAGGTGTGCAGGCCATGCCAGTACAGATCATTCTTAAGCAAATCCAGAGCAGGCCTTAAGGCCACTGAATCACTGGCAGTAGTGGCAGTTTCCAGACTTCTCAGCCCACGGAGGCCAAAGATATCTTGCAAGGTCATCAGGACTGGTCTTTTATACTAGGGTAAGAGTGGAGCACAGTCCAGCCCAGGTTGTTCCAGCACAGCACAAGCAGAGGAAATCAGGAGCAGGCTTTAGAAGTGACTGAATCAGTAGTGGCAGTGGCAGCAGCTGCTTCCCAAACTCTCAGACCACGGGATATAATGGGGCCAAACAACTTGTCAGGAGGAGATTAAGGGGGTCTTCTTCCTAGCACTGAGGCAGGACTCTGTTTCTTTGCTCACACTTGGATCCAGATCATGGATTTGGGAAGGGGGGCAGTCTCAAAGTAAGGAGGAGCACTAGCACACCAGAGGTTGCAGTCACAGTGGAGGCCTCACAGTTCAAGGGCAGAAAAGAGTGCTTTTGGTCAGACCAGAGGACAGGCCAAGAGAGCAGTGAACTCATCTTTTTAGATCATAATACCTTAGAAGAACTGAAAATTTATAGGTGCCAAGAAGTAACTCTGAAAATGGCTGCACAAAACCCCTAAAACTTGGGACAGTGTGCCCTCCACCCTGGAATCAGAGCCCTACTTTAATAAAGAGTTAAAAGTAAACAGAGAAATGAGCTAGCAATGAAAAAAAAAACTCTGGCCATAAAAAGTTAATATTGTGACGAGGAAGATCAAAACACGTACTAAGAAGACAACAAAGTCAAACCTCCTACATCCAAAGCCTACAAGAAAGATTAGAACATGTCTCAGGCCATGGAAAAGCTCAAAAAGGATTTTGAAAATCAAGTAAGAGAGGTAGAAGAAATTGGGAAGACAAATGAAATTAAGGCAAGACAATCACGAAAAATGAATCAACAGCTTGGTAAAGGAGACCAAAAAAACGGAAGAAAATACCACCTTAAAAAAACAGACTAGGCCAAATGGTAAGAGGTCCACTAAGCCAATGAGGATAAGAATGCTTTAAACAGCAGAATTGCCCACATGCAAAAGGAGGTACAAAAACTCACTGAGGAAAATAATTCCTTAAAATTCAGAAGGTAGTAAATGGAAGCTAATAACTTTGTGAGAAATCAAGAAACAATAAAATAAAACCAAAGGAATAAGAAAAGAAGACACTGTGAAATATCTTACTGGAAAAACAACTGACCTAGAAAATAGATTCAGGAGAGATAATTTAAAAATTACTGGACTACCTGAAAGTCATGATAAAAAAAGAAAAAAAGCCTGGACAGTATTTTCAAAAATTATCTAGGAAAACTGTCTTGATATTCTGGAACCAGAGGGTAAAATAAAAATTGAAAGAATTCCTGAAAAAAAGATCCTAAAATGAAGACACCAAGGGATATTGTAGCCAAATTCCTGAGTTCCTAGGTCAAGGAGAAAATATTGCAAGCAGCCAGAAAGAAACAAATAAAGCATCATAGAGCACAGTCACGATAACATGAGATGTAGCATCTTCTACATTAAAGGATCAGAGGAGTTGAAATATGATATTCCAGAGGGCAAGGGAGCTAGTATTACAACCAAGAATCACCTAACTAGCAAAATTGAGTGTAATCAATGAGAGGGGGAAATGAATATTCAATGAAACAGAAGACTTTCAAGCATTCTTGAGAAAAGACTACAGCTGGATAGAAAATTTGACTTTCAAATACAAGACTCAAGAGAAGAATAAAAAAGGTACACAGGAAAGGGAAATCATAAGGGACTTAATAACTTTAAGCTATTTACATTCCTACATGGGAAAATTATATTTGTAACTAATAAGACCTTTCTCATTAGTATGGTAGTTAGAAGGAGTATACATTGGCAGAGAGCACAATTGTGAGTTGAATATGAAGAGATGTTATCTTAAAGAATAAAATTAAGGGGTGAGAGAGAGGAATATGCTAGGAGAAAGAGAAAGGGAGAGGTAGAATGGATAAATTAGTTTACATAAAAAGGCAAGTAAAAGCCTTTACAGTGGAGGGGAAGAGGGGTAGAGGTGAAGAGAAGTGAATGAATCTTACCCTCATCAGAATTGTCTCAAAGAGGGAGTAACATACACACTCAATTGTGTATAGAAATCTATCTTACCCTACAGGGAAACAGAAGGAGAAGGGGATAAAACAAGGAAGTGGCTGACAGAAAGGAGGGCAGATTGGTTGAGGAGGTAGTCAAAAGTAAAACACTTTTCAGGAGGGAAAAGGTGAAAAGCAAGAGAGAATAGAATAAATGGGGGGATAAGATGGAGGGAAATGCAATTAGCAATAGTAACTGAAAAAATTGAAGTAAGCTTCTCTGAAAAAGGCCTCATTTCTCAAAAATATAGAGACCTTAGTCAAATTTATCCACATTAGAGCCATTCCTCAGTTTTCAGATGAAATAATCAAAGCTCTCTATAGCCATCTGAAAAAATACTCTAATTCACAAACGATTGGAGAACTGAAAATTAAAACAATTCTGAGGTACTACCTCATGCCTATTTGATTGGCTAATAGGACAGAAAAGGAAAATAACAAATGTTGGAGGGGACGTGGGAAAAATGAGACATTAATGCATTGTTGATGGAGTTGTGAACTGATTCATCTATTTCATAGAGCAATTTGGAACTATGCCCAAAGTGCTATAAAACCATGCCTACCCTTTGATCTAGCAATACCACTACTATGTCTATATCCCAAAAAAGATAAAAAAGAAAAAAGAAAAGGACCTATATGTACAAAAATATTTAGAGTAGCTTATTTCTCAGGGCAAAGAATAAGAATTTGAGGGGATTTCCATCAATTGCGCAATAGCTAAACAAGTTGTGGTATGTGATTATGATGGAATACAATCATACTATAAGAAATGTTGAGTGGGATGCTCTCAGAAAAACCTGGAAAGACTCACGTGGGCTGATGCAAAGTGAAATATACTGTGTACAAAATAATAGCCATATTGCAAATTGATCAGCTGTGAATGCCCTAGTTATTCTCGGCAGTACAATGATCCAAGACAACTCTGAAGGTCTTATGATAAAAAATGCTATCCATCACTAGATAAAGAACCAATGGTGTCTGAATATAGATCAAAGAATTATTTTTTTTTATTTTTTTTTACTCTCTTTATTTTCTTGAGGTTTTTTTTGCCTATGTTTTCTTTCACAATACGACTATTATGGATATGTTTTGCATGACTACATATGTACAATCTATACCAAACTGTTTTCCATCTCAATGAAGGGCATAGGAAGGGAGAAAGGGGGAGAATTTGAAACTCAAAGTTTTAAAACTGAATGTTAATTCTTTACATGTAACAAGGGAAAAATTAAAAAAAACAGATTTAAAAAATCTTCTATATGCTCATTATTATTTTATTTCTGTACATTTCACCACTACATTTCTCAAAAAGCCATCTTATTCTTAATGGCTCCACTTTCTCACTTTTCCCTTCATAATCTGGGATCTATTTCATCCCCCTCTTCAAATCGCTTTCATAAAGATTGGAAAAATTTTATTGTCTTTGCTCCTTTCTCACCTTCCTTAATCTCTCTGCTCCATTTGGTACTGCTGACCATGTCATTTTTCTGATTACAAAAATCCCTTTAATTTCATAACATGATACTATGTACATTTCCTTCTGATTTCTCTGGGTCCTGTTTATTCTCTGAATTTGGTTTTTCATCTTATTTTTTCTATCGTCTAAGAGTGGGAATCCTTCAAATTTGCCTTTTGTCCTTTTTTTCTATTTGTGTTCTTTATTTTAATATTATCCATTCTTAGAACTTTAACATTACCTGTATCTCAATCTCAGAAATAATTTCAAGCTCCAGTCTTACATTTCCAATTGCCAACTAGAAATTTCTTCTGTATCTCATCACATGAAATTCAGAATAGCCTAAACAGAGTAATCTGTCTTCCATTCCTGTTTCTCTTTACCTCCTCAATTTCATCTATTGTACCAACCTCCTTACTTTTACACCATTTTAATATAAATTTAAAACCATTGACCACCTCATTTTCTTTGGTATTTTCTTCTCTCTGTATTTTCCTGACACCGCTCTTTCCTGAAAAGAAGCAGTCAGAGAAGTAACAGGAGATCTAGGAGAAAGATATATAAACAACAAGAGCAGAAACTATCCCTTAGGAAGGAGGGGTTACCAGTGCCAGAAACTGTGAAGAGGTTACTGTAGGAGGTTAAGGAAGCTAACCTAAACCAACAAAACCACAGTAGCAGAAATAACACAAACAAAGCCTATGAAAATAGGTATACTTAGATTGCAAAGATACAGTTGCGAAACTCATATTAATAAAACATAATTCTAGCCTTAGTGCCAATTCCCTGTTGTCTCCTTTCTTTCCCCACCAGATGAGTTCAGAAAAGTGGTAATAATAATAGATAACAGTTATATGTATATAGAGTGAACCTCTATGGAACAGAAGCTGCTAAGTAATGACAGCATTGAAAAGATTTTTAAAAATAAATGAGAGGCAAGATATATGAGTCCTCCTAAAGTACTTTGACAGGAGGCATGAATGAAGAACGAGGGAAGTTTTATCTGTAGTCTTATGGTAGATGGCTAGTGATACAATATCTTTTAGTGGGGAAATAAAGTTTTTACTATTGAGAAAAAAGCGGAATGGGCATATGAAACAATTTAGAAGATAAATTGTCTTATAAATGATAAAATGGGTATTTCCAGAAGATACAGTGGATGATGAGTACAGAATTGGATGGGAACTCTAAAAAAGTAGAGATGACATGGATGAGGCTGAGAGAGTTTGCAAGGATAACAGAAGAACATTTTCACCTAGGCAAAAAGTAACCCTGTACCACTGAAATTATGAGAGGAAGACAAAGGAGTTTGCTAGACATGGGATAGGGATATGGTAACATCTGACTGGAGCTTCCCCACTGAAGGTTCCTTTGATGGCAGAGGTTGGTGTTATTCCCCTCTCAAATATTGAGAGAGAAGGAGATACTGTATTTTGTGAATGTCCTCATTTCTCAGCCATACTAACAATGAAAGGACTTGAACCACAATATCAAGGTTGTTATAATCTCTTATCCTGACTATATTTACTTATGTGGTGATCAATAGGAAACTTTCCATACTATTTAAACAATATTCCTTGTTTCTAACCATTCCTTAGCTGAGATGCCTTTTATTTTATTTATTTTTCTTATTTTATTTAGCATTTTATTTTCCCTGAGTCACATATAAAAAAAATTTAATATTTATTTTTAAAACTTTGAGTTCCAAATTTTCTCCCTTCCTCTCCCCACCCCGCATTGAGAAGAAAGCAATTTGATAGAGGTTACACATGTGCAGTCATGCAACCATTTCCTTAATATTTTTATTATGAAAGAAAACTTAGACCAAAAACTCCTCAAGAAAAATAAAGAAAACAAAAAAGTATGCTTTAATCTATATTCAGACTACCAGTAACTTCTCTGGGGATGGATATCATTTTTCATCACGAATCCTTCAGAGTTGTCTTGGATCATTGTATTGCTGAGAATGGCTAAGGCATTCACAACTGATCATCTAACTGAAAATCTAACAATATTGCTGCTACTTTGCACACAGTACATTTCATTTTGTGTCAGGTCGTGAAAGTCACTCCAGGCTTTTCCAAAGGCATCTTATTCGTCACTTTTCATAGCACAGTAGTATTCCATCACAATCACATGCTACAACTTGTTTAGCCATTCCCCGATTGATAGGCATCCCTCAATTTCTAATTATTTACCAACAGTAAAGAGCCGGCATAAATATTTCTTTACATATAGGTTCTTTTCTTCTTTTAATCTCTTTTGCAATACAGACCTAGTAGTGGTATTGACAAGTCAAAGGGCATGCATGATTTTATAGCCCTTTGGACATAGTTCCTGATTGCTCTATGGAATGGTTGAATCAGGGAACAACTCCACCAACAGTGCATCAATTCCCCATTTTTCCCACATTCCCTCCACCATTTGTTATTTTCCTTTTCTGTCCTATTAGCCAATCAAATAGGCATGAGGTAGTATCTCAGAATTGTTTTAATTTGCATTTCTCCAATCATTTGTGAATTACAATATTTTTCATATGACTATATAGCTTTGATTACTTCATCTGAAAATTGATCATATCTTTTGATCATTTATCAATGGGAAATTATCCCTTATTTTTATAAATTTGACTCAGTTCTCTATATATTTGAGAAATGAGGCCTTTATCAGAGAAACTTACTTCAAATTTTTTTTTTCACAGTTACTATTGCCAACAGTATTTCCCCGCATCCTTTCCCCACATTTATTCTTTTCTCTCTCTCTCATTCCACCTTGTCCCTCCTGAAAAGTGTTTTACTTCTAACTATCCCCTCCCCCAATCTGCCCTCCTTTCTATTAGGCACTCCCCTGTCTTATCCCCTTTCCCTCCTGCTTTTCTGTAGGGTAAGATAGATTTCTATCTTATCTATCAATTTCTATCTTGTCTATCAATCTTTGTTATCTTTCTATCAATTGAATGAGTATGTTATTCCCTCTTTGAGCCAATTCTGATGAGGGTAAGATTCATTCACTTCCCTTCATCCATACACCACTTCCCCTCCACTATAAAAGCTTTTTCTTACTTATTCTATATGAGACAATTTACCCCCTTCTACTTCTCCCTTCCCCTTTCTCCTAGTCCATTACTCTCTCACCCCATAATTTTATTTTTTTAGATATCATCCCTTCACATTATATACTCCTCCTATCTGTACTAATAATGAGAAAGTTCTTAGGAGTTACAAGTGTCATCTTCCCATGTAGGAATGTAAATAGTTTAAAATTATTGAGTTCTCTGTGATTTCCCTTTCCTCTTTACCATTTTGTTCTCTTGAGTCTTGTATTTGAAAGTCATATTTTCTATTCAGCTCTAGTATTTTCTCAAGAAGGCTTGAAAGTCCTCTGTTTCACTGAATATTCATTTTCCTCCCTCACTGATTACACTCAGTTTTGCTGGTTAGGTGATTCTTGGTTGTAATCCTAGCTCCCTTGCCCTCTGGAAAATCATATTTCAAGTCCTCTGATCCTTTAGTGTAGAAGCTGTTAAATGTTATGTTATCCTGACTGTGCTCCATGATGCTCAAATTGTTTCTTTCTGGCTGCTTGCAATATTTTCCTTGAGCTGGGAACTCTGGAATTTGGCTACCATATCCGTTGGTATTTTTATTTTGGGATCTTTTCAGGAAGTGATCCATGGATTCTTTCAGCTATGGTTCTGGAATATCAGGGAAGTTTTCTTTAATAATTTCTTGAAAGATCCTGTCTAGGCTCTTTTTTTTTATAAAGGCCTTCAGGTGGTCCAATAATTTTTCAATTATCTCTCTTGGGGCTATATTCCAGCTCAGTTGTTTTTCCATTGAGATGTTTTGTATTTTCTTCTATTTTTTCATTCTTTTAATTTTACTTGACTGACTCTTGATATCTCATACAGTCATTAGCTTCCATAAGTTTTAAGAAATTATTTCTTCAGTTAATTTTTTTTTTTACCTCCATTTGTATTTGGCCAATTCTCCTTTTTTAAGAATTTTTTCTTCAGTTAATTTTTGTGCCTCTTTTTCCATTTGGGCAATTCTGGTTTTTAAGACATTCTTCTCCTCATTGGTTTTTGGTGCCTCTTTTCCAGATGCCTCTCTTAGCTACTTTCCTGTGTTCTAAGGATGAAGATAAATTGTTGAAGTTCCTTTCACCACCAGAACTTGGATACCAGCTTTTAATAATCTGGGTTCACAATAGGGAAAACGCCCCTGAATATGACATAATTAACAACAACTTCTGTACCAATAAATATGGGTCTATGATATCATAAAATATCTTTATTTTGTTTTGCTACCCTATAATTTCTCTCACTGATGTTCCAACGCTTAATGGATGCTGCATAAATGTCCATTGCTTAGGATGATATTTCTGGTAACAAATGAAAGCTGTTGATTTTGCTCATGGAATAAACCTTTTGTGTCCCATAAATGGGTATTTGGACTTATAAAGAAAACAGTATTATGTCTAATGTAGTTATAGAAAATAAAAACAAAATTTAACCCAGGAGGAAGTAGACTTCCCTGAAAAGCAGAGAAATATGAAGGCAGGTTGTACTATGAGAGAATTAAAGTAAAACAGAGAGGTTCATAAATGAACTCAAATTTATGATGATTGCCCCCTTATTGAAATTACTTTTACTAGTCTAAGGGAAAATTTTTCCCAAGACAAACAAGAGATTTAAAGAACAAAAATAAAACAACAAAAAAATCTGTGCACACCTTATTTAAAGAAATCATTTTCAACTAGATGAATCCCTAGCGACTAAAATCATTCAATTTAATTTTCAAAGGGCATTTCTATGACCTGACCTTTTCATGCTCACTTTCTCATTCAGTTCTTTTATGTGGATCTTTTATATTCACCTCTTCTCCCTTCCTGTTTTCTTTTACCTCTTTCAAGGCTTTTATGTTTGATCGGTACATTAGATAGGATACCCTGCTCCATGCACTTAGCTGTGTTCTCGAAAGCAACTTGAAAGAACAAATGAAATTGGCCTGAAATAATCTAAATACATCCTAGTTGTGCTTTTTTGCCTTTTAATTAAGTTTCTATGAGAATTTGTTTTCCAAGGGAAACTTTAAGCAGATTTAGCTTCAAGGATAAGAACCTATGCTCTTCATGTCAAGAGTTCAGAGGGCAGAACCAAGATGGTGGAGAGAAGCCAGAAAGTTGTCTGAGCTCTCCCTATTTGTCCTCAGAAACAATTTCAAGTTAGGCATCTAAAAGGATTCTGGAGCAACAGAACTCACAAAAGATGAAGTGAAACAATTTTTCCAGTTAAAGATAACTAGAAGGACTTTAAGGAAAAGTCTGTCTCACTTGAGTAAAAGCATAGCGCAGCCCAGCACAGAGAGTGTATGGAAAAGACAGCAGGAAGTGCTTAGCCACAGCACAGAAAGGAAATGGTGAGCCCAGCAGCCTTGGCAGAACAGGTGCAACTAGGCTGGGCCACCCCCAGTGTAGTGGGCAAGGTGCAAGCACCTGAGACTCAGGCATGGAAATCCAATGACCAGACCTTTGATCCCCTGAATAAGAGGTGCGGGATGGTGCCCCACATGGAGAGGTCATCTTAAAAAGTCAGAAAAAAGGCTGAAAATGAGTAAGAAACATAAAAGAGCCCTGACCATAAAAAGCTAGTACGGGGAGAGGGACAATCAAAACACAAACTCAGAAAAGGACAATAATGTCATACTGCCTACATGAGAAGCTTCAAATGGGAACATAAATTGGTATCAAGCCCAAAAAGTTTTCTTGGAAGAGCTCAAAAAAGATCTTAAAAATCACGTAAGAAAGGTAGAAGAAAAACAGGGAAAAAATAAATGAGAGTGATGCAGGAGAATTGTGGGAAAAGAGTCAACAGCTTGGAAAAGGAAACACAAAAAAAATTGACTGAAGAAAACACCTATTTAAAAAAATAGAATTGACCAAATGGAAAAGGAGGCCCAAAAGCTAACTAAACAAAATAATTCCTTAAAACTTAGAATTTTTTTATGAGACACTGAGAATCAGTCAAGCAAAATCAAAAGAATAGAAAAAATAGAAAAAAATGTAAAACACCTCATTGGAAAAACAATTATCCTGGAAAATAGATCCAAGAGAGATAATTTAAGAATTATTGGACCACCTGAATGGTATGATCAAGAAAAGAGCCTGGATAGGATCTTTCAATAAATTATCAAGGAAAACTGCCCTGATATACTAGAAGCTGAGGGTAAAATAGTCATTGAAAGAATCCACCAATCACTTTATGAAAGAGATTCCCTAGGAAAGGACTCTGGGAAAATTGTGGATCAGGTCACAAAATTCCATACTCTCAGGATTTTGCCACCCAAAAGAAATGAAAGTGCCTCAGAGTAAATATAGAGTGGTAAAAATCAATAACAATAAGGGCAGAAAAGGGGTCCACCTGAGACAATTGGAGAAGGTCTGAAGAAAAATCCTGGGATGAGTTTTGCTCCCTATGATGAGTAAGCACCTCCAGGCTAGGTCCTAGATTCACTTAAACAACAAACAGCAAACTCTAGGGTTAGCTGGGTTTGGAGGTTGGCTCAGTCCCAGCCACAGGAACTTTTATCTCCAGGACAATGAGGAGAATTGAGTGTCTGAGCCAGGGAAGATGGAGGGAACCTCTGCTGACAAGGAATGCTAGACCTAGCTGTGTGGCAGAGACAGAGCTTGGGGAGAGAAGGAACCAGCACTCATCTGGGGAGTACAGAAGCATTTGGGTGGGGTCACCACTAGCTATGGGCACTTACAGGAGGTCTTGGTTCCAGTTCCAAGCTAGAGGAGATAATGGAAGAAGGATCTGAGGACCTCAGGACTAGAGGTAATTATAAAAAAAAAAACACCAAAAAACTAAGCTGTTCCAAAAAATGCACAGGCAAGGGAGAAAGAATTCAACTAAAAGAATTAATATGGTATAGCAGTAAGGCAAGATTCATGACATTGAGGATGACCATGAATATGTCTGAATGGTTCAGAATAGCAAAGTATGAGAAATTCCCTATGTAGAAGGCAGAGGAAGTATAACATTTATTTAGACTCCAGGGGATAAAATCTGAGAACCAATAAGCCTAATTCAATATAGTAGCAATTATATTCTAAAACCAGTAAGCCCATCTCAATATAGTAACAAGGAGTGGTGTGAGTGTTGGTCTATATCTAGTTTCTGCCATACTATTTTCCTTTTTCCCCACAGTTTTTTGTCAAGTAGTGAGTTATTATCCCCCAGGTTGCATATACTTGTGATACTATTGGAAAATCTACAAGGCTTGAGCCACTTTAATTTCCCAATCAAAATTTTAAATTGTTTTATTTTGTTTTGGAAATCCAATTTGAACACTATAAGGCTGAGGCTTTCATTTCTATCTCCAAAGAAAATGTGAGCTATCATTCTATTTAGCTACCACTTTAATTTGGTTGAATATCAATAATCATATGGTTTAGGTCCTTTGGTAGTGTTAAATTGTTGGTCATTGGAGAAAGGTCTCACATTTTGTATATAAGAAATTAAATTAATCATTCAATAAGTACACATTTATTAAGTACCTACTATGTGACAGGAACTGTGCTACACTTTAATTATATGGTTACTGGCAATCCTCAACCATCACAAAGGAGACATGAGATCAGGAAATGTTCTTTATGGTTTACCATGGCCAAAAAGTCAATCACAGAATTTTATTCAATAGAATCATAGATTTTGATAAGGAAGGAACCTCAGGCATCCAATATTTTATTCCCATCATTTTACAGTTGAAGAAATAGGCATGGAAAGGTTGAGGCATTTTCACAATGTCTCATAAATAATTAAGGGAAAGGCTGGAATTTTAACTCAGGACCTCTCACTCAAAATCCAGTATCCTTTTTGATAAATACACTTCCCCCTTCATTTAGTGGATAATAACCTACTGGTGATGTGACTCCTTACACTTAAATAGGAGGGGCTTTAGATAACCAAGTATCCTATAGGCATAATGAGAGATAATTTAGAAGGAAGAACTCTTGTGTACAATAGCTTTAATTAGGCTTATCCACTTTTGTAATTTTTGATGATCTAGAATCTGGGGTGTGGAACCTGAAGCCTCAAGGCCACAGGGGGCCCTCTAGGTCCTCAACTGTGACCCTTTGATTGAATCTAAATTTCACAAAACAAATCCCCTTAATAAAAGTAAGTGCTGTGTGAATCTTGGACTCAATGAAAAGACTGCACCCAATGACCTGGAAGGCCTCATGTCACATTAAGGCCACACATTCTCCATCCCTTGCCTAGATTGTTCAGTGAGAGTGAGGCCCATCTGAGCACCTAGAGGATTGGAAGAATGTCATTATATTGCCTGAATTTCCTGAAGGTAAATTCTGATAAGATTTTTTGTATCTCTGATTTTCTTGTCCAGTGCAATAACTTGTGAGTCAGGAGCTGAGGAAGAATGTGTGAGACCTTGATATCCTGTAGTCACCAGCATGACAAGGAATAGATATTCTATTAAGGGTGAAATCTATGATCATGTCCTTCAGAGATATCCCTTTTGGTATTAATGATGTAGAACTAATTTTGAGAATCCATTCCATCCGCAGCAACATCTTTAAGAATCCAGACATAAGTCTTTATGGTATAGGCAGTGTGGGAATTGGTTTTTCAGAGAAGAGTAGCAATTTAACTGGAATATGGTTGGGATGAGGTGGGAGAACAAGATTTTCTAGATATAAAGATGGGAAATTTCAAGGTTTATTTTTTATAGTTTGTGTACTCATCACTATCAATCTTTTTTTAAACATTTAATTTTATATTTTTTTACTCAATTACATGCAAACAAAATTTTAAATATTCATTTTTAAAAATTGAATTGCTTATTCTTTACTTCTCTCCCTGAAACTCTCCTTGGAAAGGCAAACAAATTGATATAGATTACACATGTCAGTCATGCAAAATATTTCCATATTAGCCATATCACAAAAGAAAAAACAGACAAACAAAAGAAACAACGCACCCAAATAAAAACTCTAAGAATAATAAAGGCAGTAAAAAAGCATACTTCAATCTGCATTTAGATGCTATCAGTTCTTTCTCTGTAGGTAAATCATATTTTTTATCACATGCCCAGAATTTTCTTCAGTCATTGTATTGCTGAGAATTGCTAGTTCATGAATCACGCTTGATAATTGTACAACATTGTTGTTACTGTGTACAATGTTTTTTTTTCTGGTTCTGATTATTTCACTTTGCATCAGTCAATGTAAGTCTTCCCAGCTTTTTCTGAAAGGATCCCGGTTGTCATTTTCTAGAGCACAAGAGTAATCCATCACAATCTTATGCTACAACTTGTTTATCCATTTCTCAATTGATCGTCGTCCCCTCAATTTGCAGTTCTATGTCACTTCAAAAAGAGCAGCTATTAATATTTTCATGATATAGTCCTTTTCCTTTTTCTTATCTCTTTGTAATACAGACCTAGTAATGGCATTGTTTGGTCAAAGGGTATGAATGGTTTTATAGCCCTTTGGGAATAGTTCCAAATTGCTCTACAGAATGGTTAGATCAATGCACAAGTCCACCAACAGTGCATTAGTATACCAATTTTGCCACATCTTCTCCAACATTTATCATTTTTCCTTTTATATCATATTGGCAAATATGATAAGTATGAGGTGGTACCTGTGAGTTGTTTTAATTTGAATTTTCCTAATCAATAGTTATTTAGAGCATGTTTTTCCCATTACTATAGGTAACTGTGTTGGCAATCAAAATGGGCTCTTAGCACTTAGTTCAACCAAGTGCCCTGGAAGAGTTTGGCCTTTATTTCCTTGATTAAATTAGGAGTCCTTGATGACCTTCTTGCCTCAAGGGAAAGCCTAGTTTACACGGGTTTGAGTGACATGTTTGTGACATCAGAGCCTTTTAGACCACGTGGATTTAAGTCACCTCTTTGTGACAATTTTAGGTCACATGGGTGAGTCGCATGTGTGACTCACCCTTGACCCTGAAAAAGATATAAAAGCAGAGGCTGGCTTTCTCTTTTCTGGAACTCTGACCCACAGCCATGGTAGCATGAGTGACTCTGGGCCAGCCATTGTTATAAGCTCCCAGGCTGAACTTAGATGTTGGTAACTATGAATTGTATTTGGTCTGTCTGTCAATGTTTGTAATTTGTTTGTATTTGCTCTGAAGCTCAGGGTACTGGCTTTCCCCCTGAACTAAGTGAATTACATTTGTATGCTGGATTAAAGTAAACTTGCCAACCCCTTAACATTGCTTTCCTTAGTAAAGCAGATCAAAAGAACCTCACCTTTTGCCGTGTTCTGTGAGCTGGTTGTTGTTGATTTTGCACTCCCCACAGCAGCTGCTAGCTGGATTGTTGAAACAGTACCTGTGAGTGCTTCATCTCAAAAATGTCTGTTTTTATCCTTTACCATTTATCAATCAGGGAATGACTCATTTTCACAGAAATTTGAATCAGTTGTCTCTAATTGGATGAATGAGGCCTTTGTCAGAGAAACTTAATGTGTATTTTCTTCTCTGTATTTTCTGCTTTCTTTCTAATCTTAGCTGCATTGGCTCTGTTTATGCAAAATCTTTTCTTAATTTGATGCAATCAAAATAATCTGTTTTATCTTCTGCATTGCTCTCTATCTTTTGTTTGGTCATCAATTATACCTTCCTGCATAAATCTGACAGATAAAATATGGAATGTTCTTCTAATTTGCTTAAGATATCATACTTTATGTCTAAATCATGTACCTATTTTGTCCTATTTTTGGTATACAGTGTGAGTTGCTGGTCTATGCCTAGATTCTACCAAACTTCTTTCTAGTTTTCCCAGAAATGTTTTGTGAAATAATGATTTCTTTTCCCAAATCCTTGGATCTTTGAGTTTGTCAAACACTAGATTACTATGGTCATTTACTACTTTGTATTGTTTACCTAGTCTATTACACTTGTCCACCACTCTATTTCTTAGTCATCACCAGATTATTTTAATGATTGCCTTTTTATACTGCAAAATAGCTACTTGATATCTGCTAATACTAAGCAACCTTCCTTCACATTTTTTATTGATTCCTTTGATATTCTTGACCTTTTGTTCTTGTGGATAAAGTCTATTATTATTTTTTCTAACTCTATAAAATATTTTTTTGGATTGTTATGGCACTGAATTTTTACATTTGCTCATCCCACCCTGAACAATTATTTCTTCAATTGTTCAGATGTGACTTTATATGTGTGAAAAGTGTTTTATAATCATATTCATATACTTCCTGCTTTTCTTGCCTACAGTTATTTTAATGGAATTACTTTGTCTACACCTTGCTTCTGTACTTTGTTGGTAATAGATAGCAATGTGGATGATGTTGATGATTGATGTGGGCTTATTTTATATTCCACAACTTTGCTGAATTGTTAATTATTTAAACTAGTTTTTGGTTGATTCTCTAGGATTCTCTATGCATACCATCATATCATATGCAAAGAGTGACAGTTTTGTTTCCTCATTGGCTAGTTGAATTCCTCTAATTTATTTTTTGTCTTATTGCCATACCTAGCATTGCTAGGAAAAATACTTAATAACAGAGGTGATGATGGGCATCCTTGCCTTACTCTTTTTCTTATAGGAAAAAGGTTTTAGCTTATCCCCATTACAGATAATGTTTGCTCATGGTTTTAGATAAAAACTATTTATTATTTTAAGGAAAGCTCCATCTTCTCCTATATTTTCTAGTGTTTTTAATAGTAGGGGGTGTTTTATTTTGTGAAGCTTTTTTTCTTATTTATTAAGATAACCTTAAAATTTTTGTTGGTATTGTTATTTGTATAGTCATTGAGGCTAATAGTTTTCCCATTATTGAAGCAATCCTACATTCCTAGTATAATGCCACATGCTCAACGTTTATGTTCTCTGGGATATATTGCTATAATCTCCTTGCTAGTATTACTTTATTTAAAATGTTTGTATGGGGGTGGAGCCAAGATGGCTGAGTAAAAGCTGGGACTTGCTTGAGCTCTCCCCCAAATCCCTCCAAACTCCTGTAAAATGACTCTAAACAAAGACTAGAGCTAAAGAACCCACAAAATGACAGAGTGAAACAAGTCTCTAGCCCAAAACAGTCTGGATGGTCACTGAGAAGGGTGTATTCTGCTATGCTGGGAGCCTAGAACAGCCCAGTGTGGGCTGAGCTGTCACAGACCAGGCCAGAGCAGGGCAGTGAATCACTGAGCTGTGGCATTTTCCAGACTTCTCAACCCACAAATGCCAAAGACAACTTAGCAGGTCAGTGGGAAAACTCTGTTGAACCTGGGTCAGTAAAGGGCATGGTCTGGCCCCCGCCCTGGGGCATTATAGGTGATTTCAGTTGCAGTGGTGGCAGCAGCAGCAGCAGTAGCCACAGCTGCTTTTGTAGCTCTTGGCTCACAGACAGTGGGGGAAATCAAGCAGCTGATCAGAGTGGGAGTGCAGGGATGTCTTTGCTGGCACTGACAAGGGATTCTCTTGCTTTGCCCTGCTTGCATCTCAGTCTCAGTCCTGGTTGGTGGTCCTGGGGTGAGGAGGAGCACTGGTGTGGCAGAGCTTGTGGTGGTTGTGGAAAGGGAGTCTTCCTAGCAGTTCCAAGGCAGAAAAGAGTGCTTGAGGTCACTCAAAGATCAGAACACAGGCCAGTAGAGGAGTAAACACCTCTTCTAAGATCATACCATCTCATAAGAAGAGAAAATTTACAGAATCCTACAAGTAGCTTGGAAATCAGCAGCACAAAAGCCCTGAAGCTTGGGCCAGAGCACTCTCACCTCTGGAAGCAGAGTCATAACTTGACAAAGATCACAGAGTTCAAGTAGTTGACTGGGAATATGAGCAGACAGTGTAAAAAAACTCAGACTATAGAATCTTACTTTGGTGACAAATAAGATCAAAACATACAGCCAGAAGAAGACAACAAAGCCAAAAATCCTACATTGAAAACCTCCAAGAAAAATATGAATTGGTCACAGTCCATAGAAGAGTTCAAGAAAGATATTGAAAATCAAGTAAGAGAAGTAGAGGAAAAACTGGGAAAAAATGAAAAAGATGCAAGAAAATCATGAAAAACAATTCAACAGCTTGCTAAAGGGAGCCCCCCCCCAAAAAAAATACATAAGAAAATAACACCTTAAAAAATAGACTAACTCAAATGGCAAAAGGGGTCCAAAAAGCTAATGAGGAGAAGAATATCTTAAAAAACAGAATTGGCCAAATGGAAAAGGAGGTCCAAAAGCTCACTTAAGAAAATAATTCTTCAAAAATTAGAATGGAACAAATGGAAGCTAATGTCTTTATAAGAAATCAAAAATCATAAAACAGAAACAAAGGAATAAAAAAAAGAAATGAGTGAACCTTAGTTTGGCTTAAGGAGGGAATAACGTACACACTGAAGTATTTTACATTAAAGGAAAGTAGAGGGAAATAAAGGAAAGAGGGGGGAAATGATAGGAGAGAGGACAGATTGGGGGAGGGGTAGTCAGAAGCAAACACTTTTGAAAAGTGACAGGGTCAAAGGAGAAAATAGAACAAATGGAGGATGTGACAGTATGGAGGGAAATATAGTTAATCTTTCACAAGGTGACTATTATGGAAGTGTTTTGCATAAGGACACATATATAACCTATATTAAATTGTTTGCCTTCTCAAGAAGGGGTGGGGAGGGAAGAAGGGAGAGAATTTGTAACTCAAAGTTCTGAAAACAAATGTTAAAAACTGTTTTTACAAGCAACTGGAAAACTGCCTGTATAAGGCAATGGGGTACAGAAATCTATCTTGCCCTACAATAAAGTCAGAGGAAAATGGATAAGGTGGGGGAGGAGTGGGGTGACAGAAGGGAGAGCAGACTGGGGAAAGAGGTAATCAGAATACATGCCACCTTGGGGTTGGGAGGATGGGGAGAGATGGGGAGAAAACTTGTAACTTAAGATCTTGCAGAAATGAATGTTGAAACCTAAAAATAAATAAATAAATCTTTAAAAAAGAGAAAAAAATAAAATGCTTCTCTCAATATTTACTTAGGAAGTTGGTCTATAGTTTCTTTTCTCTGTGTTTGCTGTTCCTTTTTTTAGATATCAGCATCATATTTCTCTCATAACAGGAATTTTGTAGGATTCCTTCTCTGCCTATTTTCCCTAATAGTTTATATAGCATTGGACTAATCTTTTTTTGAATGTTTAGTAAAATTCATTTGTGAATCCAATGATGTGTTCTAGGGATTTTTTTCTTAGGGAACTCATTTATGTCTTGTTCATGTATTTTTTCTAAGATAGAGCTATTTAACTATTATATTGTGTTAAAGTGGGCAAATTATATTTCCATAAATATTCATCCATTTCATTTAATTATCAGATTTATTGGTGTAAAATTGGACAAAATAACTCCTAACATTAGTTTAATTTCATCTAAATTTTTGACTACTTCACTCTTTTCATTTTTGATATTGGTAATTTATTGTTCTTTTTTTAAAAAAATCAAAATAACAAATGGTGTAAACATTTTATTTTATTTTTCATAAAACCAGCCCCTACTTTTCTTTACTATTTCAATGATTTTCTCATTTTCAATTTTATTAACCTCTCTTCTGGTTTTCAGGATTTCCAATTTGGCACTCAATTGGGGATTTTTAATTTTTTCTTTTCCTAGATTTTTTTTTTGAATGCTCAATTCATTGATTTGCTGTTTAACTACTTTATTGATGGAAATGCTTAGAGATTTAAATTTCCCCTAAATACTGCTTTAGATACATGCCGTCATCTTTTGTGTGTTGTCTCATTGTTATCACTCCATTTATCCAAAGTATGTATTATTTCCATGAAACACTCATTCTGTAGAATTTTATTATTTGGTTTCCAATTAATTTTAATCTACATTTCTACGGCCCTTTATTGAATATAATTTTGTTGCTTTATGATCTGAAAAATGTGTTTACTATTTTTGATTTTCTGCATTTGCTTAGGAGGTTTTTTAATGCCCTAAACATGGTCACTTTATGAACATGCCAATGTACAACTGAGAAAAAAAAATTTCTTTCTATTCCCATTCAACTTTTTCTAGAAGTTATTTTTTAATATCTTTACTCTGATATCTTAGTTCTGGCCACCTCCCTAGAGTATTTTTGAAGAATGAAAACTAATGCAGTTTGATCAGAACACTGAAAATGTGAAAAACAAGACTGTGACATAAAACTGGAAAGTAGATTGACAGCAGATTGTGAATAACCTAGAAAACAAGCATGGGTTTTCAAATTTACTAGTTGAGTGAAAGAGTGATATGGAAGATTCTTGAGTAGATTACATGGCTTGAATAATTTAATACATTTTTGAAAAACCATGAATTTCACTGCATATTTACATAGGGGACACTAGAAGATATAAATGAAAACTGCTGTTGTTTGATTTGTGTGGGTAAATGTATTCTATACCAGTACAAAAGGGAAAGATACCTTACAGACTTGCCTAAACAACAATCCCATTCTTAAAGAATGATGATAAATGATCTCCCATTTTATGAAAGCAGGAAATCACTTGCCTACAAGCATTCAATCTAATGTTATTAATTATGTAATTTATCTCATGATCTAGTAAATTTAGTTTGCCTTGTAGGAATCAATGTGATTTATTATTATACTGACAAATAATTAGTTAAGAAATGCATCACTTATATTTCATTCATAAATCTAAACTTCAGTCTCAATAATTGGAGAGTACACACACACACACACACACACACACACACACACACACATGCATATGCACATGCACACACACATTCATACACACATTTAAAAAATATCAATTATTGCAGGGCATTCAAAATATGCTTTTGCAATTATGTTAACAAAAGTAGGAAATATTGGACATTGTAGAAAGAAACACAATTTGGAAGAGAAATTGATTTTATATTAGTAGGAGAAGAAAACATTGGAAAATTTTGCATTTTATAAGAAGGAAGATGAATTCCTTCAGGAACGAAAGTTAATTAGCAAAGTAAATACAATTTAGCAGATGTTTTCTAATACAAAAACTTCCCTTTCCTCAGTATTTTGTATTGTCTTGTGTCATTTTTTTGAACAAATAAATATAACCTACTTGATGGGGATTAATTCCTTATGAATGAGATAGTGAATGGATAGATAGATGAATATTGTTTACAATGCTTAGAAGAACAGAAAAGGATAATTCTTTTGGAAATATGGCAATATAAAAACCAGGGCTTTATCAAAGTCAGGACTTTAAAATACTTTTAGTTTATACAGAGAAGAATAGGTAGGCAACAAATTTTAAGATGAAGATGGGAAAAGCAAATAGAATTGTGTATGTTATTTGGAGAGTTTTGCAGTTGCAAAAAAGTCTATAGATTGAAGTAGGTGAGGAATTTGGGAGAATTTGAGAATCTGAAAGAGAAAAACTGAAGATGAAAGAGAAAGGCTTGAGTGAAAGGTAGAAAAGGGATTGGACTGATGCCAGAGAAGAACTCAAGATGAAGGTGGATTTGGGGAGAAGTACTTGATGAGGGATCAAAGTGAAGAGAAGGGAAAGCAGGGAGACAGAAAAAGAGGAATTACATGAGAGAAGAAGGTCTAGAGATGAAGAGCAGACAAATCTGAGCAGGAGAATTAAAAGGGCCATAAGACAAGTAGGGCAGGGAAAACTAAAAGAAGGAGAAAAGCTTGAAGAGGGAAAAATGGTAAATAATGAGAGATAAGTAAGACAGAACAAGTAAGTTGAGTCAGTTGAGTCATTGCTTTCAAGATGGTAACCAGATGAGAAATATCCAAGGGGAGCAATAATTGCATAGTTGGAAATGTCTGCTTGCAATTTACCATGCATGTTCTCTGAGAGAACTACTAACATAAATGACAAAATGCATGCAGCCGGGTTTCTCTACTAGAAACAAAAGTTAAAAGGGGTCTACAAATACTTCTATCCTCTACAGGCTATCAGGAAATATGACTTCTTCCTTTAAAAAAAAGGAGGAATTCAATTACAGGAAAAAAAGAAAAAGAGGATTTAAATTAAAGAAGGAAATCCTTTTTTTTCCTTTCTGTTTCAAAAGTTGGAAGACAATCACAGAGGAGGAAGAGAAGCAACACTGAGCTTTATAAATAAATAAAAGGTAAGTAACTTCCTAAAGAGAAGGGAGCTAGAATCTCTGTAAAGGAATAAGCTATTTGTCCTCAATGATTTCCATGAAATGATGCTGGGAATTGACCAGAGTCACTCTCTAGTCATTTGGTGGTGGTGATCATCCTGTAAGGTTGAGAGGAAAGAGAGATAAGGAGTCGGATATAAGTATTCTCTGAAGGGAAATCCTGGTGCAGTTGTTTGCTTAAATGGAAACAGAGAACTGTTACCTTTTTGATTGAATTTAATAAACATTTGTTAAGCACTTTACTATGTGCCAAGTACCATGCCAAACTCTAGGGAAGCAAATAATTGTTTCTTTTGCTGGATCCTCTCTGAGATTATGTCCTAGGTAAGCTTCCCTCAGGATTTTGGCCTGGGCCCTCTTCTCTTCTCCTTCTATTATACTTTACTTGGTGATTTCATCACCTCTCATGGACATAATTACCATCTCCGTGATGACGATTCTCAAACCTACCTATCTTGTCTCAACCTCTCTAATACTCTGATCTGGCATCTTCAACTGCTTTATATTCATCTCAAACTGAATGGTCAGTAGACCTCTTAAAATAAACATGTCTAAAATGAAACTGATTATGTTTGCTCATAAATCCTCCACCCCAATTTGGAGGCAAAGGAGATTATGAAGGTTTTTGAACACCATACAGATGATTTTATACTGGATCCTGGAGGTAATAAGGAGCCACTGCAATTTATTCAAGGTGACATGGTCAGAAATGCATTTAAAGATCACTTTGACAGCTGAATGAAGGATTGACTAGGAAGAGACTGAGTCAGGGAAACCAACCATCAGGCTATTACTATGTGAGAGATGTTACTGAGGTAAAATCAAAAAAGTTTTGGAAAGAGATTGTATATCATAGTGAAAATGAATGCAGAAGGGTAAATAACACTTAAATTTTGAGACTGGATGACTGGAAGGACAATGGTACTCTTACAGTATTAGAAAGACTGGAGGATTTTAGAAGAACAGTAATAAGTTCAATTTTGTTGAGCAGACTGAATTTGGAATTTAGAAACCTGGGCTTAAATTCTGCCTCAGATGTGAGGTTAAATTAATTAATAGCTATACAATTTTGGTTCTATCATTTAATCTTCTTTTACTTTCTGTTATTAATGGGTATTGTGAATACAACACTTCCTAAGCCTTAAAATACTATAAAATATGTTATTCTTAATAAAACTGACATAGTCCTTACCATCTTTATCTCAGAGGAATATTTAAGGAAAGGGCTTTACAAACTTCAAAGCAACATATCAATGTGATTTATTATTCTTCTACATTTATTATGGAAAGAAAAAAAACAGTCTTGCATCTCAAAATTATACAAGAATCAAGAAACTGTCTGGAATTTGGAATCCAAGAAAAATCAAACATATTTCTTATTGTAGATGACTAAATAGTTCAGTTTTACTCTGTTGTTTAATCATGGCCATTTTGCATTTCTTTGTGGAGCTGAGAAGTGTGGATGATTGCTCCAGTGCTATTGAAATACACAATATTGAAAAACACAATTCTATTAGGTGTATAACTTTTGAATTAATACTGGATGTACCAGAAATGTGCAGATGTTTGTAATCATTTTATTGTCACAAAATGATCAAGGAATTTCCATTTAGTTTTCCCTTGTTTTTCAAAAAGTTCTTAGTTAATAGGATGGTACTTCACATAACAAACTTCCCCAGAGGTATCAGACACTGATAAAATCAACATTATTTGCTATGGTTACCTCTTCCTTGATTATGATTTTTTATGAATCTCTGAGGGTATCATATTAGATCAGTTAAGCCTAAAAATTACTGGGATCCATAATTCCCAGATGATAACCCCAGAAGATCATCATACTAATTACTTTCATATCAATTAATAATCTCAAATGAAAAACGATTGATATATTGCAAACATTTTTCTCTTGTTTTAGTTCAACCGTCAAGGTATTATGGTGCTTTTGGATGTTGTGGTAGAATGGAATGAGCCCTGAGTCAGTATCTGGGCACCCTAGTCCTAACTCCTCAATTAACCATTTGAGTGTGTGACTGGGTAGGATCTTCTCCTAACTTTAGTTTCTCTATCTATAAAATAGGGATGCTCATCCCTGGCACAGAGACATAGTGAGGGACTGGTTAAGCAGTATGTGTACAGATACTTTGAAAAGTTTAATGGTCTATACAAGTCAAAATTCTATCAATCCAAAAAAAGTGTTTCTACTTAAGTTATATTTGGAGTCCTTAGCAATTGATTTCCATCTCCTGAAAATTTAAACCAGAGAGTTTTATAACTATGTTTTAAAAGTATATTTATTCTCTTTACCTATTACTGGATCCTGAGATCACACACAGAAGTTTAACAGTGGTCGTTATGTATTCCAAGCTGTCGAACTGGCAGGCAGGTATGACTCTCAAGTACTGTGACTTTCCCTACTGCCCCCCCCTTACAGACAGACACTCTGGAACAAATTTTTCTGTGGGCTGACCTACTTCACCTTACACAGTCCTTCTTTTCTAGGAGTCCCTTGGCTTCTTCCCTCTGGGGAGTGGCTTTCCTTTCCCTCCAAAACCGTGAAAATATTACATGTGACTTTGGTCCCAAATCAGGGTGACACTGCTCAGCTGCTGCTAATGACTCATTTGTGAAGGGGAAAAGGGATGAGTATAAACACTCATATAGTGCCTACTATGTTCCAAGCATTGTGTCTAGTACTTTTATGAATATTATGTCATCTGATCCTTACAACAACCTTGTGAGGTAGGCACTATTATTACTGCCATTTTACAGTTGAGGAAACTGAGGCAAACAGTGATTGTGACTTGCCTGGGACCACATAGCTAATAAGGATAAGTTTGCCTAGAGAAAGTCTAGTGAATGTGTTCTCTTTGGTTTGATGAATTATAAAAAGGAATTAATAGCTCCCTTTTCCAGATCCAAGGTTCCAGCTTGATATCTCACTCTGGAAAAATCCTGGTTTGAAATTGATCTCTTTCTCTCTTTCTTTGTACTCCAAAATTTCCTTGTCAATGGGGAATTTGTAGCATCACATATATAGTTCAATTATGCACTCAGTTGATAACTTTATCGCATTTGCTTAAGATACAAAGTGAACAATTAAATATACAAAGGTCAAAAAACTTTTAAGTAAAAATGATAAACTTCCCTAGTCCATGGGGAGAGTTTACAGGTTCAAAACCCCTTTGGAACCATGTAATCAATATACCATTTACAGGTTGCCCAGCTCCTGACTCAGGGCTCTTTCCACTCTACCACAAGGTCCAAAATAAAGGGCAGAAATTTGCATTCCTGATTGTTGTGAGAAAAATGCAGGGTCGATATCCATGTGCTTGTTCATAATTTGCCCACACCAATTTGAATGTAGAATTCATCACTAACAAAATCGTGGATGTAGCTGCACTGCCCCCAATTTCAAAAGATGGAGTCTCTAGTTAATGAGAGTAAATAATCCCCTTTGTTAGCCCCAAATTCAGGATAAAGCTTCCCAGGGAGGTTGAAGGAGTGTGCTAGGAGGTTTCCGCCCTCAAACTAGCAGGTATTTACAGCCTTATGATCTCCTTGAACAATAACTGGGTAGTAATCCAATCATTCTAACAGCAAAAATTCCATGTTTGTGTTGAAAAGAAGACAAAGCCAGTCAAATTTAGAGAAAGGAGAAATCCTTTTAAAATATGTCCTTTATTCCTTCTAGCTGAGTATTTCTGAACTCTCAATAATAGGTTATTTTTCCTTTCCAAGTCAACTACTGATTCTGTCAAGAATGCTATAGGAGGGATTCTTATTTACACACGGTTTGGAATAGATGCCTTTGAGGTCAAAACTTCTTCTGAGATGCTAAGATTTTATGACTTTTTTTTTAGTTCTAGACATATAATTTCAGTGATGTGGGGAACTCCTTATTTTAAAATTCTCTCTATACATGAAGATTGACAATTTATCTGTAATTTATATTTATATTTAAGGATTGACTTTCTCATAGTGATATACTTGCTATACCTAGAGGCAGGAGTCAAATCTAAACTTTCCAGACACCAAGAATAGCTTTATAGTCAACTAATCTCTTTGCCTATCAATCACTGGTTGTTGTTTGTTGTTTATCTTTCTTTTCAGGTGATGTCTTGATTTGTGCTTGAATTAGATTTAAATGAGGCACAGTTGCTCAAAGTCATTAGCCTCACTTTCTTTTCCTAATTCATTGCAGTCCAGTGGCAGGACAAAAGTCAAGATGACTGGTGATGGCCCAGAATCCAGAGGAAACATGAGTGATAGCTGAGTGAGTCAGGTGGATGCAAAAGGTTGATGAGGAATTCTGAAAAGGGCTTGGCAAGCACTCACACCAGACATACTAGCCCTCTTGAACACCCATACAAAACTACTTGTATAGCATAAGTGACCATAATGACTGAATTCCATTTTAAATATCCTCAATTTTTTTTTAAATTAAGCCATTATAAAGCACTTGCTGCTGAATACAAATAGCTCTAATGACAGCAAAAATCACTACTGATTCCATGCTTTGGAAGTTGATTGAATTAAAACGAAAACTATTGTGTATTTCATTACCAGTATTTCTTTAAAAATTCAGATTTCAACAAAATGACAACCTAACACAAGATTTTAAAAGTGTAACCCCATAATAAATTACCCTGGATGCAGTGGCTGTGGCAAAGATAGTCTGTAGAATAGCACATATTAAACATATTTTATTTAAAATAAGCAAAGGGGGAGGAAAACCTTATCCACCATAAAAATACTTCCCTGTAAAGTTGATTGAGATATATTTTCTCAAAATAAAACCTGTCAACCACAGAATTAAAACCAAGTTATATGCAGTTATAACAAAGTGTCTCTCCTACAGTTTTAAAAGAATGATAAATTAATGGAATTTAAATGTTATGCTGGGAATATTATTATTCACTTCCTACTAGTTTGCATTTTTTCAAGAACAAAATTCATAATGCTAATTTAAGTCCTCAAAAAGGAATCTTGAATCTAGTGCCATGAAGTAAGCATTAACACATGATGCCATAAGTAGCTTCCATGCAACTAATTGATACCTGTAGCATATTTCCTTTTTTAAGCACATACCCTAAATAAGATACTCTAAATCAGTAAGACAATATTATGCAGGTTTAGAAGGAAAATTTCAAAGCTAAACATACTGTCTGGATTTATTTTATTTGAAAAACTATAAAATTTTTACCTATGTTTCTACTTCCCTTTTTTACTATACATACTGTAAGTAGCATTTTATGTTTTAACTTAACTAAATAATGAAAATATATCAATCCCCACTTCAGCTCTCTTTCCAGTAGTCATTTTACTCTTAAGATTAGGGGTACTATACAGGTACTAAGATGGAATTTAATATTGATAGCCAAAAAGGAAGGGAATTATTTTTAAATTACTGCCTCCTAAATACAAATAGAAATCTGCTGGTATCTGGGTAGAAAAAGAAACTAATTTTTTTCTCAGTGAAAGAGGACAGGAAGTCCTTTTAAAAATAGGAAATTAAATTTTTAAAAGCTCAGCAAAATAAGGGATGCTACCACAATGAGGTTGAAAGGAAGTTCTGGTCACAGTGGCTAGAGTGCTCAGTACACAGTAGGCATTTAATAAATGTTGCTTCAATGTATTATACTATCATCTTAGGATCTAATAATCTTCAGCTAAAGAAAGAATAGAAAAAGAGACATGAGTTTCTAGGTTTGAGGAGATCACCTGAGTGCTTCCTCCTTTCCCTTTTTGTCTTTTTTTTTTCTCTATCCACTTAGTCCTTTTTCTCTTTCCTTGACAATTCAATAAGATTTAACAAACTACTGTACAAGGATCAGACATACAATGATGAATTAAAAACAGACTACCCTCAATGAGTTTATAGTATAGGTCAGAAAATATGATAAGGTTATAAATAAGCATACATCCCACTTGTATGTGAAAAATTCATTGGAGAAATACAAAGTGCTACCCTTCATCTCTGCTCCTATTTACAAACACAACAGCTTATCATAGTTGGAGACAACTTCAGAGTCTATCTAGTCTAACCTTCCCTCCCAAAAAACAAACAAAACAAAACAAACCCAATAACAACAGAAACCGCCTCTATGTCATATTCTCAAAGTGGACATCCAGCCATTACTTGATGAACATTCTATTGCTGGTTGAGATCCAGGGCAGCAAAGAATCAATCAAGTTTGAGAGAGCACTGACTCCTTATGAATTAATATTTTATGCCTTAGGCTTGCATCAACAATTCAAGCCTTAGAGTCCTGGACCAATTTAATCAGTGTTTAATATAGTTTCATTGTCTTTCTAAACCATTATAACTTGACTCTAGCATAGTGATATCATTTTAGTCCTCTTCAAGAACAAGGAACAAAAACAAACCATCTCTCACCACTAACAGATGAAATTTTGCAAATTCAAAGCTGTGGTTATCACTCAAAATCCTTTAATAGCTCCCTATTGCCTGAATCCAGACACCTCAGTTTCAGATATTCTATAATATGGCTCCAGGTAATTTTTCCTGCCTTTTCCTAAGTCATACTTTGTTGTTGCTGTTCAGTTGTATCTGACTCTTTGTAACCCTATTCAGGATTTTCTTGGCAAAGATACTGGAGTGGTTTAGCATTTCCTTCTCCAGCTCATTTTACAGATGAGGAAGTGAGGCAAGCAGGGTTAAGTTAGTTGCCCAGGTTTACACAGCTAAGTTTCTGAGTCTGGATTTGAACTCAGGCCCAGCACTCTATACACTGTGCCACATAGCTGTCCCTTAAGTCACATTATTAGTTTTCATATACTATACATACAAATCGTGTATGAATTATGTTCCCCTCATATTTGCCATCATTTTCTTGACTTTGCACAAGTTTCTCTTGGAACTCTCCTGAATATTTTACTATTTGGCTCTTGATTTCATCACTCAACTGCAACTTTGGAGAGAACATGCCAGTGGGGAGTCTTTTATAAAGAAGCTCTCTATGTAAAATCTGATTAAAGATTTGTAATTTAAAAACATTTCCAAATCAAATAAGGAGAATGAATGGCAGTATATTATTGTGAATAGAGTGCTGGACTTGAAGTCGGAAAAATGCTGGTTGAAATTCAACCATAGATTCTTACAAGCTATGAGACCCTGTGCAAGTCACTTATTTTCTCTGGGCCTCAATTTGTAAAATGAGGGGACTGGACTCAATGACTTCTGAGATCCCTTACAGCTCTAAATCCACAATGCTATGAAAGGGTCAAGATGAGAGGCTGTGGTGTACAATTTTAAAAGTACAAATTGACCTGTTCAAAAAAGGGTGGACAAGAGGTTCAATGAAATGGATGAAGTAACAACATACACAATTATCACTCTTTCTCAAAGAAGTCTGGGTGACCTAAAGCAATTGCCACAAAGAAGTGGCCAAAAGAACCTAAAAACATCTTATCTACATGCAACACACAAGAAAACAGCAGCAAAGGGCAATATTAGTTTGGAATATAATTTCAGTTGCAAAAATGTACAGAGGATAGTGTAAGATTTTGAGCAGTATCACCTTATAACCAAGCAAAAAGCAGTGGGGAGGAAAAACATTTGTAGAAAGCTTGTTTTAAGCTTCACTCCAGGTCATCCCCCCAAAAAAAATTTAGAAAGAAAAAAATCAAAATTATCAAAACAAAAAGAAAGCAAAGAAAGTTACAATACTATCAAAGGAAGACAACATGTAAAGAGAGAAATTTAGGAATTGTTAAGATTTCTTGGAAACCATGACCAAACAGTAAAACAACAACAAAATAGTTGGTAGGGCATATGGTACACAGGGAATACTTCCTTTGGTTTGAGGGCTGCTGAGCCCTTTTCAGGGCTGCTTTGCACCTTTGGTGTCCACTTGATTGTCCCAGCTCTCACCTGTGGCTCCAAGAAACTCTAGTATGCATAGTGGCCACACCCTGGTAAAACATTTCAGCAGATGGGCCAAACCAGGTTGAGGGTGACCAATATGCCTCAGACCTGCCAGTGAGTTAGGGGACTGTATACAAAAAGCATGTAAGGAAATCCTCGGTGGAATAGGTGGATATGAATAAACTGTTCCTATGACCATGAAAGCAGTGGAAGCAATTGCTTTGGAGAACGCAGAGCTTAGTTAGACGTCTATGATGCTAAGGTCATCACTACATCCAGGGCCATTACCAGTCATCTTGACTTTTGTCCTGCCAGTTAACTTCAATGACTCTGGACAAGGCATCTTCAGCCTTCCTGATCTATATCTTGCCACTGGACCCAGATGGCTCCATAGGAGAAAGTAAGACTGGTGACTTTGCACAGTCCTCTCTAACTTAAATCCAATTCAGTTACAAATCACGACATCACTTTCCTAATGTCGTGGTCATCTTCCATAATGAAGGACAAGCAACTATCCATCAGTAGTAGTAGCTGCCCCACTGGAGAGCCAGCTGGCCAATTCTAGTTGGGTAATGCAGCTCTTTCTTTCCTTCTTTCCCTCCTTCTCTTTTCCCCTCCCTCCCTTCCTTCCTTCCTTTCTCTCTCTCTTTTTCTCCCTCCTTCTCTTTCTCCTCTCCCTCTGTTCACATACAGAATCATGCCCTTACCTCCAGGTGCTCTGCCCAAGAGAATATAAATTTTGATTGCTGAACCCTCACAAGATATCTTAGGGTTCACAGGCTAGATTTATTATTTTATGGACCATGCTTTAAAACCAAATCACTCCAGCTTTCGTTGATTGGTCAACAACAGGCCCCAGCCCAACTTTCATGTGGTCTTTGTTTGACCTATGATGGCTCAGTAAGTGTAAATAATATTTGTTTCTGTTTTGGCCAGAAACCCTGAAGGTCTTCCTCTCCCAGATTGACTTTTTTTTTTTTTGACTAGATAAATGTGGTCATTCTTTGCCTCAATTCTTACCTAGCCTTTAATCACTGAATGAACATTGTTTTAGTCAAGCTGAGACCTGGGAAAGACATTAGCTTAAAAAGGCCAAGGTCTCCCACCACATCCAGGGCCATCTCTAGTCACCCTGATCTATGTCTTGCCACTGGAGCCAGATGGTTCTGGAGGGGAGAGTGAGGTGGGTGACTTTGCACAGTCCTCTTTCACTTAAATTCAATTCACTTTCAAGTGATAACATCACCTTCCTGATTTCATGGTCCTCTTAGAGAATGAAGGACAAACAACAAGGAACAACAGTGATTGCCTTTCTAAGAAAAACAAAATGAAAAAAATGAAAAAAAATTAACCTAGCTTACTTTAAGCATATGGTGCTCCTACCCCACTTGGAGCTGTCGGGCAGCAAACATCATATCAACTATTCTTGGGCTCTTTCTGAAGCCATAATGGCTCTCAGGTAGATGAACATCTTCCAGGTGAAGGATCAGTCTATTAAGGAGGACTCTGGCAAGAATCTTGCCAGCAATGCTAACAGAGGGACCGCCTTGTGATTGTCACAGAACAATCTATTTCCTTTACCTTAATAGAGATGGACAACAGAAGCATCCTTGAACTCCTAGGGGATAACCTCTTCTTGCCATATAACCTGGAAAATTTCAGTCAGCTTTTGTATGAGCAATGGACCCCCTACCTTGTGAATCTCAGTTGGAACAGAATCAGCACCAGGTGCTTTGCCACATGAGAGGAGCCTAATATCATTCAAACCATCTTCTTCAGTTGGAGGTTCAGCTAGAGAGGGATTGACTTCAACCTGAGGTAAATGATCAATAACTTCAGCATTGATTGATGATGGTCTGTTGAGAACATTATGGAAGTGTTCAGTCCATCTCTCCAGGATCTTGTCCCTATAACTAATCAATGTGGCTCCATCAGCACTGAGTAGTTGAGATGCACCATAGATCTTTGGCCCATAAATAGCGTTCAGGGAATCAGAAAAGTGCTTTGGATTATTACTATCAGCATGAAACTGAATTCATCTGCCTTCTTACTAAGCCAAGTATCCTGCATTTCTCTAAGCTTTGCTTGTACTTTACTTTCAATGGAATTAAATGCTGCCTTCTTAGAGATGGGTGAGTTATTCTGCTGGTAAATCCTGTGGAGTTCCTGTTTTTCATTTAGGAGCTTCTGAATTTCCCCATCATTTTTATCAAACCAGTCTTGGTCTTTGCAAGTGTTCGGACCCAGATGAGCAAATGCAGTGTTGTACACCAAATCTCTGAAAACTACACACTTCTTTTCTGCTCCACTGTTGACAACTGTGTGTTGGCTCAACTTTTCCTCTAAGCTAGCAACAAACTGTTCCTGCCCAGAGAGAAGCTCTAATTTGTTGACATTAATTCTTCTGGGAGTCATTTTGCCTTGGGGGAGTGGCTTTTGCTGAATGCACATATTTATCTTGGAAAAAATAAGTCTATGATCAGTCCAGCACTCTGCACCACACATTGCCTTCTTCACTCTCACATCCTATCTATCTCTTCTTACAATCACATAGTCTATTAAATGCTAATGTTTGCTGTGAGCATGCATCTATGAAGTTTTATTGCATTAGATAAAGAGAGGACAGTGTTGGTGATGAGAAAGTCATGAGATGCACAATTGCAAGTGGCAATTGCATTGTCATGAGCCTGTTGTTCACTTCTTTTGGCAGGTATACAAGCTTGTTCACTAGATTAGTTTTGATTACAAAACCTACAACAGCTTTAGGGTGCTCCACTTCACTGTGGCCACTCCAGAAAAGCATGTATCCAACTCCAACTTCAGTAAGCTGGCCTTCATTTTCCAGCCTTGTTTTACTCAGGGGTGCTATTCGGATGTGATATCTACTGAGATCTCTTGCAACAAGAGCTGTTCATCTTTCAGGTCTACTAAATTTTGTGTTGTGCACATTGTGTGCACATTTCATGTGCCAACGGTGAGTGGAATTGTCTTTGCAAACATTTTTGTTTTTCAGCTGGAGAGCTGGATTCCCACCCCCCCACCTCAGGAATAAGGTCAGGGTTGGGTAAGCAGACAATTTTTAAGGCACCTTTTCTAGCCCCTTCCTCACACCAGGAGGTGAGCAGTGTGATCCTTAAAAGGCTGCTCAGACACCCAGGTGGCTGCCTAATCCCACTTCTGCTTCCAGTGAGAAATGACTCTATGGCCTGGGCCACCTGTGTGCAAGATTGTGACTACAGCTCCCAATGTGCCTGCTGCTTTGTCACTTGTCTAGAGCCACAGGACTTTGAGATAGGTATAATGGTAAACTGGTATAGGTGATGTCTTTTGATTCATGCATAAATTAGATCTAAGTGAGGCTGAGTTGCAGGAAGTCATGAGCCTCACTCTCTCCTCCAGAGTCATCACAGTCCAGTGGCAGGACAGAATCAAGAGAACTGATGATGGCTCAAGATACAGTGGATGACCTTGGAGTCTTTGATGTCTAAGTGCTCCACAGTGCCTGCTTCAGCTGCCTTCATGGCCATTGGAACAAATTGTTCTCATCCACCCATTCCACCTGGACAGTCTACCAGCATAATGCTAGGAAACTCAATCACTTCCATTTGAATTGTCTTAGGAAGATTCTGATAATCACCTGCCAGGATAAGGCACCAGACACTTAGGTCCTTACTGGAACTAAATAGCCAAGCATTCCATCTCTGCCTCAGAGAGCACAACTCTGATGGGCTGGTCATGTTGTTCAAATGTACACTTGCCCAAAGGACTATTTTATGGAGAAATCACACAGGATAAGTGTTCACATGGTCGTCAGAAGAAGAGACACAAGGATACTCTCGAGGTCTCAAGAACTTTGGAATTGATTATGTGACATGGGAGACATTGGCAGAGGACTGCTCAGAATGGCATTCCCGCAAAAGTGCTGTGCTCTATGAGCAAAGCAGAATTAAAACAGCTCAAAGGAAATGCAAGATGTGCCAATTTAGAGAATCCACCCCAAATGTTCACATGGACTATTTGTGCCAGACCTGTGGTAGAGCATTCCATGCTCATATTGGCCTGATCAGCCATAGTCAGACACATTGAATCTTGACTCAAGCATAGTGATGTCATTTTGGTTCTCTTTGAGAACAAAGGACAACCAACCAACCAGCTCCTGCCACACTATTACATCTGAGCTAGATTGGATCTGACCAACTTCATGGAGGCAAAATGGAGATTATATACACAAAGATTGTGGGAGGGATTGAGGGGTGGTCTAGGGTGATGGAAATGACAGACAATAAAGGGCTAGGATAATAGAGCTAGGGTATAGATATTTTGATCAGGATTAAGGATGGGAAACAGGATTAAGGGTGGGAAACAGCTGGACAACAGAGGACTGGGCAAGGTAGGCATTTGGGCCTAATGGTTATAGCCTCAGGCCAAGGCCAGGTCGAGTGGGAGGATCAAGGTAGGCATTTGGGCCTAATGGTTATAGCCTCAGGCCAAGGCCAGATCAAGTGGGAAGATTTAAGGAGAGTTCAAGAGTTCAAGGGGTTCCCAGAGACTGTGCCCTCATCAATAATACCAAAATTGAACCCACATTTAATGACTCTGTCAGATGTCTATTCTAGAAGAATGTTTACTAAGTAGATTTCATGACTTTCAAACATTGATTAAATTTATATAGCCCATTATAATTTATTAAAAAATAGCCAATCAGTTTTTGTTTTAATCCCATTTTTTTTCTTCAGGATGATCCTGCCAAGTACATCATATAAATATGATCATTTTGTGACTCAGACAAGTCAGGTTAGTGATTTTGCCAGAGTCACATTAGTAGTAAGGTTCAAAACCAAGATTCAAACCTATTTCTTGGAATTCCAAATCCTGGACTCTTTAGAGCTGATACTTAATGATATCAGCATTTCCATTCCTCCCATTCTCTATCTTGAGGTGTAATAAATGATCATTCAGGAAAACAGTAGCAAAACTGCAACTGATAAATATGGATATTCATGCTCAGTCTAAAGATTAGGCATGTGAACTTGTGACTAGGGAAAAATATAACATCTAAAAATTGTTTCTAAATTGGCCACACAAAAGCACCATTGCACCTGCCACTGATATTCTTAGTATTATCTCTCCTATTCAGTACTTTCTGGTCATCTGAGGAGCTGAGACTGAATCTCAGTTCTGGCATTTCTAGATTTGTGATTCTAAGAAATTAACCATTTGTATGAACTGTGTTTCACATTTGTATATAGGACAATTTGGGGACAACATAATAAGAAGTAATATTCAACTAATTCTGAAAAAATGACATTTCCTAGTCCTAAATCTCCATGCTACCCTTTCCTATCGCAGGTTGGAATTACCGAACTATAACACTGAGATTCTAATTCAGCTTTAGTGAGTCCTGAAAGCATTTTCACAATCCAATCTACTTCATACGCAGGTGGCCCTTTTTTTCTCTTCCCAAAGCAGCCTTCATTACTCTCCATTCTGCTCAAGACTAACCCAGGGACTCTATGCTTCACCTAGCATGGTTTTAATTCTCATAAACTGACTTTATTCTGGACCTTGGTGGGTGATATTTAAGTATGAACATGTACAACCTAGTATAATCTGTTGCCATAGCTCTAAGAATTGATATAATTTTGATTTTCATCTGCACCCTACCCACACTTGATCATTTCCAGACATGCTTTTATTTCTCTTTCTTTGCCTCTTAATTTCTTACATTTATTTAGCCCATTATAGTAGACAGTGGCAACTTTAATGTCTTTTTGTCCTCATCTCACTTCTTTCTCTCCTTTTCTTTCAATCCCTTCCCTCTCTCCTTTTCCATCCTTTACATTCCATCTCTCATTATATGTTTCCTCCCTTCCCTCTCTCCTTTTCCTTCATTTATTTAGTTCCAATATATTTTCACTATTCAGCTGTATTGAGGGAAAGTGTTCACCAATGGGCTGAGAGGGACACAGCATATTGGCAACCTTTGCCTACCAGCATGCCTACACATGATAAGGGAAATATTATAGAAATATATTGTTAAATGCAATCCATTATATTATGAGCTATGTTAAGTACTACCTCAGATCTCTAATGATTTACAATTTTCTCAGTGAATCTTCAAAAGTAATCTGGAAATCTGTATCTTCCAGATGGAGTATGAATGCACAGTAATCTTTAAAATGACTAAATTTAGGGATGTATGTTTTTTTCCTATGAACATGTTGCTTCCTTTTAAAACCACAATAATGATTTTTTAAAAAATGTAGTCCCCTGAAAGATTATTTACCTAAACTTATTATTCCAAGGAATTTTTCCCACATAAGCAGGAATCTATGGGATCACTTCCCCTCATAAAATCATCACAATTTAAACAATTTGAAGACCCTAAGAAATTAAGGAATTCTCTATGTTAAAAAAGAGCCTCTACTTTTATAGGTAATTTTGAAATACCAGGAACCTGGTTCAGGCACTTTCTCTTCAGGTATTTTTTTTTTTTACCAATTATTTCATTTCTTTTGAATATATATAAAAAAGTTTCTAAAATAGATAGTTGCTTTGGGAGATGGTTGAGAACAAAGTACAGTCACCAAAAGATATAGAGGATTGAATGAACTATAAAAACGTGTGGAATCCCTCTCTGCTGCGAACTATTTTTTAAAAGTTGTTTATTTTTTCCCAATTACATGTCAGGACAATTTTTAGAATTAATTTTTGCAAGACTTTGAGTTCCAATTTTTCTCCCTCTCTCCCTCCCCTCCACTCTTCCAAAAATGGTAGGCAATTTGATGTAGGTTATACATGTGCTATCATGTAAAACATATTTCCATATTAGTCATAGTTGTCAAAGAAGATACAGATCAAAAGAAAAAAACAGGAAAGAGAATAAAGTAAATGAAAATAAATATGATTTGATCTGCATTCAGTGTATCAGTTCTTTATCTGGATATGGATAGCATTTTCTTTTGTTAGTCATTTGTACTTGTCTTGGATCACTAGTTTCTTAAGAAAAGGTGGTTCATTCGTAATTGATCATCACACAATGTTTTCCTAGTTGTGCTCATTTCACTTTACATCACTTCATACAAGTCTTTCCAAGTTTTTCTGAAGTTTGCCTATTCATCATTTCTTATGGAAAAATAGCATTCTGTTACATTCATATCCCACAACTTGTTCAGCCATTCCCCAATAGGTGAGCATCTCCTCAATTTTCTATATTTTGCCACCATGAAAAGAGCTGCTATAAATATTTTGGACATGTAAGTCTTTTCCTCTTTTTTATGATCTCTTTGGGATACAGACCTAGTACTGGCATTGCTGGATAAAAGGGTATGCAGAGTTCAGTTGCCCCTTGGGCATAATTCCAAATAGTTTGCCAAAAAGATTGGATCAGTTTATAACTTCACCAACAGTGCATTAGTGTCCCAATTTTCTCACATCTTGTCCAACATTGATTATTTTCTTTTTTTGGTCATATTAGCCAATCTGATAGGCATGAAGTGGTATGTCAGAGTTGTTTTCATTTTCATTTCTCTAATCAAAAGTGATTTAGAGCACTTCTTCATATGCCTATAGATATGTTCGATTTCTTCTTCTGAAAACTGCTTTTCATATTCTTTACCATTTATCAGTTGGATAATGGCTTATATTCTTCTAAATTTGACTCAGTTATCTATATATTTGAGAAATGAGGCCTTTATCTTAGACACTTGCTGTGAAAAAAAAAAATGTTTCCCAGCTTTCTGCTTTCCTTCTAATCTTGGTTGAGTTGGTTTGTTTCCACAAAAGCTTTTTTATTTTAATATAATTAAAATTATCATTTTTTATATCTTGTAATGCTCTTTTTCTCTTGTTTGGTCTTGAATTCCTCCCTTCTCCATAGATCTGACAGGTGGACTGTTTCTTGCTCTTCTAATTTGCTTATGGTTTCACCCTTTATGTCTAAATCATGAATCCATTTTGACCTTATCTTATATGCTGTGAGATGTTGGTCTATACATAATTTGTGTCCTATTGTTTTCCCAGCAGCTTTTGTTAAATAGTGCATTGTTATCCCAAAAGTTGGTTTGTTTGGATTTATAAAGCATTAGGTTACTATGGTCATTGATTACTGTGTCTTGTGTACCTAGTCTATTCCACTGATCCACCACTCTATTCTTATCCTGTACCAAGTAGTTTTTATGATTGCAGCCTTATAATATAGTTTAAGATCTGGTACTTATAGGTCATCTTCATTTGTTTTTCATCATATATAATTTTAGACTCAAACACCAGAATACAAACACAAAATAAAGAAAAACAAAACATATCATGAACTTAAATATTGAAACTTAAATACAAAGTAAGAAAAAAAAAAAACTATGTCACAGACATAGCAGAACAGAGGAGAGGATTCAAAATATGTAGCAATAAATTTTCATTTCAAGAAAGCCTGTATGATAAATACTATGCATTGGGTGGAGAGCGGTTTATCTTTTCTTTGCTTCCTTGTATGTTTTCTTTTGTGCTCTGCTGTGCACTTTTAACTTTGTTCTTTTTTTGCCTCCCAACCCCAAAAGGCTACAATTAAATATGAAAATATTTATATATAGGTATGCATATTGACATATACATACACATATATAAATATACATATATACACATATAGACATATATAGACATATACTTTCCCTAACAAATTTTAGTCCTGATCTTTGTTTTTATATTTGTTCATATCTCTTAGTTCCTAACCATCCTGACTCCTCTAGTTTAATTCTTCCCACTACTTGTCCTCCTATTACTCAACCTACCACCCCCAGGATCCCTCCCTTATCCTCCCATTGTCATTAATCTAAACACCTTTTCACATCCCCCTTTAACCAATTCCCTCACCCTCCCCTCTGGAGATCGCTCCCTTATCCTCTCCCCCCTGCCTATCTCCTTATCATTTTATTTCTTCTGAATTTAGAAGACTTCCATACTCTTCTACATATTTATGTATTATTCCCACTTAAACCCATTCCTGATGAAAGTAAGTTACTAGAACTACCAGTCTTCCTGCCCCATCTACTACTTCTGTGTCAATTCTTCCTCTTGTACCTCATTTGTATAAAATAATTACTCTTTTTAGCTATTACTAAATGATTTTACTTTTTAAAGTCCTATCACATTCAGGTCTACCCCGATCTTTATTATGAGCTACCCAATTAATAGTAACAATCTTAGACATACATTTTACATACTTAAAAGGTAAATGGTCTATCCTTATTGAATCCCTTGTGATCAATCTTTGGTATGTACCTTGTGTTTCTTTTGACTCTTGTATGTTAAATCTTCTATTAAGTCCAGTTTTCTTCTTCTTAACAAAATCCTGAATGTCTGACAGTTGATCAAATGTCTTTTTTTCATTCAAGATTATGCTTAACTTTGCAGGGTATAATATTTTTGGCTAGAACCACAGTTATTTTGCTCTTTGATATATGAGTTCCAAGACGTGTGGTCCTTTAGTGTCTCCCTGCTAGGTCTTGTGTGATTATAATTGGGGTACAATCATACTTAAATTGTTTTTATTTCCTTGTTGCTCCTAAAATTTTATCCTTGAGCTTTGGGTTTAGGAATTTGATTATAATATTCTGTTGAGTTTTCCTTACAGGATTTCTTTCAAGTGGTGATCGATAGATTTTTTTTTCTATGTCTACTTCCCCCATTGTTCTAATGCTTGAGGACAATTTTCTTTAATTATTTCTTGTACTACTGTATCAACATTCTTTTTTTAATCATAGCTTTTAGGTAGTCCAATTATTCTTACAATTTCTCTTCTTGATCTGTTCTGTGGATCAGTTGTTTTTCTTACAAGATGTTTCACTTTCTTTTCAATTTTTTCCTTCTTTATATTTTGTTTAATTATTTCTCAACCTCTTATAACTTCACTGGCTTCATCTTGCCCAATTCTAATTTTCAAGGTGTCATTTTCGTCCTCAAGATTCTGGATCTCCTTTTCTAATTGGCTGGCTTTCTTTTCATAGTCTTCTTGCTTTTCTTGGATTTTTCTTTTTTTTAAGTTTTTCCTCAATCTCTCTCCTTTGATATTTAAAGTCTTTTTTAAGTTCTTCTATAAATTCTTTTTGGGCAGGTAACCATTTGCCATTATTCTTTGGGGTAGAAGGTGGTTTCTTTGCTTTAATATCCTCCTCTAAAGATGAACACTGGTCTTTTCCATTACCATAATAGCTTTCTATGGTTGGATTCTTTCTCCTTTGCCTGTGCATGTTTCTTAGAGGGATAGCTTAATTTCTGCAATCACTCTAGTACTGAGGTATGGGGGATAGTGCTTTTTGCCCCATATCTTCAGTTCTCCCCTCCAGCTAAACTTCCAGCCTCCTTTAAATGACCACAGCCAGGGGCTTTCTGTCCCACTGTTTCTGCACTTACTGATGTGTGCTGGTTGTCTCTCATGCCAGCACAGCTGGATCTGGCTTTCCTTGTCTGCAGAGGTTCCCTTAATCTTTCCTATCTCAGACACCCAACTACTTCCTCACTATCTTGGGGGGCCAGGGGGGAAGTTCATGTGGCTGGAGTCAAGGCAACCTCCCAAATCAGCTAACCCCAGGGCTTGCTGCTTTTTGTTAACTTGGCCCCTAGCCTAGAAAGATTTACTTTTCACAGCGATCAGACCTCTTCATAGGATTTTTCTTCTGATCTTCTCAGATTTTCCCAGCATGATCCCTGTTCTGCTCTTACTCTTATTTATTTTTACCACTCTATGTTCACCCCAAAAGAGCTATTTTATCTGTTTTGTGGAGGAAAATCTTGAGAGCTTGGAATTTTCTGATGTACTCAGCCTTCTTCCTAGGATCCTCTCTATTTTTTTTCATTAAGTCCTCTAATATTCTTGACCTTTTGTTCTTCCAGATGAATTTTGTTGTTATTTTTTCTAGCTCTGCCAAATGTTTTTTTGTTTTGGTAATTTGATTGAAATGGCATTGAAGAAGTAAATTAGTTTAGTCAGAATTGTCATTTTTATTATATTTGCTTGTACTTCCCATGTGCAATTGATATTTTCCCAACTGTTCAGATATGACTTTGTGTCAAAAGTGTTTTGTAATTGTGTTGATATAGTTCCCGGGTTTGTCTTGGCAGTTAGACTCCCAAATCTTTTATATTGTTTACAATTATTTTAAATGGAATTTCTCTTTCTGTCTCTTGCAGCTGGACTTTGTTGATCATATAAAGAAAGGGTAAGAATTTATGTGCAAGTATCCTATTTCTGGCAACTTTGTTGTTAATTATTTCAAGTAGTTCTTTAGTTTATCCTATATAGTTCTTTAATATGTCATCATATTATCTGCAAAGAATAATGTTGTTTTTTCCTCATTGCCTATTCTAATTCCTTCAATTTCTTTTTCTTCTCTTATTGCTATTCATAACAGTTCTAATACTATAGTGAGTAATGCTAGTAATAATGGGCACCCTTATTTCACTCTTAATCTCATTGGGAAGACTTCCTGCTTATCCACATTACAGAAAATGCTTGTTGATGGTTTTAGATAGATACTGCTTATCATTTTAAGGAAGTCTTCATTTATTCCTTTACTCCCTATTGTTTTTAATAGGAATGGGTGGTGTATTTTGTCAAAACCTTTTTCAGCATTTATTGAGATAATCATATGATTTCTCTTGTTTTTTTTTTTTTTTTTTACTGATATGGTCAATTACATTGATTGTTTTCTTAATATTGAACTAGCCCTGCATTCCTGGCATAAATCCCACCTGGTCATAGTATATAATCCCTATGATATTTTGTTGTAATTACCTAGGTAGCATTTTGCTCAAAATTTTTGCATTAATATTCATTAGGGAAGTTGGTCTATAATTTTCTTTCTCTGTTTAGGCTCTTCCTACTTTCGGTGTCAGCACCATAGCTGTGTCATAGAAGGAGTTTGGTAGGACTTGTTCTTCACCTATTTTTTTTTCCCAAATAGTTTATATGATATTGGAATTAATTGATCTTTAAATATTTGGTAGAAATTACTTGTGAACCAATCTGTGCTGGTGATATTTCCTACACAGTTCATTAATGTCTTGCTGAATTTCTTTTTCTGAGATGTGTTTATTTAGGTATTCTATTTCCTCTTTTGGTAATCTGGGTAATTCATATTTTTTTGTAAATATTCATTGATTTCATTCAGATTGTAAGATTTGCTGACATATAATTGTGCAAAATATTTCCTAATGTTTGCTCTAAATTTTTCTTCACTGCTGGTGATTCACCCTTTTCATTTTTGATAATGGATATTTGCTTTTCTTCTTTCGTTTTTTAAAGAAGCAATAGCTTATCTATCTTATTAGCTTCCCACCCACCCCTCCATAAAATCAGCTCCTAGATCTATTTATTAGCTGAATAGAGGTGTTTTTTTGGTTTGTTTTGTTGTATTTTTTTCTTACTTTCAATCTTATCTCACCTTTCACTTTCAGAATTTCCAAGTTGATCCTCAATTGGGGATTTTTTGTCTTTTATTTGTTGTTAATTGATTTATTTTTACTTTTCAACATTCACATCCATAAGTTTCAAATTTTCTTCCCTTCCCTCCTCCCTCCCTCTCCAAGATGGCATGCAATCTGATAGGGGCTCTACACACACATTCCTATTAAAACACATTTTCACATCAGTCATGTTGCATAGAAGAATTATTGTGAATGGGAGAAACCATGAGAAAGAAAAACAAAACAGAAAGGAAAATAGTCTGCTTCACTCTGCATTCCTACTCCATAGTTCCTTCTCTGGATGTGGATGGCCCTTTCCCTCATGAGTCCTTTGGAATTGTTTTAGGTCCTTGCATTGCTGGGAAGGGCTAAGTCTATTGATATCAGTCATCACACACTGTGGCTGTTACTGTGTACAATGTTCTCCTAGTTCTGCTCACTTCACTCAGCATCAGTTCATATAAGTCTTTCCAGGTTTTTCTGAATATATATGTATGTGTATATATATATATATTTTTTCTTATATATCTTATATATATACATATGTGTATATATATATGTATATATATATATGTACACACACACACACACACACACACATATATATATATATATATATATATATATATATATATATATATATATATATATATATATATATATATCTTATAACACAATAGTATTCCATTACATTCATATACCACAACTTGTTCAGCCATTTCAATTGGAGAATTTAAATTTGTTCTTGTTCTATTTTTTTAGTTACCTGCCCACTTCATTGATCTGCTCTTTTTCTATTTTGTTGTAAAAATTTAGAGAAATAAATTTTCCCCTAAATACTGCTGCATCCCATAAATTTTGGTATGTTTTCTCATTGTTGTCATTCTCTTTAATGAATTATTGATTGTTTCTATGATTTGTTCTTTGATGCACTCATTCTTTACAATTAGATTAGTTTTGAAATAGTTTTTAATCTGTCTTTCCACTGCACTCTGTTGAATGTAATGTTTATTGCATTATTACCCCAAAAGAATACATTTATGATTTTTACCTTTCTACATTTGATTTTGAGGGTTTTATGGCTTAGTACATGATGGCAAAAAGGTATATTTCTTTCTGTTTTCATTCAGCTTTCTTTAAAGGTCTGTCATATCTATCTTTTCTAATATTCTTCTTCTCATCTTAGTTTCTTTCTTGTTTCTTTTTGCTTGAATTTATTGAGTTCTGAGAAAGGAGAATTGAGTTCCCTCATTAGTATAGTTTTGCTATCTATTTCTTCCTCTAACTCACCTGACTTCTCCTCTAAGAATTTGGATGCTATACCACTTGGTGCATATATGTTTATATTAATATGCTTTGTTGCTTATGGTAACTTTTTAGGAAGATATAATTTCTTTTCATATCTCTTTTAATTAGGTCTATTTTTGCTTTTACTTTGTCTGAGATCAGGATTGGTACCCCTGTTTTTTTTTTTTTTAACCTCAGCTGAAGCATAATAGATTCTGCTCCAGCCCCTTACCTTTACTCTGTGTGTGTCTCTTTGTTTCGAGCATATTTGTTATAAGTGATATACTGTAGGATTCTGGTTATTTTATCCACTCTTCTATCCACTTCCATTTTATGGGACAGCTTGTCTCATTCATATCCATAGTTATGATTACTGTGTATTTCCCTCAGTCCTTTTTTCCTCCTATTTGTCTTCTCTTTCCTTTTATCCTTTCCCTCCTTCCCAATGCTTGTTTCTGTCTACCACCTTCATTAATCTGCCCACCCTTCTATCAGTTTCCTCCATCTTACTTAACTCCTTCTCTCCTGCTTCCCTGTTGGGTAAGATAGATATTTATGTTCAACTAATTTTGTATACTATTCCCTCTTTCAGCCAGTACTGATGAGAATAGGGTTCAAACGATGCCCAATGCACACTCTTCCATCTTCCCCTCCACTGTAACAGGTCTTTTGTACCTCTCCACGTGAAATAATTTAGCCCATTCTACCTCTCATTTCCCTCTGCACCTGGTGGACTCCTCTTTCTTGTCTTTTAATTATTGTTTATCTCACTCCCTCAAATTCACCTTATTCCTATACCCCCTGTCTATGTATATTATTTCTCGCTATATCTAGTGATAAACTTTTAAGAAATTATGAGTATCATCTTCCCATATAGGGATGTAAACAGTTTAGCTCTCTTGAATCCCTTATGTTTTCTTTCCCATTTTTACCTGTTTGTGCTTCTCTTGGGTTTTGATAAGGTAGCTCCAATTTTTACTTTAATTTTGGTCTTCTCCTTATGGCAACTTGAAGTCATTATATCTTGTTGAATAATCATTTTCCCCTTTGATCTATTAATTGCTTAATTTTGCAGGTAAATGATTTTTTGTAGCCATAACTTTTTTTAACTTCTGGAATATCATATTCCATGACCTCTAAACTTTTAATATTGTATCCGCTAAGTTCCTTGTAATCCTGATTGTGGCTCCCCAATATTTGAATTGTTTCTTTCTGGCCACTTTTAGTATTTTTCCTTCACTTGATGGTTCTGTAACTTGGCTATAGTGTTCCTTAGAGGTTCTGTTTTCAGATCTCTTTCATGAGGTGATTGGTGGACCCTTTCAATGACTATTTTTCCCTCTGGTTCCAGGATGTCAGGGAAATTTTCCTTGATTGTTTCTTGAAAGAAGCTGTCCAGTTCTTCATTTTGATTATGGCTTTCTGGTGGATCCAGAGCTAAACTGAAGCACATTGCAATTCTAGGAGCTGGAGTCTGCCCATTGCTCTGGCTATGCTGAGGCATCTGTGGGGTTCTGGTGTTGGTATTTGCCTGCTCCACCACACTGAGGCTCAGGACTGTTGGCTTGCTAAGGTGGTGCTTGCTGCTGGCTTGCTGGGATGGTTTCTGTCTTCAACTGTGCTCTGCTTTTACCAGAGTTTGACAGACCTTTTCTGCCAATCTTTCAAGTTTCTTGGGCTCAAAGATTGTTTTTCCCCATCTCTTTACTGGTTCTGCTGTTCCAGAATTTGATTTGTGGCACTATTTTATGGTTGTTTAGAGGTGAATATGGGAGAGTTACAGCAATTTACTGCTTACTCCACTATCTTGACTCCCAGAAAATCCAATTATTTTTAACAAGAAAACCTTCCTAGTGGATTGTCACATGTTGATTCCTATCTATTAGAGTCATTTTAAAAATGGGTCAGGAGTCTCAGTCACGAAGAATTCCTCCAATTGAATTGTTTTCAGAATTCTTTGCTATAAAAACTTGTAAGTGCCTGACATAGAAGGTATAATACACCCTTGTAAAAAGTCCAACTATCAATGTTAGGTTAAAGTCATCTATTAAATATAAGACCTGCTGGCAGCTATTTCACTGAAGGCTATGGAGAGAAGTGTTGTGGAATGTCTCAAATGGAGAGGTGAACATATGTATTGCTAGTACAATTAGGGAAAAAATAAAAATCCACTTTTGTATGTGAAGAATATCATCTTAAACAAAAAACATAATAAATCTTGAATGGCCCTATATTCCTAAAAGGCAGCAAATTCTGACTTCATTAATTCAATCCATATGCCGACATTGTAATCCTTAGAGCAATTACAGTAGTTCTTGAAAAGAATCTATTCAGCACTCCACCTGAATTAAGAAGAGCATTCAAATCCATTTATCAGTAGAATTTTTGAGCAAGGATAAAAGAATGTCATTGTCGAAGATATTTCTATTCTATTCTCTTTCTTCTGAGGAAGAATTGCACCTTTAGATATAGTCATGACATGTGTAATGAGTTTCCATTTCCTCCCTCATGATTCTGGCATTTTTCATTATTTTTTATTACCACTTTCTTCAGTTCACCTGGTGTTGAGGAAGCAATAAAAGGACCTTCTGCAGCTGAAGCTTTAACCTTGTGTGTGTGATAAATAGGACTCTGTTCATCGTGGGATAGGCTAAAGAGAAAAAGCCTGGCATGTGACATGCAAGAAGACCCTGCAAGTTGAGGAGAATTGAGGTCTGAACATGAACATTTGATTTCTATTTTCTCCTTCTTTCTCAAAAGTTATTAGAAAAAATATATATATAGTTGTCGTAATGGATAGAGGGATGACCTTGAGGACACTAAGATCTGCGTTAATGTCCTCTCTATATTATCCTAGGCAAATCTTTTAATCTCTCAGTGCCCTAAGGAGCTCTCTAAGAACATGAATTTGAGAGGTGCTGACCTGTATCAGTAGGGGAAGTTTCCTCACTTGGAAGTTCCCTGTATCAGTGAAATCTCAAGGTCCTATCCATACCCTTATAGAGAAACACAGATCTATAGCTCTTTGATCAAAGGATTTCTGATATTGCTAGATGTTCTGTCTATGAGATATCTTAAGGGACAGAGGTAGGCTCATACTTTGATAAGCCCTGTACTTCAGATAAGGGCATTTAACTGTTCAGAGGGCTGAAAGAAATCAAGCCAAAACTGGAAATCCAATTGCTAACTAGGAATTTTTAAAAGGATATTTATTTATTTAAGATATCTTAGGATATAAAAACTAACACAGGTGGCACAGTGGATAGAGCATCCAGCCTGGAGTCAGGAAAGCCTAAGTTCAATCTGCCTCCAGACAGTTATTAGCTGTGTGACCCTGGACAATTTATTTAACCTGTTTTGCTTCAGTTTCCTCATTTCTAAAATGAGCTGGAGAAGGAGATAGCAAACCACTCTAGTATCATTGCAAAAAAAAAAAATCTAGTCACAAAGGGTCAAATACAACTGAAATCTAAAAGACAAGATCTGATAGACTTGCCAAAAGGTCTTAATGGAATGGTAATTGCAAAATCATTGTTTATTCATGACAACTCCACCCACTTACCCCACCCCAAACAATCCTTTTCTGCTAAGTGTAATGTAACTGAGGTTGTTGCATGATACCAGGTATACATACTCCCGGGAAAATCTGTTTTGGCTCTAAGACCAGCACATCAGAGGTAGGGACTAATGTCAACATCTAAAATAGCCTTTGATTAATTATTTTAGTTAGGTTAAGCATTAATTTCCTTCTCTTTATATTCACCTTAATAAATAGATTGCACCAGAGATTTTATCCAAGTAGTTCCAAATCACTTTTCCCCCATATGAGTAATTTTGTTCATATAGAAAAGAAGTGAGAAAAATTCATCTACCAATGCAGACATGTAAGTATTCTGCAACTTGTACTCTGAGATAGGTGCTGGGCATGCTGAGATGTTAATGATATCATGTGGCCTCCTATACCTCTACTATATCTATCGTTATGCATGTGTGTGTATATAAATACATATGTGCATGTGTGTGTCAAAAATAGTATATTTATATCTATACTGGGTATGTGTTATGTATGTATGCCTATCTGTCTATATATTTCAATATATAGATATATAGGATATACAGATATATAGAGTATACAAATATAAATCAAGATAAATATATAAAGGCAATTAGATATTACAGTGGATAGAGGACTGGTCCTAGTCAGGAAGAAAAAGTTTAAATCTAGCCTCACATACTTACTAGTTGTACTACTCTAAACAAATCACTCAATTTCTGCCTCAGTTTCCTCTATTGTAAAAAAGAAGAAACAATAGCATCAACCTCACAAGGTCATTATGAGGATCAAATGAGATAGTAATTATAAAGCATTCAAAACAGTGGTTGGTACAAAGTAAGGACTTAATCTATACTTATTCCCTTCCTTCCTAGATATATATATATATATATATATATATATGAATATATGTATACTCACATATAAGTGAGATAGATATAAATAAATGTGCTGAGAACCCATATAGAGTGATGCTCTATAGTGGTTGTGCAATTGTATGGCTCAAAGGGAAGCATTGTCTCTCTTTTAATTTATTTCTGTTATTTATTTTATTTTTATATTTTAAAATTATATTAAATTTAATTAATGTATATCACACAATACACATTAGTTAAATTAATTTAATATATTTTATATTTTTATTATTTATTTATCATTATTATTTAACTTGTAGTTAACTTTTAATTTCTACTGAGAGGGGAAGCAGGAGGTTAGGGCCAACAGAAGCTTGGTCTGCCCCTCACATAGTGAAGGGCATTCATTTCCAACAATGAAGAGTCCAATGCCAATGGACTTTGGGACTGTTTCCATATAGATATCTAATAATGTGTATCTTCATATATTTTATATGTTGATGTTGATATATATACGTACGTATAAATAAAATGTTTATATAAATACTTATATATCTGCATATATAGAAATGGACATGATAGAAACAGATATGCCATAGAGAGGTAGCTGAACATAGTGCAAAGTGAGCTGATCTGCCTCCATACCACAAAAACTTGCCTTTAAAATCCACCTCTGATATGTGCTGACTTTGTGACCTATGCTTAAGAATGTCCCCTCCTATATTTTTTCAGAATTACTCTTTGCAGAATTAGAAATCTAAGGGATGTTAAGGGGGGTGAGAAAGCTAAAAATAGGCACCTAAGAGCAATATTATTAACATTATTTTTCAGGCTTGTTAATGTATTGCAATCTTTTGAAAAAGCCATGTTTTGCATTGGCAGAAGCATGGTTTCTTGTAATTCTAAACTGGCTTCAACAAGTTGAATTGAGTAAAGTAGCAGCTTTTGAACAGAATTATTAAAATGAGAATAAATTACCTAAAATTGGATTGATGCTTTTAAAGTTCATCATAGAAGATGATTCACTTGTACTGTGGAGTTTATCTGTTTTGTTTGTATCTTTGTTTTTCTGATAGATAATTCACCATGGAACAGAAAATGAGGAAAAAAATAACAGCATTTTTTCTGACTTTGATTGACAAAAGAGACTGTTATGGCAGATAAGTGACTGTGAAAATAATAGTTAATCCCTTGACAAGTAAATTGGTGGAGGGGCAGGGGGGAGTTGTTGATGATATTAGGAAGGCAACTGAACTGTCACATGTAAAATGTGTTTTGTATTCAGTTGTCAGCCAAATGATTCTGTAGCTACTAGGTACAGGTACTATAGGACATACAAAAGACTCCAAAAGTCCATTCCATCTCTTTGTTCTCAGCTGATGAGAGAGAATACATAGACCTTGAGTAAGTGATAGCATTTTCCCCCCACAGCCAAAGGCACCCCAAAAATAATCCATTAATGCTAACAGAATATCAGATTAAAAAGTGAAAAGTCATAAGAAGACATGCTGGAAGAAATAATTTTGTATCTGAATTGAAGGAAATAATGGTTATATGAAGTGTCTGAAAGTGCCAATGCTTTGCCTTCCTAATTAGTTGTAATAATATTTATCAGTAGTATAATTATGACATTAATAGTATATTTAAATATACAATAATATAATAAAATTTTATTACTGAAAAGCGAGAGAAATAATGAAGACAATTCAGATCAATGACAGTTTCCCTGATTCCTAACACTTGCTTGAGGAAATACTTTTAGAAATTATTTCAATATTCTTTTAGCTTCTCCAGTTTGGATCAGAGGATTATAGATTCAGAACTGTTAGGTACATTACCGGTCATCTAGCCTAATCCACTCACTCTATGGGTGACACAACTTAAATCCAAAAAAGTTAAATGACTTGCCCATCATTTACAAGTAAGTAAATGGAAGAGATAGAATTCAAATCCAAGTCCTCAGACTCCAAATCAAATTTTCTTTTTATCATAATCTAGATGGAATACATTAGGGAATGTGGGAAAGAATGTGATCTGGGATTCACGTGAATGATTTAGCCTTACACTGAGGATAGACTTCCTTCCTCAGAGTAAAGAGCAATTTAAATTCATTTGGATACAATGACAATAACATCTTTTAGCCTTAAAATTCCAATTCTTATTCTAATTATATGAATTCACTATGTAGTTTTTTAAAGATTTTAGACATTCATAGCTTAGATTTTAGATTGTATAAAAATAATATATGTAATACATATATAAAGAAAAATTATCTCAACTGATTATTGATTTCAAAAACGCTAGCCTTAGATTATTTTCTTATCTATATTAGATAAATAAGTTCCATTGTTCCAGGGGTTAAAATAAAAAGTATATTTTTTGTATCTATGTAATTTAGACATAAATTACAAAGACATAGCTCCATGTCTTTTGATGATTTTTTAAATTCAATATAGTTTTAGAGAGAATTGATGTAAAGACTCATTTATCCTATTGAAACAATACATATTTCCTTTCTCATAAACCTTGACACCTTTACTAAAAATACAGAAACTTTTGGTAGTTTCCATTATTTAATTTACAATGGTAAAACCTTGTAGGCTTAACATTTCACGGTTTTGTTAAAGGAAATTTTATCTTTTTAAAAATTTTCATCTTTTTGCTTTTACTTTTTGTTAACATTACCTTGATTTCCACATCCATTTCTTCCCACTTCCTTTGCCAAATAAAATATTCTTTGAGTCAAAGGTTTAAAAAAATGGAAAAAACAGTCTAGAAAAACCAAGTGATATATCAAAAATGCACCATGTATATTCAATATTACATCACTCCCTCACCCTCCCACACACAATACCCAAACCTTTGTAAATAATGGAAGAAAGTGCAATTTTCAAATTGGTCATGGGGTCATTCTTGATAATTATAATTACACTCCATTGTTTGGCTTTTTTTATCTTTCCATTTACATTGGTATAGTCATTTGTTATATTATTTTCTTGTTTTTGCTTACTTCTCTGAATCAGTTGTATATGCGTTCCTACGCATCTTGAATTTATTGTAATTCATCATTTCATGAGAGACAATGTGATATGGTGGATAGAGAGCTAACCTTGGAACCAGAAACACTGGATTCAAGTCTCACCTCACATACAGATTGGCTGTGCAATCTTGGCCCAGCAATATATTCTCTTCATCCTATACGCAAAACTTCAAGAAAATAAATTGCAGAGACCGCGACAGGTGTTCTTGGGGAAGGGAGTTTCCTCATTCAGCAATTCCCTATATCAATGAAATCACAGTGATAGTATTTATCCATATAATTTATTTCTTTTGAGCTCCCACAATTCTGTTTTGCTCATAGAGTATAATGTATTCTTTGATGTGGGCATGCCATGATGGTCAGTCCTGTGCCAATGTCTCCTATGTCTCACAATCAATTCCAAAGTTCTTCAGAGGGACCTCCAGAGTTTCCTTTCATTGCTTTTTCTGCCCCCCATGTCAGTTCTGCCTTGTGTGAATTTTCAGTAAAATACTCTTTTAACCAACTTTACTTTTGACATTGAAACAATGTAGCCAGTCCATCGGGATTGTGGTTTTAGAAAGAGAGTTAGAATGCTTGGCAGTTCAGCATGAGAAACAACTTCAGTATCTTGTACCTTATATTGCCAAATGATTTTCAGAATCTTCCGAAGACAGTTCAGATGGAAGTAATTCAGTTTCCTGGCATGAAACTGGCATACTCTCCAAGTTTTACAGGCATACAACAATTAGGTCAGCACAATGGCTCTGTAGTTTGACAGGCACTCTAATACCTCTTCTCTCTCACACTTTTCTTTTGGAAATTCCCAAACACTGAGCTAGCTCTGAGAACACATGCATCAACCTCATTATCTATTCATACATACCTGGAAAGTATACTGCCAAGGTAAGTATACTTATCCATAGCATTCAAAATTTTTTCCATTTTCAACAACCTATGGTTCCACACACGGGTAGTGTAATGCTAGTTGTTAGAGAACCTCTGTTTTCTTGGTGTTAATTATTAGGCCAAAATTAGCACAGGCAGCAGAGAAGCAACCCATATTTTGTTGTATCTCAGTCTCAGAGGCTGCATTGAGGGCATAATCATCTGTGAAGAAAAAGTCACACACCAGCTCTCCCTCCACTGAAGTTAAAGTCACCCAGAATTATGAACTTGTCCTTTTTCAGTGCATTGATGATGAGCGTCTCCAGGTTTTCATAATTTTTTTCTTTGACCTCATCAGGATTAGTCATGGTGGGACCACATGCACTGGTCATTTTCACATTGAACTTTCCTGTAACTGGTGATCACATTGTCATGAGCTTTTTGTTCACCCCTTTTAGAAGGCACACAAGTTTGTTTAATAGATTAGTTTGATTGCAAAACATATACCAGCTTTATAGTGATCCCCATTACTGTGGTCACTCCAGAAAAATGTATATCCAGCTCCAACTTGGGTAAGCTGTTCTTTATTTGCCAGCTTTGTTTCACTAAGGGCTGCTATTTGGATGTGATACCTATTGAATTCTCTTGCAATGAGATCTGTTGAACTTACAGGTCTACTGAATTTCTTATTGCAGTATAGGGTGTGCTCAGAGAAGACTAGTATCTCAGGGCTGCTTTCCACATTTGGTGTCTACCTGTTCATCTCTCACTTGTGGCTCCAAGAAGCTGTAGCATGCTTAATGGCCACACCCCGGTAAACCATTTTGGCAGATGGTATGAACCAGGCTGAGGGAAACTGAGGGGTCTCAAGACCATTGGTGAGTTAGGGGTGTGTCTAGCCTGAGCGTGTGAAGACTTCCCCTGGTAGAATAGGCAGTTGAGAACAATGTGTTCTGATGGCCATGAAGGCAGCTGAAGCAGGCATTGTGGAGTAAGAGCTTGGTGAGACATAAAAGATGCCAAGGTCATCCACTGCATCTTTAGCTGTCACCAGTTGTCTTGATTCTGTCCTGCCACTGGACTATGATGATGCTGGAGGAGAGAGTGAAGCTGATGATTTTGTGCAATCCTGCTGCACTTAAATCCAATTTACACACAAATCAAAAGACATTATCCAAATCATTTTTACCTATTTCAAAGTCCTGTGGCAAAAGGAAAGTGATAGACTGGGAGCTATAGCCACAATCCTACACACAGGTGGCCCAGGCCATAGGGTCATCTTCTCACTGGAAGCAGCAATGGAATTTGGCAGTCCTCTAGGAGTCTGAGCAGCCTTTTAAGGATCACACTGCTCACCTCCTGGTGTGAGGGAAGAGCTAGAAAATGTACGCTAAAAATTATATGTTTACCTAATCCTGGCCTAAATACCATGGCAGGTGGAGATGCCACCCTGTGGTTGAAACACAAACATATACAAAAACATCTGCAAAGATGATTCCTTTCACCGTTGGCACATGGCATATGCACAGACTTATAGATAACCAAAAATTCAGTAGACTTGAAAGATGAACAGCTATTGTTGTGAGAGAACTCGTTAGGCATCAATCTAAATAGGATGTCTAAATAGCCTTTACAGTTATTTCTTGGGTGTAAAAGTTCAAGAGAGAAAGCCAAAACATGTTGGAGTGTCTTCAATAAAAATTCTCATCTTTCTGAAATCTTATCATTCTTTGCAATTTCATAGTGAAATTTGAAGATGATTCCAGAATACATTTATTGCACAGAATAGCAGAAATTCTTATGGAGAGAGAAGGCTATATTTCCTGTAAGTTTACTTTCATATGCAAAGCAAATTAACTTCTGGACGTTAAAATTGTGTTTTGTAAATAGAATGGTGGTTCTGAGTAAACGTGATTCTTAATATGTGGCACTTGACTCAGCAAAGCAAATGTACTCCTCCAAGATATGAGTTATTTGTCAAATAAAAAGTATCCCTTCTCATTTATAAGGACTCTACAATAAAGAGAAGTTCAGGCTTTGTTAATCAAGCACTACAGCTATAGTCAGGAGACCTTGATGCTATTTCTACCTCCGCAGCTGACTAATCAAGTACAAGTTATATTTCTTTTTTGCTATTGTTGATCTCACAGAGGAGCCATTTCCTAATGACCTAACTCTAAGGATACTGTATATAATAGTTTTTCACTGCAAAGACTTTAACAGACTCAAACTATTTCAAAAATAACCATAACTTTAGAATCTTCAGAAGAAAAAAAATTGCTTTTCAAATCAACTTGAATGGCTTTAAGAATATCTTAATTCCTTGTAAAATAAGAGGCATTTAAACAAAAGGAAGTTAGAAAACATATAGTTATTCCAAAAATAGAGTTAAACCAATCTCAAAGGGTAAGCCCAAGTGCAATTAAAAAAATGACTTCTGCCTTCATCAAAATTATAAGTCTGTTTACCTATATCTTCATTCTGACATTTTCTTAATTATCCTTAGAGTCTTTATCCTAAAGATTTCAGAATTCTTTTAAATAAACACTATAAATTTCTAATCAGCCTGACATCTCTCAGTAGCATACAGATAATAGAAAGGATCAGTTCTGTTTTTATGATGCTGGAGGTTTTTATTTGTGCCCCAATATACCTTATGCTAGTAAGAGAATACAATGGTTTTGATTTGGAACTTCGATCTCTGATTCAACCTTGTTACTGGACCTAAACCTTGTATTACTGATTAACTATTTACCTTTCAGTTTGTTTGCTCTTGGTGATTACTATAGTGCTTAGAAGAAAGCTAGACCTTGAGATACATGCTCGATATCATTCAGTTATATCGTTTCCTAAGGGTATTAAGCTTTATTAATAGTGTTTATTGAGAAAGACACAGAATTGCTATGTGTGGTGGGGAAGGGGGATTCAATATCTATTTACTTTAATACCAACATTTCTTATAAAACTGTGGTTTGTTGTTTGTCCTTAATTTTCTAAGAGGGCCAACAACATCCTAGGTGATGTTTTGACTTGTACATGAACTGGATGTAAGTGAGGCTGAGCTGAACAAAGTCTTCAGCCTTGGTCTCTTCCTAAATCATTGAAGTCCAGTGGCAGGACAAAAATCAAGATAACTGGCAATGGATCAGGATGCAGTAGATAATTTTGTCATCTTCAAGGTCTGACCAAGCACTCCATAGCCCCTGTTTCAGCCACTTTCATAGCCATTGGAACAAAATGTTCTCATCTACCTGCTGTGCAAGAGAAAATCTTCACATACCCACAGTAGACACCCCTTAACTCACCTACAGGTTTAAGATCTCTCATTTACCTTCAATCTAATTTAGTCCATCTGACAAGAAGGTTTACTGGAGCATGGCCACTGAGCATGCTATAGCTGTTTGGAGCCACAAGTGAGAATTGGGTTAATCAAGTGGACACCTAAGTCAATGAGCAGCCCTGAAAAGCTGAAAGGGCTCAGCAGCCTTCACACCAGCGGCACTAGTCAACTTGTACACCCCATACATCCCACAAACACTGGGTATAATAGATTGATCTTGTCCAAGGGGTGGAATTGAAAATTTGCCTAGTCAAATTAATTTAATCTCCTATCTAAATCCATTTCCCCTCAAGTGACTGGCAACAGGGCTAACACACAATTGTCTTTAGTAACTTACTCCTGCAGGGAAAAAAAAAACCCAATATGGATAACAGAAACCTGAAAAAAAAATTAAAAACCTGTGAGAAATGAGAATTTCTCTCTCATAATAACTAAATATTGTGTTAAGACCGAGGTTTTTACCTTTATCTACTTCCTCATCCAGAAATCAACTAGTGTGGGAAATCGTAGGCAAAGATTTACCCAGGCCAAGATCTAATCAGATAATAAAAGGAATTCTAAGTTTGGACTGGTGGGACATTCCTGCTTATTGTGTTAGCTTAGGTCTGAGAAGTGTTGATTCTCCCTTTTTGTCAGACTGGTGATGTGGAAACTGATGTCTCTTTGACCAAGATTTGAGTGTTCCAAGTCACAGACCCCAAGACTGTCATTGTAATACTCATTTTCTCATTAATTATAAACCAATCAGAGTTGATTGCCAACCCTCAGGAACACCCACTCTTCAAAGAGCCTATAAACTCTGAGACCACTGCCATGAGGGATCTTTGGCCTAAGAGAAAGATGGCCAAATGATGATCCATTTATTAATAAATGTGATGACTTTATTAACAAAATAATTAAATTACCTAGAAACTATATCTCTCAGAAGTTTTTAATTATCAGAAACCTAATAATGAGGAGTTCATCAATTACTCCTCTCTCATCAGTTATATTTTCTCCCACTGATGGGTCATGAATAAGAAAAAAAACATAATTCCATCCTCTTTAGCAAAAACTTTAACCCTCACTTCAGTAAAACTTGGGGCCAATTGGCATGGAGATGTTTTCACTTTTATACCTAAGTCAGGCTGCCTGATAAAGGGAGTGATTTGGGTGTTTTCCCTTTTTAAATGCTATGGCAGAGAGTTAAACCAAAGAATCTTAAGCTCTTTCTCAACTCCACTGTGGAAATTTCTCTACTATGCTCAAAGAAATTTGCTATCAAGATGGTGGAATGAAAGCAAGCACTTCCTTGAGTTCTCCCCCAAACTCCTCCAAATACCTGTAAAAAATTAAACAAATTCTGAAGCAGCAGAAACCTCAAAATGAAAGAGTAAAACATATTTACAGCTTAAGACAACCTAGAAGGTTGAGAGGAAAGGTCTATTGCACCAGGCTGAGAGAAGAGCACAGTCCACCATGAGCCATGAAGGCACAGACAGGGCCAGAGCAGGCCGCAGGGGAATGAATTACTGGCAGCTGTGACAATTTCCAGACTTCTCAACTCACAAACACCCAAGATGCCTTAGAAGATGTTGCAACAATTTGGCTAGCAGCTGTTGTGGGGATGAAAGACCAACACAAGCCCAACAACAAGAACGCTGCCAGTACAAGTTCTTTTGATCTGCTTTACTAAGGAAAGCAATGTTAAGGGGTTAATAATCTTACTTTAATCCAACATATACATATAAACTCACTTAGTTCAGGAGGAAAAGCCAGAAGCCTGAACTTCAGAGCAAATACAAATAAATTACAAACATACACAATATAAACAAACCAAATCACACTTCATAGTCACCAAGAAAACATTAGCATCTGGGTTGATGAGCTGGGAAACTCTTAGAGCAGCTGCCCAGAGTCCCACCCAGCACTCCTTCAGGAGTGCGAGCCTCAAGCAAATAGTTCTGTTCTCTCTTTTTATACAGCCTTGGGATGTCATTAAACATCATCTGAGTGACCAGAACTTAGGTGCATATTCTTGATTCTAGTCTTAGCAATTCCCCTTAGGACCCTGAGGGCTTCATGCCCACAGTGGCTTAGCACCTAGTAGTTAGGGGTTTGGGCCTGGGGCTTTGTACCTAGTAAGGCTCAATCCAAGACACTTAATTAATTTAGCATTATAAAACAGTAAAAAAAAGTCTAAACTTAATTAATATTACAGAAGGACTTCAAGAAATGTCTATCCAGACCTGGGGGAGAGAGTAGCACCGTCCAGCCAAAGCCCTGGGGCAACAGCATCAATGGCTACTTCCAGAGCTCTTAGCACACAATGATGGGGGGATCAAGCAGTTGATCACAGCAGGATTGGAGGGATCTCTTTGCTGGCACTGAGGCAGGATTCTCTTGCTTTGCCCTTGCTTGGTTCTGGGTCACAGTCCTGGGTGGCAGTCCTGGGGATAGGAGGAGTACTGGTGTGGCAGAAGTTATGGCAGTGGTTCAGAGGGAATCTTACTCACAGTTCCAAGGAAGAAAACAGTGCTTGTGGTCTCTCACAGACAAGAGCATGGGCTAGGAAAAGACGAAACACCTCTCCTTTGATGACACCACCTTGAAAGAAGTCAAAATTTACAGGTACCCAGAAATATCTCTGAAAATAGCTGTGGAAAAGCTCTGAAGCTTGGGACAGTGCACTCTCCATTCTGGAAGCAGAGCTCTACCTTAACAAAAAGCTAAAAAGATCAAGTAATTGGCTGGAAAAATAAGCAAACCATGGGACAAACAGCAGACTGTAGAATGTTACCGTGGTAACAAGGAAGAATAAAATATACAACCAGAAGAAGACAACAAAGTCAAAGCTGCTACATAAAAAGGCTCCAAGAAAAACATGAATTGGTCTGAGGGCAGGGAAGAGCTCAAAAAGAATTTTCAAAATCAAGTAAGAGAAGTAGAGGAAAAAATGGGAAAATGAGAGGGATGCAAGAAAACCATGAAAAATGAGTCAGCAACTTGCTAAAGGAAACCCCCCCCAAAATGCTGAAGAAAATAACACCTTAAAAATAAACTAACCCAAATGTCTAAAGATGTCCAAAAAGCCAATGAGGAGAAGAATGACTTAAAAAGCAGAATTAGCCAAATTGAAAAGGAGATCCAAAAGCTCACTGAAGAAAATAATTTCTTAAAAATTAGAATGGGGCAATTGGAAGCTTATGACTTTATGAGAAACCAAGAAATTGTGAAACAAAACCAAAAGAATGAAAAAGTAGAAGACAATGTTAAATATCTCATTGGAAAACACTACTGACCTAGAAAATCAAAAAGTAAAAAAGAGCCTAGACATCATCTTTCAAGAAATTATCAAGGAAAACTGCCCTGATATTCTAGAACCAGAGGGTTAAATAGAAATGGAAAGCATCCATTGATCACCTCCTGAAAGAGATCCCAAAAGGAAAACTGCCAGGAATATTATAGCCAAATTGAGAGCTCCCAGGTAAAGCAGAAAATGCAGCAAGCAGCCATAAAGAAACAATTCAAGCACTGTGGAGCCACATTAAGGATAAAACAAAATTTAGCAGCATCTACTTTAAGGGATCAGCAGGTCTGTAATATGATATTTCAGAAGGCAAAAGAGCTAGGATTAAAACCAAGAATCATCTGCCCAATAAAACTAAGTATAATACCTCAAGGGAGAAAATTGATATTCAATGAAGTAGAGCACTTTAAAGAATTCTTGATGAAAAGACCAGAGCTGCACAGAAACTTTGACATTCAAATAAAAGATTCAAAAGGAGCATCAAAAGGTAAACAGGAAAGAGAAATCAGAAGAGACTTCTTAAAGTTGAACTGTTTACATTCCCACATGGAAAGATGATATTTGTAACTCATGAGATCTTTCTCAGTATTAGGGTATTTGGAGGGAATATACATACATATACACATATATACATACATACATACATTATATATATATAGTATACATATATATTATATATATATATATGTAGAGAGAGACAGACAGACAGACAGACAGATAGACAGAGAGCAACAGAAACAGAGACAGAGGGAGAGGGCACAGGGTGAGTTGAATATGAAGGGGTGATATCTACAAATAAAATTAAGGAGTGAGAGAAAAATGTACTGGGAGAAGGAGAAAGGGAGAAATGGAGAGGTAGAATACAGTAAATTATCTCACATAAAAGAGGCAAGAAAAAGCTTTTACAGTGGAGCAGAAGAGGGGAGAGGTGAGAGGGAATGAGTGAACCTTACTCCCATCAGTTTTGGATGAAGGATGGAATAACATACACACTCAATTGGGTATGGAAATATATCTTACCCTAAAAGGAAAGTAGGGGGGAAGGGGATAAGAGAGGAGGGTGTGATTGGAAAGAGGGCAAATTGGGGTAGGAGTAATCAGAAGCAAGGACTTTTGAGGTGGAACAGGGTCAAAGGAGAGAATAGAATAAATGGGGAGCAGGATAGGATGGAGGGAAATATAGTTATTCTTTCACAACATGACTATTATGGAAGTGTTTTGCATGACTACACAAGTATAACCTATATCAAATTGCTTGCCTTCTCAGTGAGGGTGGGTGGGGAGGGAGGAAGGGAGAGAATGTGGAACTCAAAGTTTTAAAAATGATGTTAAAAATTGTTTGTACATGCAACTCAAAAATAAGATATACAGGCAATGTAGTATAGAAATTTGTCTTCCCCTATAGGAAAATAGAAGGGAAGAGGATAAGAGAAGCGGGGTGGGGGTGGTGGTGATAGAAGGGAGGTCAGGTTGGGGTAAGGGGTAATCAGAATACATGCTGTCTTGGAGTGGGTGAGGGGAGAGATGGGGAGAAAATTTGGAACTCAAAATATTGTTGAAGAGAATGTTGAAAACTAAAAATGAATAAATAAATATTTTTTTAAAGAGAGATTTGCTATCTCTGGCCTTATGTGACTTTTGATAATGTATTTGGCTCTACCTCAGTTTTCCCATTAGGTAAATGAGGTTGAAATCCAACCCAAATCTATAACCCTTTAATGTTAGTGTTAAAAGGAAAACAAAGGAAACTTGGATTATCTAAAAGTAAATTATCTATCATGTGTTTTTTTAAAGCATTTTATCTTTTGTTATCTAAGGATTTTTTTATCATTATCACAGTTGTGTTTTGTTGCAGCATAAAAATTTATAGTTCTCTGTGTGAAAAGCCGTTTACTCCCCTACAGAAGCTGACTGAGATAATGAAACAAAATATGTTAAATATTCACTTTTCTTTGCTGTTGTTTTATTTCATTGTCATATTACTGAAATGTTGGATTGATATGGGATATTTATCCATCTGTCCTTTTGTGTCTTTCACTCCCAATATTGTTAAAATATATGGTAATATAAAACTATGATCTCTTTCAGCATTAACCATTACTATTATTTGTGTCAGCATTAGCCGCATGCCAGTCTTTTGCTAGCACATCTAATGATTTCCACTCCATATTGTTTTTCCTATAAAACTAAGCAAAATCCATTAACATTAATATGAGTAACTGCTTAAGGGAGGAAAGAGAAACTAAATATTGTTGTTTATGTATTAGGATAATTGAAACTTTATTGACATCACATCATATCACAAATATATAAATATCTTGATAACAGGGTTCATATTTGTATTTTTTAGAGTAGTATCCCCTAGAGTATTTTTGTGACTAAATATTTAATACATTATTTATGTTTTTAGATGGGTTTGGGGAAGAAAGATAGCTTAGTTGAACTCCTATACATACAGATGCCAATTAGCAGGCATAACACCCATATCAAGGACTATGAGAGATAGTAGTATTTCATTTTCAATATCCAACCTAAACTACCAGGGGACTATTCTGCACTCATATTCCAGAACACCAAGAAAATCTCATGGCCTTTTCTCATTTCTCATTCTTCTCAACCTCTCTGCAGCTTATGTTGCAGTGTTGATAGCTCTTTTCTCCTTGGTAATCTTTTTTTCTCTAGCTTTTCATGGCAATGTTCTCGTTGATTTTCCTCTAATTGTTTTCACCACTCCACCTCAATATCATTTGTTCTTCATCCGGATCATGAGAGCAAGCATCTGCTTTCTCTTTTCTTCCTCCATCCTAGTTCACTTTTTGATTTAATCAACTCATATGGATTCAATCATCATTTCTACACAGATGACTCTCAGATCTATTTTTTCCAGCCCTAACCTCTCTCTCAACGTCCAATGTTACATCTCCAATTGCCTTTTGGATGTTTCAGTTGAGATGTATTATAGATATCTTAAATTCAACTTGTTCAAAACTGAACTCATTATCTTTCCCTCCAAACCTTCCCTTCTCCCTAATGTCCCTATTATTGTAAAGGGTAATACTATCTTTCCAGTCTCCCAGGCTTATAACCTAGTGATAATTCTCAACTTCTTACTCTTTTTTACCTTCAAATCTAATCTGTTGACAACTCCTATGGATTCTGCCTTTGCAACATCTTAATATATATATTTCCTTCTCTCCACTGTAGCCACCCTGGTGCAGGCCCTCATTGCTTCACACCTGGACTATTGTAATAGCCTGATTGTTGAACTCCCAAAACCAAGTCTGAGAATGCTGGAGCAGTAAGGCAAGATTCACAATATTGATGGTGACCATGAACACGCCTGTATAGTTTGGAATCACAAAATGTAAGAGACTCTCTATATAGAAGTCAGAGGAAGTAAAACAGTTATTCAGACACCAGAGGATCAAATCCCCAAACCAAAAACTCCAATTCAACATAGCAGTAATTGCATCCCAAAACTAGTACGTCCATTTCAATGTAACAGCAAGGAAAGTAAAACACAATATCACAGCAAGGAGCCAAGCCATCCTGTTACCTTCCCTGCTGCTAGGGCCTTCTTGTAAAAACACACTCATGAATTCTAACTGTCTGCTTGCCTGCATCCTCTCCTCCCAAAGTTCTGAAAGCCCTTGCAATTCTCAGAACCCTTCCAGTTCTCCCTCTGTCTCTCTGTCTCTCACTCTCTCTTGCCTTTCTCTTTTCTTGTCTCAGTTCTGTCTTCTTCCCAGCTCTCTCTACTCTGAGCTTAATGGCTACCATCAGTGTGTGTGTGTGTGTGTGTGTGTGTGTGTGTGTGTGTGTGTGTGTGTGTTTTTGTGTGTGTGTGTATATATACATATATATTACCATATCACCCCCTAATCAATAAACTCCAGTGGCTCCCTATTATCAGCAGGTTAAAATAGAAAATTCTCTTTTTGGCTTTTAAAACTCTACAAAATCTGGCCTCTGTCCTCCTTTTCCAGTCTTCTTATACCTTACTCACCTCCACATACTCTATCATTCAACAATACTCTCCTTTTTGATGTTTTCTTGAACAACACACTCCATTTTTTCCACTGAATGAATTTTAATTGACTACCTTCCATTTTTTGAATCCTTATCTCTGCATACTAGCTTCCCCAGCTTCCTTTAAATCTGAGCTAAAATTCTACCTTGATAAAAAGCCTTATACCTTTTACAAGAAGCCTTAGTCAACTACACAATCAACCTTCTCTCTGAGGTTTTCTCTGTCTTAATTTGTATATATCTTATGAGTTATTGGATGTTGCCATCTTCATTGGACTATGACCTCCTAGAGAACAGGGTCTGTTTTTGGCCTTTCTTTGTATTCCTAGCAATTATCATACCTTAGGTATTTAATAAATGTTCATTGACTTGACATTAGATAAAAAGGTAAAGAGAGGCAGAGTCAAGATGGTGGAGTAAAGGCAGACATTCTCCTGAACTCTCCTACAAGCCCCTCTAAAACTTTCAAAAATGACAAAAAAATTCTAGAGCAACAGAACCCACAAAAGACAGAGTAAAACAAATGTCCAACCCAAGACAACATAGAAAGTCAGCAGGAAAGGTCAATTCCACCAGAATGAAAAACGCGTGCAGTCCAACATAGGCCACAACAGCACAGCCCCAGACCCAGGAAACCAGGAGAAGGCCTTGGGAGTGACTGAATCACTGTCAGCAATGGCATTTTCAAGACCTCTCAGCCCATAGATTCAAAAGATAATTTAGAAGGTCAGCAGGAAAGGTCTGTTATATCTGGATGAAGCAGGGTACAATCCAGCACAGGCCATACCAGCACAGCTCCAGCCAGAGGAAACTAGGAGCAGGCCTTGGGAGTGACTGAGTAATTAGCAGAAGTGGCAGAGGCAGCAGCTGCAACCAAAACTCTCAGCCCACAGTAAGTGGGTCAAACATCTAGTCAAAAGTAGATGACAGGAGTCTCTCTGCTAGCACTTAGGCAGGACAGTGTTGCTTTGCCCACACTCAGATCCAGGTCCCAGTCCTGGATGGCAGTAGAAGGGTGAGGAGAAGCACGAGCACATCAGAGCCGTGGCCACAGGAGAGACCTTCCTCATAGTTCCAGGGCAGAAAAGAGTGCTTGTGATCACTCACAGACCAGACCACAGGCCAGGAGAGTAGTAAACACCTCTCCTTATATCGTACTGCCTTGGAAGGACTGAAAATGTGCAGGTCCCTAGAAGTATCTCTGAAAACAGCTGCATAGAACCCCTGAAGCTTGGGACAGTACACTCTCCAGCCTAGAAGCAGAACCCTACTTTTACAAACAGTTAAAACTCAAGTAATAGGCTGGGAAAGTGAGTAAACAATAGGAAAAAAAAACTGTGACTATAGGAAGTTATTACGGTGACAAGGAAAATCAAAACACACACTCAGAGGAAGACAACAAAGTCAAAGCTCCTACATCCAAATCCTGAAAGAAAAATATTCATTTTTCTCAAGCAATGGAAGAGCTTAAGATGGATTTTGAAAATCAAGTAAGAGAAGTGGAGGAAAAATTATGAAGAGAAATGAGACTGACACAAGATAATTAAGAGAAAATAGTCAACAGCTTGGTAAAGGAGACAAAAAAGTACTGAAGAAAATAACCCCTTAAAGAGCAGACTAGGCCATATGTAAAAGAAGCCAAAAAGCCAATGAGAAGGATGCCTTAAAAAGCAGAATTGATCAAATGCAAAATGAGGTACAAAAGCTCATTGAATAAAATGATTCTTTAAAAATTGGAATGGAGGCCAATGCAAGAGACAGAAAGAGAAATTTCATTTACAGTTACTGCAAACATTATAAAAATTTTTGGAGTCTACCTCTCAAAACAAACCTAGGAACTATATGAAGGCAGTTACAAAACACTTTTCACACAAATAAAGTGAGGTCTAAACAATTGGAAAAACATCAGTTACTGAACAGTAGGCTGAGCTAATATAATAAAAGTGACAATTGTACCTAAAATAAATTACTTATTCAGTGCCATACCAATTAATCAACCAAAAATTATGGAGGTAGAAAAAATAATAATAAAATTCCTCTGGAAGAACAAAAGGTCCAGAATTTCAAGGGAATTGATAAAAAGAAATGCTAGGGAAGGTGGCCTAGCCCTGTCAGATGTTAAATTACATTAAAAAGCAGCAATCATCAAAACCATATGGTAGGGGCTGAGAAACAGAGTAATGGATCAGTGGAACAGGAGAGGTACACAAGAAACAATAGTTAATGTCTATAGTAATCTATCGTTTGATAAATGCAAAGACCTCAGCTTCTGTGATGAGAACTCATTATTTCACAAAAACTGCTGGGAAAACAGGAAAATAGTTTTTTGGCAGAAAAAAACCAGCATAAACTAGTCTTAGACCAACCTCTTATACCCTATACCAAAATAAAGTCAAAATGGGTACACAAATTAGATATGAAGGATGTTAAACAGGAAAGGGAAATCACAAGGGCCTTAATGAGGTTAAACTGTTTACATTCGAACATGGGAAGATGGTATTTGTAACTTATAAGATAACTCATAAGACTTTTCTGTTTATTAGTGTAGTTAGAAAGAGTACATATGGACAGAGGGCCCAGGTATAAGTTGAATATGAAAGGATGATATTGTAAAAATAAAATTAAGGGGTGAGAGAGGAATGTACTGGGAGGAAGAGAAAGGGAGAAGTAGAGTGAGGTAAATTATCTCACGTAAAAGAAGCAAGAAAAAGTTTTTGCAGTGGAGGGGAAGAGGGGGGAGGTGAGAAGGAGTGAGTGAACCTTAGTCTCATCAGAATTATCTCAAAGAGGGAATAACATACAGTCTCGGGTAATGAAATCTATGCACCCTGCGGGAAAGTAGGGGGGAGGGCACAAGAGAAGGGGGAAGTGATACAAAGTAGGACAGATTGAGAGAGGGTATAGTCAGAAGCAAAACACTTTTGAGAGGTTATAGGGTGAAAGAAGAGAGAAAATAGAATAAACAGGGTTGGAGGGAATAGGATGGAGGGAAATACAGTTAGCATTAGTAATTATGGGAAAAAATAAGCAATTTTTTTCTGATAAATTCCTCATTTCTCAAACATAAAGAGAACTGAGTGAGGTTTACGAAATTAAGAGCCATTCCTTCAATTGGTGAATGATCAAAAATATAATAAGTTTTCAGATGAAGTAATCAAAGCTATCTATTGCCATATTTTTAAAAAAAGTCTAACACTACTGATTGGAGAAATGCAAATTTAAAAAATTCTGAGGTACTACCTCATACCTATCAAAATTGACTAATAGGATAGAAAATGTAAATGACAAATGTGGGAAGGGATGTGGAAAAAATGAGACATTAATGTATTCTTAGCGGAGTTGTGAATTGATTGAACCATTCTGTAGAGCAATTTAGGACTATGCCCAAAGCATACTCTTTGACCCAGCAATACCACTACTAGGTCTGTATCCCAAGAGAGATAAAAAAATAAAAAGTAAAAGGACCTATATGTACAAAAATATTTATATAGCAGCTCTTTTCTGGGGGTAAAAAATAGAATTTGAGGGGAATCCCATCAATTAGGGAATGGCTGAACAAATTATGGTATGTGATTATGATGGAATATCATTGTAGTGTAAGTAATGATGAGCAGGATACTCTTAGAAAAACATGGAAAGTTTTGCTTCAGCCAATGCAAAGTGAAATGTACTGTGTACAAAGTAACAACAATATTGCAAGATGATCAGGTGTAAATGACTTAGCTATTCTCAGCAATACAATTATCCAAGACAACTCTGAAAGGCTTGTGATGAAAACAGTTATCCATCCCCAGAGAAAGAATCTATATTGTATAACCTACTTTGAATTGCTTGCCTTCTCAATGAGGGGGGTGGGGTGAGGAGAGAGTTAGGGAGAGAATTTGGAACTCAAAGTTTTAAAAACAAATGTTAAACATTGAATCTTCAAAGAAAGATAAAATGTTAAAAAGAAATAATCCCTTCATTTAAACAGTTTACAATATAGTAGTGAAAATATTTAAGTATATAAATTGCTACAGTTCAAGGGAGTACATAGTAATATGTCTAAGAAAACTGTAAGTAAAATTCTATGACAGTTGTATGGAGAAAAAATATATTTACCATCTGACAAAATTTCGGGAAAGAATTATGGAGACAATGGCATTTCAATCTATCCCATCAATAAACCAGAAGTAAGAACTTTCTACATGTCAGGAACTATGCTAGCTGTTGAGAACACAATAATCACAGGTGTGAAACATTATCTGGCCTCAAGGAGCTTGCATTCTTTATTATTTGAACTGAATCTTGAGGAAAGACTAGTAAGATTTTAATGGAAAAAAGTCGTTAGGGCCAGAGAACATGCTAATAGGAAAGAATGATTTTTTTAAAGGTAAAATGGAGGAAAAGCATGGGATATATTTATAGAGTGCTGAATAACTTAATTTGGCTATAATGCTGACTAGCAATTTAGATACCAGAAAAAAATGCCAAAAGCAAATCAGGGGGGCAAATAATTATAGTTTAGAAAACTAAAGTCCTGTTTGCATTTGTTTTTGAGAAAAGGCCGTAGTTTTAGGTTGGAGTTAGGCTTGAGAGTGCTGGGTTGCCAGCTGTCTATGTTGGCAAACATTTGTGGTCTTCTAGATAATAATCATAAGACCTTATGCTCATATTTGGCAGTTTTTATTACCTCCATGAAAGTTCTATCCCAATGACACATCAAGGCATGGGTATGACATTAGATTCTTGAAGATTATAGTTGTGAAGTACAAACTCTGAAAGATTTTGCCTGGATGGAAGAGTTTTGCATTTATATCTGGTAATAGACTTCGTATATTCAGAGATAATCTAGCTAAGTCCAGATTTATAGAACAGGACTCTGGCCATTGCAAGATATATATATATATATATATATATATATATATATATATATATATATATATATATATATATATACACATATATATATGTATATGTATGTATATGTATGTATATGTATGTATATGTATGTATATGTATATATGTGTATGTATGTATGGCATATGTGTACAAACACACACACATTATATATATATATACATATATATATGCATATATATATGATATATATATTCACCAGCTATATTATAATGTGAATCCTTAGAATGATATAATGATAGCACTTAGGACTTTTAATTACTTTAAGTATTAAAGCAACTTAAAATTCTACTCATTCTGCATTGAAGTGTGAGGGTGACTTTGGAATGTTCCAGTGGAGCAAGAGCACTGGCATTATCCTTGGATTCTATTTCTCCCTAGACTTTGCTTTCCTCATCTATAAAATGGAATGGGAAGAGATGTTCTTCAAGGAATAAACTTCCGTGATTCTAGCATGGTGTTTGCTTTCTGAGCATTAGGCTAACTGTGTGCAGAGGTTCATCACAAAAACTTTGGTAACACATTATTTTTTCTCACATAAATCCATAACTACAATGTACTTTAGTATGCTGGGGTTGTGATCATGATTGATAGAAGGAGTACTGACACAAATCAAAACATGATCTTTGAAGTATTATGTTTTGGAAAGCACTTTCATGTCAGTTGCATCATCTGATTTTTCAGAAGTCTATGAAGTAGGAAAAAAATATTCCTAGCATATAGATGAACAAATTAGATGCAATGTGTTAAAGGACTTGCCTGAGGAAACACTAGTCAATTACATAGGAAAGACTAAAGGAAGGAAAGGAGGAAATGAAAAGGCATTTGTGCAGTACTTACAACATGCAAAGCACTGTACTAAGTGCTACATTCCAAGCATTATCTTGTTTGATCCTTCCAATAACCCTGGGATGTAGGAGATAGTATTATGCCTATTTTAAAGTTGACAGTTCCCAGTGACGTTGGCATGCCCCTGGTGACATAGCTAGTAAATATATGTGGCCAGATTTGATCTTGGATTTTCTTGACTCCAGTCCCAGCACTTGATCCACTAGACCACCAGCTGCCTACCTGACTAGAATACCAATATTCTGATTATAAGGGCAGTCTCCTTTTCACTACTCTGTGCTGCCAATCTGATAAAAGGTTATCTTTTTAATGACAAACCATTTTGGTATACAGTTATTTTCTTTTCTTCAAATTGTGCTAAAAGAAAAATGATGCTGATAATAACTGACATTTGGGTTTTAAGAATTATAAAGTGTTTTACATATATATTTTTACACATTTAGTAAACATACATGATTAACCTTTCCTTGAGGACTTCAGAAATTTATTATAATTAATGTATAGTTAATTGTAGTTAATGTAATGCAATACTTCATGTCTTTGACATTTGCTTTTCTCAGGAAAGTATAGAAAGTACAACTACCCAATTTCCTATATTATATAATATGGGCATTTTTTGCAAAAAAAAATTAAATCAAATGCTGAATAGTCTTCACCTAAGCTATTTTTATCCCTGATAAAATAGACTTATTCACTTTACTTAACAACATTGTTCGATTCTTTAGAAGTATTCACAATATTCTCCATTTTAGCTCCAATCAGTGCTGCAAACTGTCAACTTCATTGTAGATAGCTAGCTTACTTGATTTTATTTCATAGTAGGATGTTAACATTTAAGTGTTTTTAGGGTATTTGCAATAATATAAAATAAACCCATGTTATAATTTTTGCTACCACAAGATAAAAGGGATTCTTTGTATTTTTATCTGTTTGCTTAATTCTAAGTCCTTTTGAGAATCAATGCAGCATAGCGGAAAAAAAGAGCTGGCTCAAATCAGTACAACTTGGTTCAAGTTTCACCTGGGACACAAAGTGACTCTATAACTTGGTAAGTCATTTCATTTCCCAGTCTTCCAGTCAGTTTTTAAGACCATGGGATGAAGAATAGTTGCTGACCTATACCAGTAAAGGAAATTTCCCACATCAGTTCCTATATTAGTATATAGATTCAGACAAAAAAAATCAACACCGGATATGTAAGAGTTTTAAGCTCTCAGATGTCAAGTGATTGAATTATTTCCAATACGTCTTTTCATCTAAATAGCATAAGTGAATATATAAAATAGTGTTTCTTTAAAAATAAAAACACAAGTGCAAGAGGGTATTGAGAAAGTTACAAAGAATAGTGAGTATTAGCAAATGGAATCTTAATTTAGAGAAAGTATAACAACAAATCATCTTAACTCTAAGGCTAATTATAGGACATTCTGAGTTAGAAGTGTGAACCAACACCTGGTAGAATATAGAATCATAATAGTAGATATATAAAAGCAAGGAATGTTGATGGCTCATGAGTTTTTGTTAATGAAGTCCAAAGAAGGTATTTCTTTATATGATAATAGCAAAAGAGTGATTTATTGCCTTTCTGATTCATGAGTTTAATATACAACAAAACATCATCCAGTATTTATCAAAACATATGACTTCTAATCATTCCCAAGCATCCACATGCCCCCAAAAGATACTGCCAGAAGGAACCTTAAAAAAAAAGTAATGCCAAACTTTATTATGTTGGGCAGGAAATTGAAGTCCATGAGGTCTAGGGTGTGGTTTCTACATTTCTTTTTTTTTTTTTTTGATTTAAGGCAAGGGGTACAAAAAAGAAAAAATGATTTTGTGAAATAAGCAACTGGGTATGGATATGGTGTCTGAGAATGACATTTGGATCCCTGAGTTCAAATATTCAAATGGATAAGGACTTTTGGCAGTGTTTGTTTGCTTTTTTCCATTGATTCAACTCACAGTCCATCTGGGCCTGCCTATGATATGTGATCCTTGCCTGTATTCTCCCTGAATTCTACCTTATCGGGTCAACCTGATAGATCTTTCTTTTCTGCTGTTGCAAAAGTGCAAATAAAGCACTGTGGATATCCCATTGTCATCCTTTGTTCTTGCCACATAATTGAATCTTGTATATCATACAATTTCTTAGTAATATTTTCTACTTCAGAGTTCCTAATTGGTTATTGGTAGTAACCTGCTTACACTTACCATATGCTTCTCAATTGTTCTCTATGTGAAACTCACTTTTATTTGGAACAGTCATTCAAATGAATCTCATAATGTAATTTTACTTCTTTGCAAGTGAAGCTAAATCAATGAAGACACTGGGATTTTTAGCCTTCTCTCTTCCTAGGAAAAGAGAGCTATTGCATGTTGAGAATTGAAAATGGGAATTTCCACTTCAGTAACAATTATAAATCACTTAGTGAAATATACAAGGGAGATTCAGAGGGATCTTAAAAAAGGTCAGAGACTGATGATTATTGTAGCATTATGAACTAACCTAATGGATTACGCTATATGGGAAATTTCCTATAAAACTCATAGGAGCTTTAGCCTTTTTTGTCTTTTGTATTTGCCTTTTTGCTTGTGCTTTTCGAGAGACTATAGAATAAAGCGACTGGACTATGCCTACCCAGAAAAAAATTCTGGAACAATTGTGAATCAACTCCACTCTCTGTTTCGCTTTTTCTTTTATTACAGCATGGCACTAATCTGCACTGTTTACTGCTAAATGTTTGCTCTTTAAATATTCTTCCTGGTGGTTTGTATTTCTAGGCTGTTTTTTCCTAGATAAAAATAAGACAATTCTAAATGTTTTCTGAATGTGTTTGCTATATAGAATGTGGAAAAGAGGAAAAGTAAATAGATAATTTACTATTTAACATAACCATCTGAGAAGTCTCATTTCCAGGTTAGCAACATAACCTGGGAGATGAGAGGTTTTTTGTGATTTTTGTTATTTATATTTTAAAAATTAATGTTGCAGAGAAAAGAAATAATATGGAAAAGAGAAACATTTACAATAGAAATTTATTAAAATACCATGAACTAATCACTTTATCTTTAGTAGATAGAATACAGGTAAAAAGGGGTCTTTGGATATCTTTGTATTCTCCAAAGTGAGAGAAGGGAAGATGAGCAGGCACAAAGAAATTCATCACTGGGGAGAAATACTTTCACTTACTTCCTGAAGGTGGAAAGGGAGGGCATCATGGCCAAACCGATCTTTATACTGTGACCTATTAGCAACAAATTGGTTTCTCATTCATGATATTCTTCCCCTTTCTTCTGCTGTGAGAATTTAAACATTTGTTTTTTTTTAATTTAAATCAATATTTTAAAAAATGAATTTTCAAAGGCAGAGACAAGATGACAGACACAAGCCAGTAACTTGCATGAGTTCTCCCCATTTTCCCTCAGGAACAACATTAAATCAGTCCTCTGAAAGAATTCTGGAGTGACAGAATCCACAAAAAGATAGAGTGAAACAATTATCTAGACCAAGATAACTTAGAAATACTTCCAAAAAAAGATCTGTCTCACTTGGGTAAAAGGGGAGCTCAGGTAATTACAGACAGTGTCTAGGCAAGCCAGCAAGAGGCTCTTAGCCACAACACAGACCAAAACCAAGAACCTAAGATCCAGGCTCAGCAGGTCAGTGGTATAGCAGGCCAGCTCTGAGGCCTCCAGCCCCAGCACAGCAGGCAAACTGTCAGCCCTGGATCCTAGGGCACAACAGGTGCAACTAGGTCTGGCTACCCCAGTGCAGTGGGCAAGCTTCCAGTCCCAAATACTTTGGCAGAGAAAGCCAGTGACCACACCTCTGGCTCCCCAATGCAGGAAGCTTGGGACAGTTTCCACTGTATCACAGGAAAGGAGTTCAAATATTAAAAAATAAGCAAAAACCAAAAAAGAGTACTGACTGTATGGTGACAGGGAAGATCAAAACACAAACCTGGAAGAAGACAGCAATGTCAAATTGCCTACATGAGAACCCTAAAAGTGGAATAGAAATTAGTCTTTAGACCTCAAAAATCTTCTTGGAACAACTCAAAAAGGATTTTAAAAATCAAATAAGAGAAGTAGAATAAAAGTTGGGAAAAGAAATGAGTAATTGTTTCAACAATCCAGCTAGCAGCTGTTGTGGAGGGTGTAAGACCAACCCAAGCCCAACAACAAGAATGCTACCAGCATGCTACAAAAGCACAGGTTCTTTTGATCTACTTCACTAAGGAAAGCAAGGTTAAGGGTTGACAAGCTTACTTTAATTCAGCATACAAATATCATTCACTTAGTTCAGGGGGAAAGACCAGCACCCTGAACTTCGGGACAAAATACAAACAAAGTACAAACATCAACAGACAGACCTTGTCTGATTCAAATCCCAATACATAGTTACCAGAGTTTAACAAAGTTTCAACATCCAGGTTTATGAGCTGGAGGGCTTCTTAGCTACAGCTGCCCTGGAGTCTCCAAATACCACCAAGAGTGAGAGCTCTGTGCAAATGGCTCTGTCTTCTCTTCTTATAGGGTTTCAGACATTATCAAACATCATCTGAATGACCAGACTTAGGCTGCTATGACTGGCTATTGAGTTAGCACCACCCTTTGGTACCCTGGGAGCTTCACACCCACATAGGCTTATCACCTAATAGGGGTTTGGGCCTGGGGTTTAGCACCTAGTAAGACTCAAGACAGGCATGGCTCTGGAGTTAGCACCTCCCCTTAGTTAGCCCCACCTTGGGCCTCACCTTAGTTACCAATCCACACCCACATAGGTTTTACACCTAATAGGGGTTTGGGCCTGGGGCTTAGCACCTAGTAAGGCTCAGTGAAATACACTGAATTACTCAAAGGAAACAAAAGCCAACTAAGTGAAAAGAGCCCATTTTGCTTACCAATGGAAGAAAATTATGGAAAAAAGAGTCAATAGCTTGGAAAAGGAAGCACAAAAATTGACAGAAGAAAACAACTCCTTAAAATAATAGAATTGGCCAAATGGAAAAGGAGGTACAAAAGGTAATTGAGAAAATAATTCCTTAAAAATTATGATTGAGCAAGTAGAAACTAATGAGTATGAGATATCAAGAATCATCTAAACAAAATAAAACAAATAAAATAAAAATAGAAGAAAATGTAAATTACCTCATTGGAAAAACAACATACCTGGAAAATAGTTCCAGGAGAGATAATTTAATAATTGAAATAATTGAAAATTAATAAAACTAATAATTGAAAGCCATTAAAAAGAGCCTGTAGAGCATATTTCAAGAAATTATCAAGGACAACTACCCTTATATCCTAGAACGAGAGGGTAAAATATTCATTGACAGAAACTGCTGTGGGGGTGGAGCCAAGATGGATGTGTGAAAGCAGGGGCCTACTGGAGCTCTCTTGCAAATTCTGTCTGATACCTCCAAAATAGTGAATCTGAGCAGATTTGAGACAGAGAAGTCTCTAGGATACTGAGTGTGGCAGATTTCCAAGCCAGGAGGGTCTGCAGGTTCTACAGGATGGATGTGTGGGCTGGAAGAGCACCAGGCATGTGGAAATAACCATATTGGAGCAGGAGCAGAAACAGACCCAGGACAGAATTGCCAGCTATGGTGGTGATCCCCAGGCCTCTCAGCCCAGGACGAGAGTCTGTAGGAGCTACAGGAGACAGCAGTGCAGAGCCTGTGGCCACAGCAGTAGCTACTCCTGAGGTTTTTAGCCTACAATCTAAAGGTTGGAAACTCACCTTCTTGAACTTCCAGGAGTTATAATGGCCAGGTAAAATGGATCTCATCCCTCTCTTCCTCACCCAGAGAATATTGCCCTGGGAGAAACCCTGAAATAGAGGAGCCAGAAGTAGGGCTTCAGAAGCCTTTTACCTCAGGAGGCTGTGGAGACAGGCCCCTCTTGTGGTGGCAGAAGGAGACTAGTGCAGGAAGAGAGGTGTCCCCGCAGTCCCCACCTCAGCAGACCAGCAGGAGTTCCTGAAACCCAGTGGGGTAGAAATCACAAGCACCAATACCAGGATCCCAGGCATGCCTTTGCACAGCCAGGGAAAGTGGCAGATACCAGTGAAGACAAATGCTGAGACTGCCCATGCTGTAGCACAGCCCTAGGGGAAGAGGAGACTTCCAGTAGCCAGAACACACCTCCCCCACACCTCACACGAAGAGCTTCAGTGTAACCCAGGGGAACTAAAAAAGACAGCCACATGGCCTCAACCTTGGCACACCAGCCAGCTTTAGCTCAGCACCAGATGAGTGGCAGCATTATATAGCCTCTAGCTGACAAAACCAGAGGCCACAGCACACAAAGCCAGTAACCAAGCCCCCAGTTCCCAGCACAAGAAGCTTGGGACAGAGCCTCCTGGGCCCCAGAAGAAGAGATCCAATTTAAAATCCAAGAAAAAGACAACCACCATGAAGAAAAAAATCCAGAAAAACAAGGACTATTGATTCTTATTATGAAGACAGGGAAGATCAAAATACCAATTCAGAAGAGGAAAGCATTGACCCTATACCCACATCTGAAACCTCAAAAGGGAATGTGAACTGGGCTCAAGCCCAAAAAGCATTCCTAAGAGAGCTCAAGGAGGATTTTAAAAACCGAATTGGAGAGGTAAAAGAAAAAAAAAATGGAAAAAAAATCACTGATGAGAACAAAACTTTAAAAAGCAAAATTGGTGAAGTAGCTAAGGAGATAGAGATTCTAATTGGAGAAAATAACTCCTTGAAAAGTAAAATTAACCAAATTGAAAAGGTGGTACAGAAGCTAAAGAAAACAATTTGTTAAAGATTAGAATTGGGCAAGTAGAAGCTAATGACTCTATGAGGTATCAATAATCAATGAAACAAAATCTAAGGAATGCAAAAAACAGAAGAAACATGAAATATCTGATTGGAAAAACAATTGACCTGTAAAATAGATCCAGGAGAGACTATCTAAGAATTATTTGTCTACCGGAAAGCCATAATGAAAAAAAGAAGAGCACTGACAGTATCTTCCAAGAAATCATCAAAAATAACTGCTCCAATGTCCTAGAACCAGACAGTAAAATAGTCACTGAAAGAATCCACCAATCACCCCCTGAAAGAGATCCCAAAATGAAAACTCCAAGGAATATTGTAGCCAAATTGCAGAATTATTGGGTCAAGGAGAAAATACTGCAAGCAGTCGTAAAGAAGTAATTCAAATATCTCATAGCTACATTCAGGATCACTCCAGATCTTGCAACTTCTAATCTAAAAGACAGGAGTAATTGGAATATGATATTCGGAAAGGCAAAGGAGCTTGGACTATAAACAAGGATCAACTACCCAGAAAAACTGAGCATAATTTTTCAGGCAAGGAGATGGACATTCAATGAAATAAGGGAATTCCAGATCTTCCTGATGAAAAGGCCAGAGTTGAATGGGAAATTTGATCCTCAAATACAAAACTCAAGAAAAGACATAAAAAAGGTAAACAGGGAAAAAAAAAACCCTTGTTATTCAATAAGGGCAAATTGTTTACATCCTTATATATGATTATATTATTTTATATATGTTTTATATATATGCATATTTATATACATATTTATGTCAATTTTGAGAATAGTACAGTTATGACAATTGAAAGGGATATACATAGACTGAGGGTGTCAGCATAAAATAACTGATATAATGATGAAAATATAATTAAGGGGTATAAAGGGATGTTTCTGGCAGAAGAGGTAAGGAGGTGGTAGAAAAGGGTAAATCACTTCACATGAAGAGGCACAAACACTTATTATAGTAGAAGGAAAGAAGGGAGAGAGAAGAGCAGTACTCAAGCTTACTCTCATCTGATTTGGTTCAAGGAGGGATTAACATGTTCTGATAAGTATAGAAATCAAACTTCTCCTACAGGCAGTAGGAGGGGAAGGGGAAAGAAAAAAGGGGGTGGTCAGAAGGGAGGGAAAAAATAGCAAGGGGGAAAGGGTAAGATAAGGGAAGAAACTCAATATTGAGGGTAAACTTAGGAAGGTGGCAGTGCAAAGCAAATCTCTTTCGAAGAGTGGAGGGGAGAAATAAAAGCATAAACAGTGGGAGAGGGAAATAGGATGGAGAAAAAGAAATAGACAGTAATCATAACTGTGAATGGGATGAATTATCCCATAAAAAAAGTGGCAGATAGCAGAATGGATTAAAAGTGACAATCCTACAATATGCTGTTTACGAGAAACACATTTGAAACAGAGAGACACAAACAGGGTAAAGGTAAAAGGTTGGAGTAGAATATATTATGCTGCAGCTGAAGTAAAAAACAGGGTTAGCAATGCTAATCTCAGACAAAGCAAAAGCAAAGATAGATCTAATTAAAAGAGATGAGGAAGGAAACTGTATCCTGCTAAAAAGTACAATAGAAAATGAAATAATATCATTAATAAACATATATGAACCAAGTGGTATAGCATACAAATTCTTAGAGGAGAAATTAAGGGATTTACCGGAAGAAGTAAACAGCAAAACCATACTAGTGGGAGACCTCAATCTCCCCCTCTCTGAACTTGATAAATCTAACCTCAAAATAAACAAGAAAGAAGTAAAGGAGGTGAATAGAATTTTAGAAAAGGTAGATATGATAGATCTCTGGAGAAAACTGAATGGAGAAAGAAAAGAATATACTTTTTTCTGAGCAGTATATGGCACATACACAAAAATGACCAAGTACTAGGGAATAAAAACCTCACAATCCAGTGCAGAAAGGCAGAAATAGTCAATGCATCCTTTTGAGATTATGATGCAATAAAAATTATTTGTAATAAAGGAACATGGAAAGATAGACTAAAAATTAATTGGAAATTAGATAATCTAATCCTAAAGAATGAGTGAGTCAAAGAACAAATCATAGAAACAATGAATAACTTCATTCAAGAGAATTATAATAACGAGACAACTTGCCAAACTTTGTGGGATGCAGTGAAAGCAGTTCTTAGGGGAAGTTTAATATCTCTAAATGCTTACATGAATAAAATAGAGAAAAAGGAGATCAATTAATTGGGTATGCCACTGAAAAAGGTAGGGAAAAAAACGAGTTGAAAATCCCCAATTAAATACCAAATGAGAAATACCGAAAACCAAAGGAGAGATTAATAGCACTGAAATCAAGAAAACTATTGAACTAACAAATAAAACTAAGAGCTAGTTTTATGAAAAAATAAACACAATAAAATTGATAAATCTTTGGTCACTTCGATTAAAAAAAGAAAGATGAAAACTAAATTACTAGTATCAAAAATGAAAAGGGCAAATTCACCTCCAAAGAAGAGGAAAATAAAACGATAATTAGGAATTATTTTGCCCAGTTGCCTGCCCATAAACTTGACAATCTTAGGGGAATAGATGAATATTTACAAAAATATAATTTGCCCAGGTTAACAGAAGAGGAAATAAAATACCTAAATAACCCCATCTCGGAAAAACAAATTGAGCAAGCCATGAATGAACTCCCTACGAAAAAATCTCCAAGGCCAGATGGATTTACATGTGAATTCTGTCAAACATTTAAAGAACAATTAATTTCCATGCTTTATAGACTACTTGGGAAAATAGGTGGACTCCTACCAAATTCTTTTTATTACACAAATATGGTACTATTACCTCAACGAGGAAGAGTCAAAACAGAGAAAGAAAATTATAGACCAATTTCCCTAATGGATATTGATGCAAAAATTTTAAATGAAATATTAGTAAAAAGATTGCACCAACTTGTCACTAGAATAATACACTATGACCAGGTAGGATTTATTCTAGGAGTGCCAAGATGGTTCAATATTAGGATAACTATCAGCATAATTGATCATATCACCAACAAAACTAGCAGAAACATTTCAATTATCTCAATAGATGCAGAAAAAGCTTTTGATAAAATATAACACCCATTCCTATTAAAAACACTTGAAAGCATAGGAATAAATGTAGTCTTCCTGAAAATCATAAGTAGCATCTACCTAAAACCATCAGGAAGAATTATATGTAATGTTGATAAGCTAGATACATTTCCAATAAGATCGGGGGTGAAAACAAGGATGTCCATTATTATCCCTGTTATTCAATTTGGTACTAGAAATGTTAGCTTTAGAAATAAGAGAAGAAAAAGAATTTGAATGAATTAGAATAGGCAAAGAAGAAACTAAGTTATCACTCTTTGCAGATGATATGATGATTTACTTAGAGAATCCTAGAGAATCAAGTAAAAAACTACTTGAAATAATAAATAAGTGGGGCAGCTAGGTGGTGCAGTGAGTAGAGCACTGCTCCTGGAGTCAGGAGGACCTGAGTTCAAATCTGGCCTCAGACACTTGGCAAACTTTACTAGCTTTGTGACCTTGGGCAAGTCACTTAACCCAACTGCCCTGCCTTCCCCCCTCAAAAAAAAGTAGTAAATTACTTTAGCAAAGTCGCAGAATATAAAATAAACCCACATAAGTCCTTGGCGTTGCTATATATTACTAAAAAAGCCCAACAGCAAGAGATAGAAAGAGAAACTCCATTGAAAGTTACTGTAGACACTATAAAATATTCAGGAGTCTACCTGTCAAGACAAGTCCAGGACCTATATGAAAACACAATCACAAATCACTTTTCACACCAATAAAGTCAGGTCTAAATAAATGGGAAAACATCAGTTGCTCATGGTTAGGCCAAGCTAATATAATAAAACTGACAATTTTACGAAAATTAATTTACTTATTCAGTGACATGCAAATCAAGCTACCAAAAAATTCTTTTACAGAGCTCGATAATAATAAAATTCATCTGGAAGAAAAAAAGGTCCAGAATATCAAGAGAATTAATGAAAAGAAATGCTAGCTAAGGTGTCCTAGCCATACCAGATATTAAACTGTATTATAAATCAGCAGTCACCAAAACTACTTGGTACTGGCTAAGAAATAGACTGGTGGGTCAGTGGAATAGGTTAGGTACACAAGACACAGTAGTCAACTACTGTAGCAATCTACTCCTTGATAAACCCAAAGAGTTCAGCTTCTGCATTAAGAATTCACTTTTACCCAAAAACTGCTAGGAAAACTAGAAAATAGTATGACAGAAACTGGGCATAGACCGATATTTTACACCATATACCAAAATAAAGTCAAAATGGGTTCATGATTTAGGAATAAAGGCTGATACTATAAGAAATTTGAGAGAGCAAGGAACAGTTTACCTGTCAGATTTATGGAAAAGAGAAGAATTCATGACCAAACAAGAGACAGAGAGCATTACAAAATGCAAAATGGGTAATTTTGATTATGTTAAATTGAAAAGTTTTTGCAGGAACAAAGCTTATGCAATAAAGATTAGGAGAGAAGCAGAAAATTGGCAAAGAATCTTTATAACCAGTGTCTCTGATAAAGGCCTTATATCTAAAATATACAGGGAGCCGAGTCAAATTTATAGGAATACAAGTCATTCTCCAATTGTGAACCGGTCAAAGGATAGTCTTCAGAGGAAGAAATTAAAGATATCTATAGTCATATGAAAAAAAATGCTGTAAATCACTATTTGTTAGAGAAATGCAAATCAAAACAACTCTTAGGTACCATATCTCTCCTGTGAGATTGACTAACATGGCAAAACAGGAAAATCATAAATGCTGGAGAGGATGTGGTAAAATTGTAACATTGTTACATTGTTGTTGGAGTTGAGAACTGATCCAGTAATTCTGGAGAGCAATTTGGAACCATGCCCAAAGGAACTTTGCATACCCTTTGACCCATCAATACCACTTTTAGGACTGTATCCCAGAGAGATCACACAAGCGAGAAATGGACCAGTATGTACAAAAATATTTATAGCAGCCCTTTTTGTGGGAGGTCAAGGGGATACCCATCAATTGGGGAATGGCTAAATAAATTGTGGTATATGAATGTAATGGAATACTATTGTCCTATAAGAAATGAGGAACAGCTGGATTTCATTATAACCTGGAAAGACATATATGAACTGATGCTGAGTGAGGGGAGCAGAACCAGGAAAACATTATACATGATTGCAGACACATGGTATCACTAAGGACTAGCTTTGATAGACTTGGCTCTTCTCATCAATGCAAAGTTCAAAGACAGCTACAAAAGTCTCATGATGGAAAAAACTATGCACATCCAGAGAAAGAATTACAGAGTCTGAATGCTGATTGAGGCAAACTATTTGCTCTCTTTTTTTGATTTTGTTCCTTATTTCTCATGATTCATTCTATTTATTATAATTCTTCTTTACAACTTGACTATTATGTCAATAAGTTTAATGTAAAGGTATATGTAGAACCTATATCAGATTACATGCTGTCTTGGGGTGGGAGAGGAGAGGGCAGGGTGGTAGAGAAAATTTGGAACTCAAAAACTTGTGGAATTGAGTGTTATAAACTAAAAATAAAAAAAAAAAAACAAATTAAGAAAAAGAAAGAAGCCACTGATCACCTCCTGAAAGAAATCCCAAAGTAAAAACTCCAAGCAATATTGTAGCCAAATTCCAGAACAATCATGTTGAGGAGAAAATATTGCAAGCCACAAGAAAGAAACAACTCAAATATCAAAGAACCACAGTCAGGATTATACAGCATTTAGCAGCTTCTACATTCAAGGATCAGAGAGCTTAGAATATGATACTGTAGGAGGCAAAGAAGCTTAGATTACAAATGAGAATCAACTACCCAGCAAAACCAAGAATAATCTTCCTGGGGAAAGGATGGATGGTCACACAAAAAGGGGACTTTCAGAGTTTCCTGATGAAAAGATCAGAGCTGAATAGAAAATTTGATACTCAAATAAGAGAAGCATAAAAAGGTAAACAGGAAAGAAAAAAAATAACGTGGTATTCAATAAGGTTAAACTGTTTATATCCCTATGTGGAAAGGCGATACTTATAACTCTTAAGAACTGTGTCTTTATTAAGGCAATTAGAAAGATAATACTTAGACAGAGGGAGTAGGTATAAGTTGACTTTTATGTGATGATTAAAAAAATAAAGGGTAAAAAAGTATTGTACTGGTAGAATAGGAAAGGGGCAGACAGAATGGGGTAAATTATATCACATGAATGGGCATGAAAGATCTATTACAGTAGAGAGAAAGGAAAGAGGTGGTGAACATTGTTTAAAAGTTACTTTCATTGGATTTGTCTCAAAGAGGGAATAACATGTAAACTCAGTTGGGTGAAAAAAATCTATCTTACCCTATAGGGAAGTAGGAGGGGAGGGAGAAAAGAAGGGGTGAGGCTGATAGAAAGTATGGAAGATTGAGGGAGGTAGTGATCAAATACAAAATACTGGTGAAGAGGGACAGAGTGAAAGGAGAGAGAGAAAAGTATAAACAAGAGAAAATAGAATGGAGGGAAACACACAATTAGTAACCATAGCTATGTATATTAATTGGATGAACTCTCCCATAAAATTGAAGCAGATAGCAGAGCGGATTAAAAACCAGAATCCTACAATATGTTGTTTATAAGAAACACATTTGAAGCAGAGAGATAAACACAGACTAAAGGTAAAAGGCTGAAGCAGAATATGTTATGTTTCAGCTGAAATAAAAATAAACCAAAAAAAAAAAAAACAAATAACAAACAAGGATAGCAATCCCGATTTCAGACAAAGTAAAAGCAAAACTAGATCTAATTTAAAGTGATAAGGAAGGAAACTACATCTTGCTAAAAGGTACCATAAAAATGAAGTAATATCAATGCTAAACACATATGCATCAAGTGCTGTAGCATTCAATTTCTTAGAGAACTTAAGTGAGATACAAGAAGAAATAGACAGTCCAGCTATACTATTGAGGGACCTCTACCTCCTCCACTGAGAACTAGGTAATACAAACCACAAAAAACAAGCAAGAAGTTAAGGAGGTGAATAGAATTTTAGAAAACTTAAGTATGATAGACCTCTGGAGAAAATTAAATGAGGATAGAAAGGAATAGACTTTTTTTCTTAGTGATACATAACCTACACAAAAATTGATCACATTTTAGGGCATAAAAACCTCACAATCAAGTGGAAAAAGGCAGAAATATTAAATGCATCCTTTTAAGATCATGATGAAATAAAAATCATGTGTAATGAAGGGCCAAGGAAAGATGAGATAAAGACTAGTTGGAAACTAAATAATCTAATCCTAAAGAATGGCAGAATCAAACAATAAATCATAGAAACAATGAACAGTTTCATCTAAGAGAATGACAATCACGAGACAATATACCAAAATTTATGGGATGCAGCCAAAGCAGTACTTAAGGCTAATTTCATGTCTTTAAATGCTCACATGAATACAGTAGAGAAAGAGCAGATCAATGAATTGGGCATGCAATTTTATAAAGCAAGAAAAAAATCCCCAAATAAACACCAAATTGGAAATTCTGAGACTCAACAAAGAGATTAATTAAATTGAATGTAAGGACATTATTGAACTGATAAATACAACTAAAAGCCGGTTTAAAAACAATAAAATAAATAAACCTTTGGTTAATTTAATTTTAAAAGAAAGAAAACCAAATTATAAATATTCACAATGAAAAGGGTGAATTCATCAGCAATGAAGAGGAAATTAAAGCAAAATATAGGTGCTATTTTGCCCAACTCTATGCCAGTAAAACTGACAATTTAAGTGAAATAGATAAATATTTACAAAAATATAAATGCTCAGATTAACAGAAATGGAAATAAAATAACCCCATTTTAGAAAAGGAAAGTAAAGAAGCCATCCATGAACTCCCCAAGGAAAAAAAAAAGTTTCCAGGCTCAGATGGATGTTCAAGTGAATTCTACCAAACATTTAAAGAGCAGTTAATCCCAATACCATATAAAGTATTTGGGGAAATAGGTGAAAAAGGAGTCCTATCAAATTTCTTTTATGACACAAAAATGGTCGTGATAGCTAAACCAGGAAAAGCCAAAATAGAAAAAAAAATATAGATCAATTTCCCTAATGAATATTGACGAAACATTTTAAATAAAATATTAGCAAAGAGATTAAAGCAATTTACCACCAGCTTGGTAACACCATGACCAGATTGGATTTTGCCAGGAATACTGGGCTAGTTCAGTATTAGGAAAACTATTAGCATAATTGACCACATCAGCAATAAAACTAACAGAAACCATATGATTATCTCAATAGATGCAGAAAAAAGCTTTTGAGAAAATATAGAAACCATTCCTATTAAAAACACTGGAAAGCATAGGAATAAATGGAGTTTTCCTTTAAATGATAAGTAGTATTTAGCTAAAACCACCAACAAGCATTATGTGTAATGGGGATAAATGAATAGCTTTCCCAATCAGATCAGAGGTGAAACAAGGATTCCCATTGTCACTTCTATTATTCAATATTGTACCAGAAATTTTAGCTTCAGCAATAAGAAAAGAAAAAGAAATTGAAAGAACTAGAACAGACAATTAGGAGATACACCTATCATTCTTTGTATATGATATGATGATACACTTAGAGAATCAAGTAAAAAAACTCCTTAATTAACATTTTAGCAAAATTTCAAGATATAAAATAAATCCACATTATCAAAATTTCTATGTTACCAACAAAGCTTAGCAAGAAGAAATATAAAGAGAAATTCCTTTTAAAATAACTGTAGACAATATAAGATATTTCAAAGTCTATTTGCCAAAACTGACTCAGAAACTATATGAACACAATTACAAAACACTTTTCACACAAATAAAGTCAGATCTAAATAATTGGAAAAATATCAATTGGTTGTGGGTAGGCTGAGCTAAAATAATTAAAATGACAAGTCTACCTGTTAATTTACTTATTCAATACCATGCCAATAAAACTACCAAGCATATTTATAAAGCTAGAAAAAAAAATTACAAGATTCCTCTGGAATAATAAAATGTCAAGATATTAAGTAAATTAATGGCGGGAAATGCAAAGGAAGGTGGCCTGGCCATACCAGATTTAAAACTATATTATAAAGTAGCACTCATCAAAACTATTTGGTACTGGCTAAGAAATGGAGTGGTAGATCAGTGGAATAGATAAGGCACACAAGGCAGAGTAGTTCGTAACTAAAATAATCTAATGTTTGATAGATTCAAAGACTCCAGTTTCTGGAATAAGAACATATTATTTGATAAAATCTTCTGGGAAAACTGGAAAATAGTATGATATAAACTAGATATAAACCAGCATCTCACACCATATGCCAAAAGAAATTCAAAAAGGGTACATGATTTAAACATAAAGGATGATTCCATAAAGAAATTAGGAGGACAAGGAATAGTTTACTTGTCATATCTATTGATAAAGGAAAAATTTAATGATCACACAAGAAATAGAGGACATAAAATGCAAATTGTATAATTTTGATTACATTAAATTAAACAAAGTTTTTGCACAAAGCCAATGCAACCAAGATTAGAAGGAAAGGAGAAACATGAGAAACAATTTTTATAGCAAGTCTTAAGGCCTCATTTCTCAAATATATAGAGAACTGAGTGAAATTCATAAGAACACACGTCATTCCCCACTTAATAAATGGTCAAAGGATACAAAGAGTCAGTTTTTAGATGAAGAAATCAAAGATGTCCATAGGCATATAAAAATACTTCAAGCCACTATTGATTAGAGAAAAACAAATTTAAACAAATCTGAGGTACCACCTAACATCTATCATACTGACAGAAAAGAAAAATGATAAATATTGGAGATAAGGGAAAATTGGGACACTAGTACATTTTTGGTGGAATTGTAAACTGATCAAATCATTCTAGGAGCAATTTTGAACTAGGCCTAAAGGGCAATCAAATTGTGCATACCCTTGGATCCCACAATAGCACTACTAGTTCTGTATCCCAAAGAGACCATAAAAATGGGAAATGGACCAACATGTACAAAAATACTTATAACAGCTCTTTTTTGTGGTGGCAAAGAATTGGAAATCAAGGGAATGCCTAACAATTGGGGAATGGCTGACCAAATTGTGGCATATGAATATGATGGAATACTATTGTGTTATAAGAAATGATGAGGAGGTGGACTTCAGAAAAAAAAAAAACCTGGAAAAACTTATACGAATTTATGATGGGTGAAGTGAGCAGAACCGGAAGAACATGGCACAGAGTAACAATAACACTGTGTGATGATCAACTATTGACTTTACCCTTCTCCATAATGCAATGATCTAAGAGATTTCCAAAAGGCATGTGATGGAAAATGTTATCCACATGCAGAGAAAGAACTATAGAGTGTGAATGCATATTATGCATATTATTTTCACATTTTTGTGGCTTTTCCCTTCTGTTCTGCTTCTTTTTTCACAACATGACTAATGTGGAAATGTTTTCAGGATTGCACAAGTATAACCTATCTCAGATTGGTTGCCATTTTGGGCAGCAGGGAGAGATGAGAGGAAGGGAGAAATATTTGGAATTCAAAATCTTATAAAACTGAGTGTTGAAAATTATCTTTATGTGTAATTGGAAAAAATAAAATACCATTTACAAAGAAAAGAAAAATGAATTTTCAATTTTTTTTACTTTTAAGCAAAATTGTCTTCTTTATTGCCTATGTATTATTTACATGTCTACTAAAATGATCATGTTGCTTTTTTCTTTTGATTTTAAATATATTAATTTCTTCTTATTTTACAGTTTGAGCTAGGGAGTGAACTACCTGGGGGATGGGGATGAGTGTACTAGTAATGGGAAGTATTGGAAATTCACTCATTCAGAAAGTGGCACTTGACCTACATCTAAAGACCTAAGGAAACTAGGGATTCCAAGAAGTAGAGGTGGATAATTACAATGTAGGCACTGGGGATGGGATAGTAAGCATAAAGCATGGAAATGGAGCTGGAGTATAGTGCATGAAAAAGAGTAAGAAGGCCCATTCCATTGAACCACAAGGTATATAAAAGGGAATAATGTGTAATATAGATAAAAAGGTAAGTTTGGGTCACATTGTGAAATGCTTTAGAAGCCAAAGAGAGGAGTTTAACATATATAATAAAGAATTTTCCCTATTACACTAGTATTATACTATACTCCAAAACCACTAATTCCTTTAGTACCCCTGTTAACACTGTCTCTCAAACCATAACTGGATTTAGAAGGCACTAAATTTACTTAATCATTATAGTTTTAAATGTTATCCCAGACCTTTCCTGATTGAGATGATGCCAGGGCCAAATGATACCATTTGCTTAAGAAACATGAAAATTTTAATTGTGTTCATCCTGAAGCTTTTGAAATGTCTCTTTTGCATAGTACACTAGAAAATGTCCTGAAGTCAGAAGACATGTTAACTTTTCAGTTCTTACTAGCTATATAGCCTTAGACAAGTCAATTAGCCTCTATGAGTTTCTTTTTTAAAAAATGGGAAGTATAATTTTAGTACTGAACACAAGAATATCATGAGGATCATATTGGTACCTCAAAGTACGATACAAATATTAAAGTTAGAACAACATGACCCCTTCCCTCCTCCCAATTCCCCTCCTTTTCATTCTCCCCCTTTTTCCCTCTTTGGTGCACACACGGCCTATTAAACATACCCATGGCCTACTTTCTTTCTCTCCTATAAAAAGGTTAGGTTGTATTACATCTGAACTATAAACATGTAGAGTATATGAAGCCCTTGAAAATAAATCAGCACTTTCTCCTGCATCACATGCAATGAGAGGAAGTAAATAAACATTGCACATGAGTACAAATTAAGTTTGTATAGTTTTGCAAATCTCAAACCAAGTCTAACTGCATTTGTAGCTTGAACTTTTCTATAGCACATTTTTGCTAAACTCCTGGGTGATACTTGAAAACATGGAACAGTAGTCAGACCGATTTCATTTATTTCTATCACATATTGCAACCATTGATATTTATATGCTATTGCTCCCCATTTTTCTCTTTTCTGTATTCTTACCTTCTTCTTGCAATGCAATCCATTGCATTATCAACATAAAGCCTCTTTTGAATTTTCTTTCTAAATCTCCTTATGGTTGCTTTTAAATGTCAGCCCATATTTTCAGCAAAGTATCATTGCTCCCAAAGATATTAGCTTTCCACCACTATCTGGCTAGTTAGAAAACAATAAACATTTTGTTGCTATGGGAACCATTATCCATTTGTAGTACTACAGATAGGGTGATTAAGTTCAGGCTTCAGGCTTATTAAATGGATTCTGTATTTTTTTTAATTTGAATATATAAAAACATTTGTGTCTGGTGGTTGAGTGAAATATAGGGAGATGATATCACTTAAACCTTTCAGAAGGTCATGTTTGGCTTTCCACTTATGCTGAACATGGTAACTTGAAAATTGCATTTTATACGAAATCAGATGCCATGGGTTCAAATGACAACCCTGCTATTATATTCTATGTGATGTTACTTTTCACTTAACCTCTCAGAGTCTCAATTTCCTCCTTCAAAAAAATAGGATGGTTTTTGATAGGATGCTTAGAGTGGTTGTTCTCTAAGGTTCTTGCCAGCTCAAAATTCTATAATTTAAAGGGAATGGATTTGGTACACAACTTACCACAGATTATGCCCTGGTAAATTGCTTCCAAAATCTATTCCCTTGGATCATAGGATTTTGAGATGAAAAGAATTAAGGTTTTTCTTTGTGCTTACTGGCCTGAATGAAAAGGAAATTTATCAAAGACCTTCTAGGCTATCATAATATTTAAGTAACTAGACTACTGGTAGTAATAAGATTAATTTTCATGATTTGTTGCATGAATTTATACAATTTGCCCTTTTATTAACTGTATAATTTAAGAAATTTTTAAATATTTTTCATTTTTTCTCCTATGAAATGAGACTTTTTTGCTAGTATTTGGTAGTATGCTAGTATTCAGAAGAGTGACTGTATTGATGTACTTTCTCAGTTTTGTTTTCCCATGGTTTTTTGAGGTGTACTTAGCTTTATGTTTCTCCACCCAGATAGTTCTTCTTAATTAGCTATGGCCTGACAAGATCTAAGAAACAAAAACAATTTTAAAGCAGCATTATTTCTTCTAAACAGATCACATTCTTTGAACTAAAAAGGAAGTGATCAAAAGAAAAACAAAACTAATCCTGATAAAACTTTTCCTTCATAATTCTTTGTATGTAATACGCTATAGCACTGATCATGTCCACCATGGTCCTCTCCATTGACCTACAAATGGTACTCAACTTCACTTCTATGTGGACTATAGTGTCTCATGACATGTGAAAGAATAGCAATTGTAGGCTTTTTTCCCATGGAGAACCTTCTAGTCATTTGAAGAGCTTCAGTTTTCTACAGGTAAGAAAGCTTACTTTCTTCTTCCTGCACAGTTCTGGGATCTATGCACACACACACATACACACATATCTATATATCTATATGCATATGATATGTGTGAATAAATTGAATGATAAACATTTATTAAGCATTTACTATTTGCCACTTATTTTACTAAGCCCTGGGGATACAAATAAAAAAGCGAGACAGTTCCTGTCTATAAGGGCTTAGATTCTAATAAAGGATTAATATATACCCACAAACAAATGTATACATATCCACATATAAATACACTTGTACACAATACAAGCATTATATGTGTAAATTTTCATATGTGTATTCATGAAAACATGCACACAAATGTATACTACAGTGCACATATTTATATAAATATGTGCATGTAATTTACATATACATATATATGTATACACAGACACACGTATACACATATGTATATGTATAGGGCAATATTGGCTTCTGATTTCCAAGAATTATTTTGGCCTGGGAAATTACAAGATGATGAGTAGGACCACTGGAAAATTGAATGTCTCATCCTTTTCAGGAGTGGTAATATTCATTTGATTACTGTTTATGGAGATCAAAGTTGGGTGGAGTGAGATGGATACATATATACATACATACATTCATAGTAGGAGAAATTTTTGATATACCGTCCATTTACCTGCGTGTTAACCTGTGGACAGCAGACATTCTTCATCCAAGTGGTTTTTACTGTGTAAATGGTTAGGCTAAACTCCTTTGATTGAATATGATTTCCATTTAAGAGAATCTGAAATTCTTCAGGGTCTGATGTAATGCTTTTTAAAGTGTTTTGCCTTTGTTGTGGCACAATAACAATGCAAAGTCTATTTCAAAAAGGAATTGCCTATAGATGGCTAGGTTTTCAAGTTCATGGATAATCTTTTTTCTGTAAAGTATAAGAGTGCTATCATCTGCATTACTTTCTTAACTGACTCATTATATAATACTTATTTTATTCTTGATTCATTGATTTCCTTTTGACACATTATACCCTTTTCTGTTACTCTCTCATATTTGTGTGCATAGTTTGTCTTGTATTTTCTCTGCAACAAGTACACTTTTAGTTTGATATTTCCTGTTTACCCATTTCTCAGCCTAGGCTACATCATTTAAACTCTTACTAAATATGGATGATGCTGAAGTCATTTTTATAAAGCCTGTCATTTCTTTACACAATAAACAAAATTATGTTACAAGTCATGAGATGTACCCTAACCTTGACCACACATTTGTAAACACATGCCATAAGGGACTGTGGAAGTTTGGATGAGTCAACATTTCTCATCAACACTGCTAGAAGGTCAATACAACCATTGTCAATGATTCTTTGATCTTCAAATAGGAAAGGCAGGATATTTTGTATATTTTTCCCATGATGTAAAATGACCTTGTTCAAGTTTCATTCTGATGTTGTATAGACATATCTGATTTTTAACTACCTTTTTTATTTTATTCTATTCTATTTTTCTCTATTTCTCTCTCTGTATATTCTTTCACACTCAAATAGCCTTTATTCATTTCATACCAAGACTAGATGATCTCTAAAGTACCTTCTACCTTTAAAATTCTGATTTGTGGGATGTTTGAAGTATTGTTTTTTTCAGCTTGCTATATGTTTTCCTTCTCCCGACCTGTGTACAACCTTAGGAGTCAGATATGAGATTTTGTTTATCTTGGTTTTGGTAAATTTCACTATTGCTAGTCTTCATATCTCACATAGTTTGATGCACCTTGGTATGGAATCCTATTTTATGCTGAGTCCCAAAATATTGGAAATAATGTGCAAGATACGGGACCAAACAGGTTCAATTTTCATACTAAGACATAAATTCTTCTTAAACATAAATAGCAAATAACAGATAAGATTGAAATGAAGAGAAAATAGTTATAATATGCTCTTTGAGCATTCAGTGATGTTATTGTCTAAACCAAGTGAGTTCTGAGGTTATATGTAGTTGAAGGAAATAACTCATAAAAATGAGAAATTATGGGTTGCTCTGAATAATCTAATACACAAAGTAAATAAATACATAAAACAATGTACAGTAATCAGAATAATAAAAACAATACAAGGGTACAAAGGAGGTATATGGTGCTCTTCAAAGAATTTGGCTTCTTTACTATTGTCCACTGAGGAATAGAGTTTTAGTTAATTTCATCTTTCAGATGCAGTGCTGAGTGCTATGATATGTTCATATGTAAAGGACATCTCATTACCAAACACACAAATAAATTCTTTCCAAAATTACTTTTAAATACATTGATCTAGATTGATGGTGACAATTATGGTTATGTAATATTCTTTACTGGTATAATTGATGCTTAATTAAGAGGAGCTCATTAATCTTCACAAGACCCCTGTAATATGTTCCGATGTTGTATGTAATGATCCCTGTTTTGGAAGTCAAGAGATTTTCCCCATGATCGCATGAGTATATAGTAAAGAATTAAGAATATATTTTCATCTTGAAGAATAATATGATACCTTTAGTGTTAATTTCATCTCTTTTGATAATGTCCAATTTAACCTGATATATCTGCATTTTTATGCAAATCTTTATGTGTATCTATATCTTGATGTAAATACGTGTGTGCATATATACACACACACATATGTATGTGTATACATATGTGTGTATGTACATATATATGTCTCTGTGTATTTCTTCTCATGTTTTCTGTGGGTTCCTACACAATTGTGACAATCTTTTTCCCCCTTTCTTTGTATCCTTTGTGGTTAGCACAGTTCTTGGCGCATAGTAGATGCTTAATAAATGGCAATTGCATGACTAACTGTTGACTAATTCATATAAACTGTCTCATGTTTTAAGTTATTTTTCACTGTTGTTTTCTAAATCTATATCTCATCACTAAAAGTATTTTATTAAGTCACCCTTAAGATTTGTGTAATGTACTTGGTAACAAACTAAGTTAGCCAAATATTATCTATTGGCCCTGAAAAATTTATAATGCAACCCTTAAGTGACTAACTGTCATAGCATAAAGAATCTGAGTACTCTTGATGAATTGAGAATAAATTCTTACTTGCAAGTATATAGTTAACCATATAATGGGGGGGAGTTTCTATTAAAATAAGGAGCAAAAAGATACTTGAAAATGTTTGTTGATTGATTAATCGATTAACTTGTCAAACTTTTCTCTCCCAGTTAGTTGAAGGAGTGGGAAGTATGTCATAATGTCTTTGGTTGTTTTTCTCTTTTTCCAGACTGCTTGGCATTTTTCATGAGCTCCCAGATCTGTATTATGGTCATTTAATCCATCAGTTTCTCAGTCCATGTAAGGTACAATATGTTTCATTACTATCTCCCCCATATCATGCACTGACAAAATCTCAAGAGTTCTCATCCTGTCTTTGATGGCCATTGTTTTTCTCTCTTCAGCTCACCTCATTTTTCTTTCTGTACTCTCTCCAAGTTTATTGTCCAAAAAGTTGGTTTCTACAATGCACACACTTTTATTTTCTGGAGTTGATTTTCCCCAGTCCTTCAGACATCTAAGAGAGGGGAAATGGGAAAAGATTTCAGGTTGGTCATAATTGTTTGTGAAAACAATAGCAAAAGGGGAAGCACATATTAAAAAAACATAGCAAATGAAAATATCTGAAGAACCAAAAAAATAATACCTTGTAAAGCAAAAGTAACTGCATTGATAGTTGTGTATAAAGGATGACCTGTAAGACTCAAATAATTCAACAAACTGAAGTCAAAAGAATTTCATTAGTTTTTGTCCAATTTGCTAAGAAAGGCTTTTTAGAGAATATGAACCCAACATCTTGCTTACCTGTGTCAAGCCAATCATCTCGCTCAGTAGTTCCTTATCTCAGTACTGATAACACAAAGACCTCCAGGAAGCAAGGGGAGAAGGGAAAACTCTTATTAGATTTGTGTGCTATATAACTTTACTTCAGCACAGTATCAACTTCAATAAGAGTTGAAACAGACTCTTGTGACACCTTGGTTAATAACCTCTCCCTGTGGCCTTAGTTTTCTTTGAAAAATCGATGAACTGAATGAGATTATTCATAAAGTCCATTCTAGTTCTAACATAGCACTTTAGGATTTTGTTGGTAGTTTTAAGTCCTCTTATTCCCTTCTCAAAAGCCTCTATCCATTAACTGTGAAGGTTACTACCCCCTCTCAACTCCCTGCCCTCATCAGATGTCTTGCATGCCAAGAGAAAAGACTATTGTTGAGTTCTTCAAGTTGTGTCCAACTCTTCATGACACCTTTTGGAATTTTCTTGGCAAAGATACTGGAGTGGTTTGCTATTTCTTTTCCAGCTAATTTTATAGATGAGGGAAGTGAGGCAAACAGTGTCACACTTGCCCAGATTCACACAGATAGTAAGAACCTGAGGCCAGATGAAACTCCTGTCTTCCTGACTCTGGGCTCAGGCTCCAGGCTATCAACTGCACCACCTAGCTGCCCAAAGACTAATTCATTTAAATAGCAGGCTACCAAATATCTGAATGACTCAATTGTCTTTAGTACTATTAGGGACAACCACCCATTAGTCACCAGGTGGTTCCTGAAATCTCTGTCCCAGGGAAAAGTGTGACCCTTCCTCTCACCAACTGAGAATATCTTCGGTGTCCCAAGTATGTTTCATGGTACTTGCCACAGAAGTAAAAATCCTTAGTTACAGCTTTAAAGCATCAATATATCTTTCCTCTTTGCAAATTCACTTCATTTATTTACTTCCTTATGGCCCATAGAGAATTTGACCTATGCCTTCTATTTTAGGCATATGATTGTAGTTATTTTAGTAATTGGCTATATGCTATCTTGTATTGTTCTAAAATCTTTTAATGTAGATAAATGACATTTCTCTGCTTCTATTGTAAACTTATATTGTAAAAGGGCATGGTCCTTGTTAATGAGGTTTTGGGGAATCCTGCCTAGTATTGTGCTCAACATACAGTAAACATTCAATATATACCTTTTATATTGGGATTGAAAGACATTGTAATAGTACAGAAATGCATTCAAGAATTTGAATGAGTGACTAAAAGACCATTTTCTTTTGATTGAGAAACAATGCTGTCTTAGTTAAAACAAGGTGAGATTTATCTTGTACAAAGCTGCAGCAAGGAAGAGAAGTGCTTAATATTCAGCTCACTATGTCAAAGGTTGGGTAAGTATTTGATTTGTTGATCAATACCTGTGAGACCCTCTGAATTCTGTGAGAAGAAGCATGAGGAGGTTGGGAATGTTCATAATTCATACAATCAAATTTAAACAAATAAAAATTTTAAGAAGTTGATAGCAAATCACATTTGCAACCCTAATATGTTTTACAACTATGCATTCAGAATCATCTTGAGAAGTAGCAAATCTGTATATACTCACCTATTTGGTGGGGTTAATAACATTTTGAAGGTGAGATGAATATCTGTGTTGAAACTGAGTCATTTTGCCTATGAATGGAAAGTGTAACTGACATGAAATTGGCAAACCATCAAAAGAAACTTGCTCACTCTTTATTAGGTCTACGAATTCCATTTCTCTTGGATGCAGTGGTGAAACTACTCTCTGCTGACCAGAATTTCCTTGTTCTTATAAACATTTTTAAAAGAGAATAATTTTTCAATCTAAATTCAACAGATATGTAGACTTTCAAAAGAAATGCATTCTCTTCACTTTAAAAAAAATCCTGCAAGTTATATGTTTTATAGCTGTTTCATTATCTTGGGGAATATTTTCCTTTGGATTTGACCACACATACTGGCATAATCATTCTTCTATCATCCTTCTGTCTATATTAATGAAGTTCATGGGAGCAAGATTATGTCTGTGAAAGCAGGAATATTTTTCACAATTTAAATTTAAAACCTGCTTTTTGATTATCTTATTTCTTTTGGAAATAGTCACCCAAGAGGATATCAAAATCTGTTAGGTCTGTTCTTAATTTCTAGGTTCCCATTTTCTCCTGGCTACTCATTTTCCTGGCAGCCTCATTGTATAAGATTGGGTATGAGTAAAATTATTTGAATGTAATCAAGTCTCATTAAATTTACATTTGACTAGCAGTTCATCAGTCAATCCAAAAAAAGAGAAGAAAAGAAAAGAAAGAAGAAGTATTTATGATAGTCTGGTATTGATGTTGCTATGTTGTTATTTATGTTTTGAATCCAAAAAAACTTTTCAACTATTCCTGAAATTCTGTTTTGGGGCTATTTGTTCTTCATCTCTTCACATTATCTCCCTGATGTTAGACTGCCTAAAATAACACATTTCTCCCATACGCTCATTGGTTTTGAATTCTTGCTTCTATCATGTATTGATTGTTTTGTGATCAATTTGTCTTATTGCTTCTATTTTCCCCCATTGTTCAGAGAATGGCAAAGACACATTATATGTTGTGATTTTTAGTAGTCAGCAAGCAATTCTTGCATGTAACATTTTATTCTCCCTCTCTCCACTTTACTAAAAGATAAAATCAAGGAACTGAAAAGTATCTCTAATCACAATTTCATTGTGCTTTCCTTATCCTGCATTATGGTAGTGCTGAGGTTCTATTGATTAGGATCTCAAATTAGAGAGACCACTTAAAATGATTGAATAAGAAATTATATTTAATGCAGAAAGTTATAATAGTCAACAACCTGGTATTGGGTACTCAAGTGAAATCTTCAGTCATTTAAATTGTATCATCCTGGTTTGCCAGTGCAGAAACATGGTAGATTTTGAGGTTTGTCCAATTAAGAGTCACGGATTATGATTCAGAACTCAGTTTAATTAAAATGTATTGCTGAATAGAGAAAAATACAGGAGAAACTGATAGATGGCTAATTCTCAAATGGAAATAAATGTGAAGTACTCTTGATAGGAAAACTGCACAGGTAACCATGGTGATGTTAATATGGAGAACAAGGGGAGTTCTGGGATATAGTTGCAATGGTATCACATTTTCTTCTATACTAAAATGAAAAATTACCCTTTCTTGATGCTAAGAATGATGATCCACATATTCTCTTCATGTTCTTAAATGCCTTCAGTCACAACCTACATAACCAATATGTATCACTTACATGACTCTTTTTATCTTTTAAGCATATTACAATCTTTCCTGAGGTCTGGAATTTGCCCTCTTCCCCCACTGCCAACACACACATCATTAGTATCATAAGTATGACAGTAGATTTTACAGTTGGGGAAAAAATTGAATGTAGAGAATGTGCATCAGAGCCAAATTATAATGTTCCTAATATTTTAAGAGGGGGTGCCACTCAGTGTATAGAGCACTGGGCTCTATCCTGAGTCTATCAGGAACATGAGTTCAAATTGGGCCTCAGACACTTGCTAACTGTGTGACCCTGGGCAAGTCACTTAACCTATGTGTGCCTTAATTCACTAGAGAAAAAAATGGCAAACCAATCCAGTATCTTTGCCAAGAAAACTTCAAGGATGGTACTGGTATGCTATGGTCCATGAGGTCACAAAGCATCAGACATGACTGAATGACTAAACAACAGTCTTTTGAATAATGAAACAAAACAAAACAAAAACAGAGCTCTTCACTTAAATGTCTTAAATTTTTTCAGGTAACTTTCACATGTGGAAAAATACTGGTAATACAAAAAAGAAATGGCAATAGAAGGGAAAAAATATAGTGTTATAAATGTTTGCTTAAATGGTCTTTTCTAAGTGATTGGCTCTCAACCATATCTACTATGTTTTGTGATTGCATTTGTTAAGCAGGTTAGAAGCTCATAATGGGACATCTGCACCTAATAAATCCCTACTTCATGCAATAAAATATCATTTGGAGATTCTATTAGACATTACTTTAAATATTCTTCAAAAATATTTTTTCTAATATCATATATTACCTTTGTTACAAAAATAATCCTAAATTTTAGTTAAGATTATTAATGCAAATCCATGCTTACTAATATGATGTTCACGAAATATCCTAATGTTGTTTCATTTTTTAAATAGTCCTTTTTTAATAGCACTGTGAACTAATAGCTTTATTGATAATCCTGAGGATTGGAGAAAATGCCATAACTTGTGCTTTCTGGAGTTGACACCAGATCTGCAGTCCAGTGTAGGTCTCCTCTCTCCCTGCCCCCAACGACTTTTCAAAAGACAAGTCAATCTTCAATTAAGGAGGGCCAATCCTATTAAAAGAAAGCTACTTCCTAAATACAAGCATATGACTGATTAGAGACCATATTCTTGAAACTTATTGTTGTGCCTGAAGCCAAGTGAGGAATATGCCATATTCCCTCTGCTACCCCAATTTTAAACAATTAGAAGGTAATTCCAAGTTCAATCCCTTCATTTTATGGATCATCAAACTGAGACTCAGAAAAAAAATGTGACTTGCCAAGGACACAGAGTGAATGAGTGAACATCTGGCTTCAGGTTAGTGTAATTTTCACTATTCCAGTTTACCTCCAGCACGTATTTTTTCACCATAAATTTATGGCAACCACTACTATCCACAAAGCAACCACAAATAATCAGCTATATAGCACAATGGATAGAGCATTGGACCTGGATTCCAGAAGATCTGAATTCACATCATGCCTCACAAACTTATTAGCTGTGTGACCCTGGTCAAGTAATTTTACCTCTTTCAGTGTTTGTTTCCTCTTATGTAAAATGGAAATAACAGTAGCACCTACTTTGCATGTTTATGGTGAGGATCAAATGAGACATATGTAAAGTGCTTTGCAAACCTTAAAGAACCGTATAAATGTCAGCTATGATGATGATGATAATAATGATGCTGATATAATGTGAGTCTGAACAAAAAGCAAGATAGGAATCTAAAATAACAGCTGATTTTACAAAGGGCAAAACATGGAGGAACAGATGGAATTTGAAGAGATTTCATCACAATATAAAGAACAAATAATTGCTTGTTGAAATATTTCCTAACAACTTGCGTTGCTCAAAAGGGGAATGGGTTGCCTCAAAAGGTATTGAGTTTACTATTCTGGGAACTCCTCAAGCAGAAAGACTGAGTAAATACTTCTCCAGAACATATATAGGGTATTCCTATTCAGGTATGAATTGGACTAACTGGTCCTTGAAGTGCCTCATAGCTTTGAAATTCTGTGACTTCTTCTATTTGACCTCAGAAGGCAGAATTAGGATGAATCCGTAGAAATAATAGGGAAGAACTGTACTGAGTGAGTTGAGCGGAACCAGGAAAATGTTGTACCCAGATGATCAGCTTTGGTTGACTAAGCTCTTCTCAACAATACAATGATCCGAGACAATTTCAGGAGACTCATAGTGGAAAATGCCATCCACATTCAGAGAAAGAACTGATGGAGTCTTAATGAGGATTGAACTATGCTATTTTCACTTTTGTTTTTTCTTCTTGTGTTTTTTTCCTTTTGTTCTGTTACTTCTTTCACAGCATGACTAATGTGGAAGTATGTTTTATAATATTGCACATGTATAACCTATATCAGATTGTTTGCTGTCTTGGGGAAGGGAAAAGGGAGGGGAGAGGTGGAGGAAGAAAAGTTTGGAACTCAAAATCTTGCAAAAATGAATGTTCAAAACTGTCTTTATATGTAATTGGAAAAAACACAATTTTTTTTAAAAAAAAGAAATAATAGGGAAATAGGTTTAGACTTTACATGTAGAAAAATGACATAACAGTTAGAGATATCCAAAATTGGAATGCGCTGCTCTAGGTGATAATGGGTCTATTCTAACTAGACAGCTTCAAGCAAAAGCTTGACCACTAGTTAGGTTGCAAAAGGAATTATTGTTAGCAACAGGTTGTCCTAAAAGTCCTTTGAGGTGCCTTCCAACTCTGACATTCTGCATTTGATCTAGCATATCACATATCTAATCCTTCTGCATCTTCACAAAAACCTTATGAAGTAGTTGTGAGTAATTCTATAAATGAGAAAATTGAAGCTTTCATAGGGTAAGTGATTTGCCTGTGGTCATCCCTTCAGTGCCAGAGGTAGGATGAAAATCAAAGCCTCTCCTGACTCCAGTTTTTGAGCCTTGCACTTTGCCACATTGTCTCTCTCTTGTCCAAAGCTTATGCCCTTAGTCTTGTAGGAGTAAATAAAATTTGAGTCTAAAATCTTTAACACACAAGGTTACTTATTTATTATAATTGATCATCTGAATCATTCCTTTATTAATTAATCCAACTCATTAAATATTTATTGAACACCTTCCCCCCTTGAGTCACTGTGTTCTCCAACTTTCAGAGATAATTAGATTATAACAAACAATAAGCCATCTGCAGTAGGTAGGAATAAGGGAGGGGAACCACTAGAAGATTATATATAGAAAGTAGTGTATAGTGGCATTTCATAGTAAGGGTATAAAAGAATATATACCACATGCAAACCACACAGATATATGGGACCAGTTAGGAGTAAGCACTCATATATTTTGCACTGTATTATACCACATGACAATGATTATTGTTAATAGACATGATCTAAAGACAATAAAAACTTAGATTTTGTGTTTTAAAAAACATGTATGAAAGGAGGGAAATGTTTAATTTATTTAAAAATATTCCCATAAAACAATAAAAATAGAAATGTGTTGGTACTTGAGATCTTAGTAACATTGAAGAAAAGAATTGTGTAATACCCCATTTTTATTCCTGACAATGGCAGTGTTAGATAAATGAGTTGTTGCTTTGCTTGCGTATATGCACACATGTATATACAAATTAATATGTAGTGAATGCTTAGGATCAAAGATTTAGAACCAGGAGAGATGTCAGATATCATCTAGTCAAATCCCTTCCTTTTGTAGATAAGGGAACAAAAGCATATAGAAAGCAAATCTTTTATACAAGGCTGCCCAGGGAGTAAGTAGCAGAATCGGGATTTTAACCCAGTTACTCTGACTCTAAATTTGGTACTCTTTTCACTGTTTCAAATTGCTTTAACTCCACCATATATACCCTGTGTAAGTTCTATATTATTAAAATTTACTTTTGATCTTTTTTTATGGATACCTGAAAGGCAGCATGGAGCAGCGAGAGAGCAGTCTTGGAGTCTGGATGGTCATACACTTGGAGTCATAACTGTGACCTATATTAACTGTATGATGCAGGATAAGTCACTTGATTTCTCATTGTCCTAGGGATGTAAGACTATAAATGACATGAGGTGCTGATCTGCATTGGGGATTGAGTTCTACCTCAGAAAGTTCCTACCCTGATACAATGAAGGTCTGCATATGACATGTACATAGACTATATGTGTTTGTTTTTTTTGTTTGTTTGTGTGTGTGTGTGTGTGTGTGTGTACATTGTACATATATATGTATATGCATACCTGTGGTTGTATTAGTGTAGAGACTTTCTGAGGTGGAACTCCATTGGACAAGTATATTCTGAATTTACTCTTTGGGTAACCTTTTGTAAATCACTTAACTTATTTGTGCTTTGGTTTCCTCATCTACAAAATAAGGGGGGTTTGACTAGATGATCTCTGACCTCCCTTCTGCTTTGGAATTTTGATCCTAAGCATTTTAATTTGTATATACACACATATTAAAATCCATACACAGTAATGGCATTATATGTACATCTGTGTGTGTTTGTATGGTATGGTGATAGTTGTCCTTCATTCTTGAAAAGAACAAAATGACATCACTGTGCTAGAGTCAAATGACAGTGTGTCCAACTGTGGCTGATCAGACCAATATGAGCTCAAAATGTTCTGTCACAGGTTGGGCACAAATAGTCCATGTGAACATTTGGGGTGGATCTTCCGCATTTCTTATCTCATGTTTCTTTTGAGTTACTTCAAAGCTGCTTTGCTCATAGAAGAGAGTGCCTTCTCTGATGTGGACATGCCATGCTGGGCAATCCTGTGCCAGTGTCTCCCATGTCACACAATGGATTCCAAAGTTCTTAAGAGAGACCTTGAGAGTGTCCCTATAGCACTTCTTCTGACCATCTGAATGCTTGCCCTGTGTAAATTCTCCATAAAATAGTCTTTTGACAAATGTGCATTTTATATTCAAACAATGTGGCCAGCCCATTGGGGTTGTTGTCTTGGAAGTAGAATTTGAAAGTTTCTCAGTTTAATTTGAGAAAAAACCTCAGTATCTACTATCTTATCCTGCCGGATGATCTTCAGAATCTTCCTAAGATAATTGAAATGGAAGCTATTCAGTTTCCTGGCATGGCACTAGTATACTGTCCAGGTTTCACAGGCATGCAACAATGAGGTCAGCACGATGGCTCTGTAGACCTTCAGTTTGGTGGTCAATCTAATAACTCTTCTCTCCTAAACTTTCCTTTAGAGCTTCCCAAACACTGGGCTAGCTCTGGCAATGTGTGTGTCAACCTCATTATCAATGTGTACATTCCTGGAAAGTACATTACCAAGGTAAGTGAACATGTCCATAGTATTCAAAACTTCTCCATTTGCTCTAACCAATGGTTCCACATGTGGATGTTGTGGTGGTGGCTGATCTCCATCAGCCTGTGTTTTCTTGATGTTAATTGTTAGGCCAAAAGCAGCAGAGAATTGATCCATACTTTGTTGCATCTCAGCTTGAGAAGCTGCATTGAGTGCACAATCATCTACAAACAGAAAATCATGCACTAAAACTTCCTCCATTTTGGTCTTGGCTTGTAGCATTTTCAAGTTGAAGAGTTTGCCATCAGTGTGGTTGCTAACCTTGATGCCATGTTCGTCCTCATTGAAGGAATTTGACAGCATGGCTGAAAACATGATGATAAAAGGTATGGGAGCAAGCACGCAGCCTTGTTTCACTCTGCTGGTAACTGGGGAATCCTAAGAGCATTATCTATTTTCCAGAACCCATGCTTGTCCAACGCTGATGAACTTCTCGAGGAAACCAAATTTTGCCATAATTTTCCATAAGCCCTCATAACTGACAGTATCAAAGGCCTCAGTCATATCTACAAACATTATGTACAGATCTCTGTTCTGCTCCTGGCATTTCTCCTGGAGTTGTGAGACAGCAAACGCCATACCAACTCTCCCTCAGCCCTTTCTGAAGCCATGCTGGTTTTCAGGTAAATGAGCATCTTCTAGAGGCGGAGCCAAGATGGCGGCTGGAAAGCAGGGACCAGCCTGAGCTCCCTGCCGAGCCCCTCCAAAAACCTATAAAAAATGGCTCTGAACCAATTCTAGAATGGCAGAACCCACAGAACAGCAGAGGGAAGCAGGGCTCCAGCCCAGGACAGGCTGGATGGTTTCTGGGTGAGGTCTATCCCACACGGAGCTGGGAGCTGGGAGCTGGGAGCTGGGAACGGAGTGGAGCAGAGCCCAGCTTGAGCGGTGTGGACCATCCAGACCAGAAGCCGGGCGGAGGGGGCCCTAGTACCCTGATTCAGTGAGCTGCGGCAGTTACGAGACTTCTCAACCCACAAACACCAAAGACTGCTGAGAAGGTTAGTGGGAAAAGCTGAGGGAGTGGAAGGAGTTCAAGGTTCGGCTTCCAGCCCCAGGGGCAGCGGAGGTGGGGCAGCTACGGCTGCTGCTGCTTCCGGCTCCAGGCCCACCTGGTGGGAGGAATTAAGTGGCGGATCAGAGCAGGGGTGCACAGCCTGCCGAAGATCTGAGCCCAGTTCGGGTTGGGGGTCCTTGGGGAAGGAGCAGTGCTGGTGCAGCAGAGCTGGCACCTCCCCCCCAAACGTGGAACATAGAACTCTGTAGTCTACAAGCAGTCATACCCCACTGAAAAACTCAAAGGTCAAGTTAGTTGGCTGGGATTATGGCCAGGCAGCGAAAACGCACCGAGATTCAGTCTCAGACTCTGCATTCTTTCTTTGCTGACAAAGAAGACCAAAACATACAGCCAGAAGAAATTAATAAAGTCAAAGAGCCTACAACAGATACCTCCAAGAAAAATATGAACTGGTCCCAGGCCATGGAAGAGCTCAAAAAGGATTTGGAAAAGCAAGTTAGAGAAGTAGAGGAAAAATTGGGAAGAGAAATGAGAAGGATGCGAGAAAACCATGAAAAACAAGTCAATGACTTGCTAAAGGAGACCCAAAAAAATACTGAAAAATACACTGAAGAAAACAACACCTTAAAAAATAGATTAACTCAAATGGCAAAAGAGCTCCAAAAAGCCAATGAGGAGAAGAATGCCTTGAAAGGCAGAATTAGCCAAATGGAAAAGGAGGTCCAAAAGACCACTGAAGAAAATACTACTTTAAAAATTAGATTGGAGCAAGTGGAAGCTAGTGACTTGATGAGAAATCAGGATATTATAAAACAGAACCAAAGGAATGAAAAAATGGAAGACAATGTGAAATATCTCCTTGGCAAAACCATTGACCTGGAAAATAGATCCAGGAGAGATAATTTAAAAATAATTGGACTACCTGAAAGCCATGATCAAAAAAAGAGCCTAGATATCATCTTTCAAGAAATTATCAAGGAGAACTGCCCTGATATTCTAGAGCCACGGGGCAAAATAGAAATTGAAAGAATCCATCGATCACCTCCTCAAATAGATCCCCAAAAGAAATCTCCTAGGAATATTGTTGCCAAATTCCAGAGCTCCCAGATCAAGGAGAAAATACTGCAAGCAGCCAGAAAGAAACAATTTGAGTATTGTGGAAACCCAATCAGAATAACCCAGGATCTGGCAGCTTCTACATTAAGAGATCGAAGGGCTTGGAATGCGATATTCCGGAGGTCAATGGTGCTAGGATTAAAACCTAGAATCACCTACCCAGCAAAACTGAGTGTCATGCTCCAAGGCAAAATATGGATTTTCAATAAAATAGAGGACTTTCAAGCTTTCTCAGTGAAAAGACCAGAACTGAATAGAAAATTTGACTTTCAAACATAAGAATCAAGAGAAGCATGAAAAGGTAATCAAGAAACAGAAATTGCAAGGGACTTACTAAAGTTGAACTGTTTTGTTTACATTCCTACATGGAAAGATGATGAGTATGATTCATGAGACCTCAGTATTAGGGTAGCTGAAGGGAATATGCATATATATATATATATATATGTATATATGTATATATATATATATGTATATATATAAGTAATGTTTATGTATATATATATAGTGATGTGTATATATATATATGTGTGACACAGGGTGAGTTGAAGATGAAGGGAAGATATCTAAAAGAAATAAAATGAAATTAAGGGATGAGAGAGCATCATACTGAGAGAGGGAGATAGGGAGAGACAGAATGGGGTGGATTATCTCACATAAAGGTGGCAAGAGGAAGCAGTTTTGTGGGAGGAGGGGAGAGGGCAGGTGAGGGGGGAATGAGTGAACCTTGCTCTCATCAGATTTGGCCTGAGGAGGGAATACCATACATACTCAGTTGTGTATCTTACCCCACAGGAAAGAAGAGGGAGGAAGATAAAAAAAAAATAAAAGGGGGGGAATGATGGAGGGGAGGGCAGATGGGGGTGAAGGTAATCAAAAACAAACACTTTGGAAAGGAGACAGGGTCAAGGGAGAAAATTCAATAAAGCGGGATGGGTTGGGAAGGAGCAAAAGGTAGTTAGTCTTTCACAACGTGAGTATTGTGGAAGGGTTATACATAATGATACACATGTGGCCTAGGTTGAATTGCTCGACTTCTTAGGGAGGGTGGGTGGGAAGGGAAGAGGGGAGAGAATTTGGAACTCAAAGGTTTAAAATTAGATGTTCAAAAACAAAAAAAAAAGTTTTTGCATGCAATTAAAAAATAAGATACACAGGCAATGGGGCGTAGAAATTTATCTTGCCCTACAAGAAAGGAAGGGAAAAGGGTATGAGAGGGGAGGGGGGTGATAGAGAGGAGGGCTGACTGGGGAACAGGGCAACCAGAATATACGCCATCTTGGAGTGGGGGGGAGGGTAGAAATGGGGAGAAAATTTGTAATTCAAACTATTGTGAAAATCAATGCTGAAAACTAAATATGTCAAATAAATAAATTTAAAAAAAAATGAGCATCTTCCAGGTGAAAATCACCCTATTAAGGAGGATTCTGGCAAGAATCTTGCCATCAATGACTAAGAGAGAGAATCCTCTGTGATTGTTACAGGACAATATATTTCCTTTACTTCATAGAGATGGACAATGGAGGGATCCTTGAATTCCTGGGGGATAACCTCCTCTTGTCATATAAGCTGGAAAATTTCATTCACATTTTGTATGAGCATTGGACCCTCTATCTTGTAAATCTCAGCTGGAATAATATCAGCATGAGGTGCTTAGACACACGAAAGGAGCTTAATGTCATTCAAAATGTCTTCAGTTGGAACTTCAGGTAGGGAAGGACTGACTTCCACCTGAGGTAAATGGTCAGTGGCTTCAGCCTTGATTGATGATGTTTCATTGAGAACACTATGGAAGTGTTCAGTCCATTTCTCTACAATCATGCTCTTATCACTAATCAGTGTGGCTCCATCAGCACTGAGTAGTTGAGATGCACCATAGGTCTCTGGCCCATAAAGAGCCTCCAAGGAACCATAAAAGTGCTTTGGGTTGTTACTATCAGCATAAAACTGAATTTCATCTGCCTTCTTACTGAGCCAAGTATCTGGCATCTCTCTAAGCTTTGCTTGTGTTTTGCTTTGGATGAAATTAGATGCTGCCTTCTTAGAGATGGATGGTTATTACCTGGCTGGTAATCCCTGTGGAGTTCTCATTTTTCATTTTGCAGCTTCTGAATTTCCCTAACATTTTCATCAAGTCAGTTTTGATATTTGTGAATGCTCTAACCCAGATGAGCAAATGTAGTGCTATAGACCAAATCTCTGAAAGCTGCCCACTCCTTTTCTGCTCCATTGTTACCAACTGTGTGTTGGCTCCACTTTCCCTCCAAGCTAGCAACAAACTATTCCCTTTCAGAGAAAACCTCTATTGTTTAAAATTTAAGTCTTGTGGTAGTCACTTTGCCTTGGGGCCATTGCTTTTGTTGAATGCAAATATTTGGCTTTGATAGGATAAGTCTATGATCAGTCCAGTACTCTGTGCCACACATTGACTTCAACACTCTTAACATCTTGTCTGCCTCTTCTCCTTAAAATAGCATAGTCTATTAAATGCCAGTGTTTGCTGCAAGGCCGTTATCTATGAAATTTTACTGAGTTTAGGTAAATGAAGTCAGTGTTGGTGATGAGAAGGTCTTGAGATGCACAAGTCTTCAGTAGTACATGACTGTTGCTGTTTCCAACTCCATTCCTCCCTAGAACTCCCTGCCAAATCTGGTAGTCTGGACCTACTTTAGCTTTAAAGACACCCAGAATTATAAGCTTGTCTTCTTTTCGCACATTGATGATAAGGGCCTCTATGTCTTAATAAAATTTTTCTTTGACCTCATCCATGTTTGTCATGGTGGGAGCATAGGCACTGGTGATGGTGCTTTGATATTTTCCTGCACATGGCAATCACATTGTCATGAGACTGTTGTTTACTTCTTTTGGAAGGCATACAAGTGTATTAACTAGATTAGTTTCTAATGCAAAACCTGCACCAGCTTCACAGGATTTCCCTTCACTGTATCCACTCCAGAAAAATATGTATCCTGCTCCAACTTCAATAAACTTGCCTTGTTTCACTTAGGGCTGCTATTTGGACATGACACTTCATGAGTTCTCTTATAAGAGCTGTTCATCTTTCAGGTCTACTGGATTTTGATTTTGTGTTGTCTATAAGTGTGTGCACTTTCCATGTGCTAATGGTGAGTGGAATCATCTTTGCAGATGTTTTTATACATATATTTTTTGTTTGTTTTTCAACCACAGGGATCTATATTTGCCACAGTAATTAGGCCAGGTTTGGGTAAACAGACAATTTTACGGCACCTTTTTTAGTCTCTTCCTCACACCAGGAGCAGTGTCATCCTTAAAAGGCTCCTCAGACACCTGGGGGCTGCCAAATACCACTACTGCTTCCAGTAAGAAGATGAACCTATGGCCTGGGATGCCTGTGTGCAAGATTATGACTACAGCTCCCAGTGTATCTGTACCTGCTGCTTCATCACTTGCCTGTCACCACAGGACTTAGATAGGTAAAAAGGATTAAATGCTATGGGTAATGTCTTTTGATTCATGTGTAAATTGGATTTCAATAAGGCACAGTGGCATGAAGTTGTCAGCCTCACTCTCTCCTTCAGAGTCATCACAGTACAGTGTCCGAGTCAAGATGGCCTGTAATGACGCAAGATGTGGTAGATAACTTTGGCAACTTTGATATCTAACCAAGTTCTAAGTACTCCATAGCACCTGCTTCAGCTGCCTTCATGGTAACTGGAACAGGTCATTCTCATCTTCCCATTCCACCAGGGACAGTGTTTACATGCTCGGGGTAGACTCCCCCCTACCTCAACAATGGGTTTGAGACTCCTTGGTTACCCTCAACCTGGTTTAGACCATCTGGTGAAATGGCTTACCAGCTTGTGGCCACTATGTATGCTATAGCTTCTTGGAGCCACAAATGAGAGTTAGGTGGAACAGGCAGACACCAAAGGTGGAAAGCAGCCCTGAAAAGGAGCTTTCATTGGGAAGGTTGGCATCCTTCACAGCAGCAGTACTAGTCTTCTCTGAATACAGCCTATGCCATACACACACATATGTATGTATATACATACATATATATGTATATATACATATATGTGTTTGTGTGTATATGCATATACACATGCATATATATGTATACACACATATATGTGGTGGAATGGAAAGTTGAGAATGATCTGTTCCAATCACCATGAACGAAGCTGAAGCCGGTGCTGTGGAGTGCTTAGAATTTGGTTAGATATCAAAGTTGCCAAAGTTATCCACTGCATATTGAGCTGTTACCAGCCATCCTGACTCTGTCCTGCCATTGGACTGTGATGATTCTGAAGCAGAGAGTGAGGCTGACAACTTCATGCAAGTCTGCCTCACTGAAATCCAATTTATACGTGAATCAAAATCACTTCATGGAACTGATTGCTTTTGTTAAGTGTGTATATGTATGTGTGTGTGTGTGTGTGTGTGTGTGTGTGTGTGTATATATATATATTGTGTATGTATATGTATATATGTGTATATGTATATGTGTCCGTGTATATGTATACATATGTGTGTGTTGTATGTATGTATGTGTATATAAATACATAACATATATATGTAACAATATATGCCTGACATATACACACATGTATGTATATGTGTGTATATGTATGTATATATACTTATCAAAATCAATTTAGTTCATTAAAAATATGATATTAGGTAATCATTAGAAGGATGCAGTTGATTTCATAGGTATGATATTTATGCATACATACCATAAGCAGCATGACAGCAGCATTCTCAAGCAAGTTAAGATCACTAGAGTACAATTACTCTTGCACTATCCATCCATCATTCTGTTTGTTTCTTGGCCAACCATTCAAATGCAATGTTTCATGATGTTATGTCAGAAGATACAGAAATACAATTGTAGTTAGAGAAATTGCTCTTGTGAAATAATATTATTTTGGACAAAATTTTGAGCAGTATAGCCAAATATAATTGAATTCAATGAAGCAATTTTTATTAAATATTTATTATATGTAGAGGATTGTACTAGATGCTGGGTGAGACTTTTTAAAAATGAAGAAAGGCCCCTGTCATGATAAAATTTACAGTGAATTAGAGGGCTATAGCACTAATATGAATAATTCTGACATATACTGACTATGTAACCTTGAGCAAAATTAGACACAAAATCATAGGATTATAGAATTCAAGAGTTGAAAAGGATCCCAGTAGTCATATTCAATCCATATATGTGTATATATATATGTATGTATGTATGTATGTATGTATGTATGTATGTATGTATGTATATGAAAATAACACCAACATTAGTATAACCAGAAAGTGGTTTCTAACTTCTTAAACACCTTTAATGGACAAGAACCTACTACCTCTTGAGGCAATGACCTCCTTGGGCCTCCTTTTTCTTACCTGTAAAATGTAGGGGTTTGACAAGATGGCCTCTAAGGTCCCTTTCAATTCTATGATCTTATGCACTATAAAACTATGTTTATTTGCATCAGGGAAGTATGTGAGGTCCAGAAACAGATAAAACTCTGTGTGTGTGTGTGTGTGTGTGTGTGTGTGTGTGTATGTGTGCATCAGTACATGTCATACATATATATGTGAGAAATAAGGTTTGGGCTGCGATTTTATACCCAGGTAAGAAAACTTTTTGCTAATGCAGAGTGCTGCCTAGTGTAGTGAGTGGTTAAATAACTGCCCCAAGATTACACAGTCACTATATATCAGAGATCTACCTGGTTTTGAAGTTACACTAGGTTTTATTTTGTTTTTTCTTTCCTTTTTTTTTGCTAGACTTGTATTTTCATTGGGATAAAGAGCTCCTAAAGAACTATGGAGTCAGAATGCAGAGTGAAGCAGAGTCTTTTCTCTTCTGTTTTCTTTTTCATGGTTTCTCCCATTCATTATAATTTTTCTAGGCAGCATGACTAATGTGAAAACGTGGTTCACAGGAGTGTATGTTTAGAGCCCATATTAGATTGCAAGCCGTCTTGGAGAAGAAGCGGGGAGAGAAGAGGAAAAATTTAAAAACTTATGGAAGTGAATGTTGAAAACTGAAAGTAAACAAATTAAATATTAAAAAATAAAAAAGATAAAAATAAAAAAAAAAAAGACTATATTATACTACCTGACTGCACACTGCTTTTCCTGGGAAATTATATATCACTTCCCCCTCCTACACTCCTTTCCATGTAAACTGTAATACTTGTTGCTCTTTGTATATGCCATTCTATTACTTACCTTTTTGGTTTTCCCATTTTTATTCTCCATAGAATGTTCTTCACATTAACCTCCTGGCTTTCTTTGAGCCTCAAATCAGCTATTGACTTCTATGAGAGACTGTTCCTGATCTTCCCCAATGCCTTTCCCACAAGCTTCCCCTGCCTCAAATGCACCTGAAGTGGCTTGATAGAGTGCCTTCTTGAAGGGGGAAGAAGAAGAGGGGGAGGTAATTTGGAACTCAAAAATTTGTGAAATTGAGTGTTGTAAACTAAAAATAAAATAAACAATATATGCCTAAAAAAAGAAAAGGAGGGAAAAAGAAGGGATGTATTTGTTTCATATCTTTTGTACAAATCCACATATTTTAATGTAATATAATTAAATTCCTTATGGCAGGTAAGTATTTCTATTTCAATATTAAGATGTATGTGATACATTGAAATCCCAAAATTTTCAATAGAATATAAAATTGTAAAGGTCTCTATTTGCAAACCCCTTTTCAATTTTCTCCTGCTTTCTTCTAAATGGATAAAGATTTTATACTTGTACCCCTATAAAAACATGGCTAAAGATCTGTTATTCATTTAAATTTGTCAAAATATCTGTGTGGTACAGAGAACAATGCCCTAGATAATAGAACCAGAGTTCTGATCCTGAGTCTGTTTACTTATTACTGATGTGACTCTGGGCTAATTATTTTGCTTCCTTGGGTATCACTTACCTAGTATGTAAAATGAAAGGCTGGTACTTGGTGACTTCTCAGATAGATCTCTACTAGCTCTGAACCCTAGAAATGGCTGATTACAACAAAATAGAAACTCATTTCTATTAAAATATTATCTCCACAAAACACTTGTGTCTTAAACTTATTCAATCTTAATTGCAGAATGAAAGGCCATTTTACTCTTTACATTCAGGAATTTCAGGCAAGGGAATTTGGGCGGGGTGGGGGGGAAGAGAAGAAGCCACATCAAATTAGGCATACCATGGCTAAATCTGAAAGTTTATTTCTTTGGGGATATCTCATGATCTTTTCCTCCCAACTGTATCTTTGTTATGTCTTTGGCTGCTACAGGCAAGATCACCTGTGAAAGCTGGCTGGTCTGAAGTGAATTAGTGTTTAATCCCACCATTTACCAGAGGAGAAGACAAAGTTATATTGTTACCAGCTTCTTTCAAATCATACCTACTCTACCAAAGTGCAGGCTCCTAGTTCCTACCTAACACATGCTGAAGAAAAGAGAATTGTTTTAGAAGGTACCATAAAGTATTCAGGTCTCACTGAGCATCAATTCTACACAGACCAGCTCTCACAATGTTATGCATACCTGGAGTGGCTTACCACAACAAGCACAGATTGGTGATGCATTTCCTAGGGCAGTAGCTCACGAAGTTTGGTCTGGGAATCTCTGGGAGATTCTTGAAAGATTTTCAAGGGGTCATGAGGAGATGATAGATAAAGATAACTGTGTTTTTTCATATATACACACCCATGTGAAGGAGTCCTAATAGAGCTGCACCCGGCCCCAATATTCTAACTTCATTATAGAAGCACTGTACCTACCTAGCCCCAACCCCTGGCCAATCTCCTAACTTCTTCATATATGCCTCACTGCTCTCTAGAACAACAGGTGTGTCCCTGAACTCTTAATTCCCATAGAAGCAGCAGGGGTGTCCATGTGATAGAAATCCAGCACTGCCCCCAGACCCTTTCCCACAAAACAGGGGTGCAATCACAATCACATCATCTATTTAGCCCAAGACAGGACCACAATACCTAACTATCCATCTTGACCATACAGGACCACGATAGCTAGCCAATTGGAGGGCAGCATGACCAGAATGCTTGACCACCAAACCATAGAAGGAGCCCAACAATAGTGCCTGTGCAGTTCCACTGAGGCTAGGACCTCTCCTCTATTACCTAATCTCTTAACAAAGTCCTCCTGCCTTTTAAATATTAATCATATTCCTATATTCTATGTAAATTTTGATTGTGTGATCAGCATCTTTACCCTATAAAAATCCGTCTTGCTTTCTTTGAAGTTGCTGGTTCCTCTTGGAACTTATCCTGTTTCATGAGAGGCATCAATCTCAATAAATGCCTATACTTGAATTAGAGGTGGTCTGACTCTGAATTCTTTGAGACTATGCCACTGCAACACATCATGAAACCATGATAGTTTTTGTCCCTAGATGGTCAGAGACTAAACCTCAACACCCCTCCACATAGATGTTTTATATGTGTATGTGTGTGTATATATATATATACACATATACACACATACACATATACATATACATATGCGTGTACATATACATATATGCATACATGCATATGTATGTATATGTATGTATATATACACATATATGTTAATAATAACATTAAGATGTTCAAATTTTAATAAGATAAATATCATATTTATAAACCGTATTAAAATTCCTTGAGAGATCCTCAATAATTTTAAAATTAAAAGAATCCTGGGACCAAGAAAGTTGAGAAACACTGCTCTAGGGAAATACAAAAGGTGAAGACCTCTTGCTACCTTCATGGGACAAGAGGCAGATCCCCAGAATAAAATGACACAGACACAGAAACATCAGACAACCCCAGACCGCTATCTCTGAGTTGGTTCATTGTGACAAAAGTCCCTGGTTGCGTTCCTCTCTCTTCTCAGCTTCATTCACTCTGTGCCTCATTTTACAAATAAACAAATTAAGGCCCAGAGAAGTAAAGCAATTTGTCCAAAGGTGAAATAAAAACCCATTCAAGTCCTGTGACTCCAGGTTCAGCTCTCTGCCTAGTACTAAAAGATCATTTGGAAAAAAAAAAGAAAACAAACATCAAAGTACTGTACAGTTCCTAGTTGCTTAAACAAACTGGCTATTTACTGTCTAGTGAGAAATGCTGGTGCAGTGTCTTAATCTGATTCATTCCTGACCTTGCAATTCAGGAATGTGATACTTTCTCTGTTATGCTAATGCCTATAGTGGATTGGACTCTACCATTTAGACCTAGCACAGGAATTTTCAGGTAGAAAGTGCTTAATAAGTGTTTATTGAATCTCAATTTGGAATGGAATTTGCCCTCCCATACTCTAGAGCTCCCCCTATAATTCTAAATCAAAGACTCTCCACCACCATACCCCCACCCAATACTAAACCAACTCCTGTTGATCTTTTCCCCTTCCCATAACATATCAGTATTCCCTCACCTTGACTTTCTCAAGAATATATTTTACAGTTTCCATCATTTTTAATTATTATTTTGTTTAGTATTCAATGCTTTCCCCGTAATAACAAACATTTTATATGTTTTTCTCTGGACCATATCTTGTTAAACAATTTTTGACAAAATTTCTCATGATCATGTCCTCTCTTCATTAATAAGGATATCATAATAAAACTATTGTAGCTGCATTTTGTATTAAAAATAGAAATTTGTAGGTTCCCAGGGAACCCAGACAAAATATTTACTACTTAATTGGTTAGTTACAGGAATTGATTAACAAAAGGTAGCAATCATAGTCTATGGAGGGGATTCTGTAAAGGATATTGATGATTACGGAAAATAGATAATCTTGTTGCAGCAACTCATTCTTTAAGTATCCTTTGTCTTTGCGACCTGGGAAAAATAAATTCTTTTCTTCCTTTATATTAGTCTACTCTCAAAGATATTTGCTTTTCTTTGAAAATTTATTTGTTTCCCTACTATGAATAATGCATCTCTTCTTCCCACTTCCCCAATCCACAAATGTGCTCTCCTCTTCTGAACAGAGAAATACACTTTTTTGGCTTATTAGTGAAGATGAGCAATTCCTTGCCAGGTTGGAAGAATAAATATAAATGTAGCACATGCATTGGAGATACTCTACCAATCCCCAACTTGTAGCAGCAGACTGTACCCAGAGGGTGGCTAATACATCCTCCAGCTTCTCTTCAGGTAGCCCTGAGAGGCTTTGTGTGTGTGTGTGTGTGTGTGTGTGTGTATGTGCGTGTGTGTGTGTTTCCAATGTTATTGCTCAAAAGCCTTCACGAAAATGCTTCCTCCACTGATTATCAATTATTATCAATTAGTCATTCAGACTTAATTAGCTTTTAGAAAAGTGGTTTTTGTTTGTTCGTTCGTTTTTATAGTGGTGATATAGCTGCTACCAAACAACTACCCAAAAATCTGATATAATCTCCCATCAACATATATGGAGTCCAAGAAAAAAAGTAGGCAGAAGCTTAAAAACAACATGTAGCAAAGGGCTTGCACATGGCTCCAGAATTCCTTTTGCTCTAGTCCTCATGATGTTCCTCTTAGATTTTGTGGCTGTTCTGCTTCTTCCTTGAATGTGCTTTTATGAAACTTGTCCATCTACCTTTGCCTCTGGATACATATACTGCCACCAGATGCTCTTATCCCAAACTGTAATGGTAAGAAGGGTGGAACTTTTTTTACTGCTTTCTCTTTTGGAATGCTAAGGTAATCAAGTACCTTTAATGAATCTTGCCTTTCAAATGTAATGACAGGCAAAGTGGGACTTGTTATTGTCTTTTGTTTGAGTGCTTCTCAGAACTAAGGTGATCAAGCACCTTTGTTTGAGTCTTGCCTTTGTTTCAATTAAGAGTATTAGATTCAATAGGGAGTCTTTGATGACCTGCTTAAGTCACAAGAAAGCCTAGGTTACATGGGTTTGAGTCGCATGGTTGTGATGCTGTCTGACCCTGAGGAAGCTTATTTTTACTCTGAGGTTAGCATTTTGCTTGGGGCTCTCACTCACTGGAAGAGTGTTATGTGATTTGATCAGAGGAGACTCCGGGTAGCCATCACGGAGCCCCCCAGCTTTGAAAACCGAGATGCTGGTGCTTCTCTGTCTTTGGCAACTGTTTATGTATTTCTTGGACAGACAGCAGGAAACATGTCTGCTGATTTGCATTATTTTGCTTTGTTTATATAATTTCTGCTTGTAATTTCTGTTTGTGTTTTCTCTGAAGTTCAAGGTGTTGACTTTTTCCCTCTGAACTAAGTGAATGATATATGTATGTTTAATTAAAATGATATTGTTAACCCCTTAAAGTTGCTTTCCTTAGAAAAGCAAATCAAAGAACCTGTGCTAGTAGTCCTCCTGTGTGCTGGTGTTGTTGGTCTTTCACCTCCATAGCAACTGCTAGCAACATCGTTGTTACACAGACACACTGCTGGGATGCTGAAGAAAAAGTCAAAATCCCATGCTCTTCTACACTTTGCAAGTTACTTCAGTCAAGAATGGGAATTAGAAGGAAAATACTGAGCCAAAACTGAAATCTAAGTGCTCCTTACTAGGTCATTCCTTCCCACAAGCCTGTCTGGTGGCTTCTACCACTAAGTTGGTAGATATTCAAATCTCTAATTCCAACTAACTCACTGATTTTATACAAACCTTATGAGATATTAGCAATCCTTCAATAAATATAAATACCCTTTCTGTGCAATATACTCCAGTTTTTCCAATGGAATTCAAGAAAATTTAACTTGTGCATGGACTTTTTTCATTTAGTCTAAACCCTAAAATGGATTAATTGTCCAGGCCTTGTTCATAATTAATAAACAACCAAGATGTGTTCTCACTTGCTTAATATATTAGAGTCTAACATCTTGACACTGGCATTAACTTAGATGAGGTAACTGTCTAAGGTGACCCCTAGCTTTATACAACTAAGCAGCCAGAAGAAAACTGTTTTTAAAATGAGAGGAAAAAAAGAAGAATTAAAACCAAGATCAAGGAGATAGTATTGAAAGGATATCTCCAAGAAGAGAAAGAACTGAAATAATATCTAAGTCACAGATTCAGATTTTAATTTCTTCCCTTGCAGTCAGGATGCAATGTTATTGACCTTTTGAAGAATGTACAGTGACCCATCACGCAGCACAGAAAAATTAAGAGAATTCATAAGTGCTTTCAGGTAATGAAAATTCCTCTAAGTCTTAGTAGGAAGAAATATGAAAGATAAGAAGATGATACTGTGCTATTTTCCTAAAGTGTGTAGCTGGGACATAACAGAAAATCCAAACTCATTCTGGCATATAGCCTTCCACAATCTGGCTCCCACTTCTCTTTCTAGACATAGTTCCTGTAAGTCACCCTCCAACATTCTATGTCCAAGCCAAACTGGACTCTTAGTTCTTTTTGAAAGACAATTTTCCATCTTCTCTTTCTTTCACAGACTGTCTCACATGCATAGAATATCCTTCTTCCTTACCTTATCCTTTTTTTAATCCCTTGTTTCTCTCAAGCCTTATTTTAGGTACCACCTCCCAGGTGAAGTTTTTCCTTATTTCTTCCATTTGTTAGTGATCTCATCCACATGGAATTATTCTGTGACATATATGTATGTATGGTATCTAACCAGTAAAATACAAACTCTCTGAAGGAAGGGACATAAAATAGTACTTTGCAGAGGAGACACCAGATGAATATTTTTTGCTTGTTATTTCATCAAACCTGCGGAAACCATTAAAATTCTTAACTGCCCACCTGGGCTGATTCATGTGGGAACAAAATTTTCTGCCAGAAGATGCCTGGAAATTATCGCTTTTGACTGATGACCTAGGAAGACAGCTTAAGGAAGCTTGGGGCAGGTGGTGTTTTCATCTCTTCTTCCAAAGGAAGGCTAAAACTTCAGGGGACAAAAAAAGAGGGGGCTGGGGAAATGAACAGCTGGTCATGGAGATGACTCTAAAGAACAGAATTTGTTTTTTGTACTGTGACTTAAGATGCTTGAGCGAGGGATGTCTGGCAAGGGGTAAAGTGCATTTCATAAAAACCGGTAAAAACATTTTTTTTTTGGTTTTCTTCTTCTTCTTGTCCACAGACAAATCAAGAAGGCTTTAAATTTGGGGGGGGAAATAAAGAGATGAGATAAATATAAATTGTATAATTTGTGAAGTTCTATTAATTCTACCTCTGCAGGTTTTTTTTTCCTATAACAAGTTGTTTCTCTCCTTTTTTCATTACCTTCACCTCAGTTTATGTATCCATTACCTTTTGTCTAAAGATTTCAATAGCCTTCAGTCCACCCCACCTCAGCCACAATCCACATTAGTACAAGACTTTTTAAATTCATACCTCTTATTTTCTCACCCCATTGTTCAAATATTCATGGGACCATAGTATCTAGAGCTGGAAGGAATCTTTAACACCATCTACTCAGTCCAACACCTTCATTTCAAAAAGGAAGAAATTGAGTTTCAGAGTGGGGAAATGAATTGGCCAAGGTCTGTGTGATCAAGTGACACTATTTAGGTGTAAATATTTAAATGCATGTAGGTATTATATCTAAGAGGCTTGCCCTGTGCATGCCCAGATTGCCTCACATGGAGGCACTGTGCTTCCTGTGTTTTCCTACCCCATGGGTGAGTATGGCCTCCTTCGACTGGCAGCAGAGCAAGAACAGTCTTTAAAACTTGCTGTACTGCTATAGTCTTTCTCTCTATTTCCTACATATTGTTTCTTATTACATTCAGTGAAAATCACAGTTCACCCACAGCATTGGTGCCATGAATTGAAGAGAGGGAGTATGCCTCTCCACACCCCCACTTCCCACTTGGGCCAGGAATTCAAGCCATGGTGACCTAGGAGCTAGGATTCCAGGAGTGAAGTTGCAGTCAGACTGGGCGAGAAGACAAGATAGGCCAGGGTGCCTGGAACAAAAGCCAAATGGGGGTTTTGGATTTGAAAACTGTGACTCTGCTCTTTAAGAACAGACCTAAGCAATGGGTTACCCAGAGACTAAGGTGGTGGTGGTGGTGGTAGTGGTAGCGGTGGTGGTGGGAAGATTATCTTTCCCACACATTAGTGAAGTAAGTTTGCAAATTTGTAATTATATCTTTTGAAGTATTTTTTTTTTGTAAAACTAATCCAACTGTTAGTGGCTAGATGGAACTGAGGTATAAGGAACCACCCTGACACTTAGGGGCACACTATCAGTTGGGGCTGGAGCTAATGGCAGAGAACATAGACCCCATCCAACCCCGCCTAAGGGTAATCATGAGGGACTGATGAAAGGTACCTGGCCTTCAGAAAGGGGAGGCCAGAGTAGTAAGCATTACTTTAGTATTAAAGGTCCAAACTTGATTGCTTTAATTAACTGTGAACCATTCAGCAGTACAATAAAGCAAATTTCTTTATTATTTAATACATTTTTCTGCTATTATCAAATCTAATAATTCCCAACTCTTAGTAATTTCCACTATATATCATCTCTGCCTCTAACCCTGAGTTAGGGAATGCTGATGGAAGAAATAAAAAAAACCTAAACAAACAAAAACAAAAATTTTAGTGTGGACTGGATCCACAAGAATTCATGAAATTAAACTTCATCTTGGCCTTGTAACTTCATTGTTTGTTGTTTTCATTTAGAAAGCTAGCATGTGGGGCAGGTAGGTGACACAGTGAGTAGAGCACCAGCCCTGGAATCAGGAAGACCTGAGTTCAAATACGGCCTCAGACTCTTGATTCACTTATTAGCTGGGTCACCTTGGCCAAGTCACTTAACCCCAATTGCTTTGCCTTCCCCCCTCCAAAAAAAAAGAGTTGCATTGGAAAGCTAACATGTTTCAGTGGAAAGAATACAAACTCAGATTGCCTGGTTTACCATGGGCAAGTCACTTAAACTTCATGGGTCTTGATTTCCTCATCTGTACGGTGCATAATTGGACTAAATCACTAAGTACCCTTTCAGCTTTAGATTTACAATCCCAGATCCACTGACTTCCACTACACCCAGCAGTTATTCCAAACTTTTTCTCCAAGTTTATAACTCTTCTTTCATCTTTATTGTTTTGGCAGATATCTTCCTCTAGTTTACCGAAAAGACTGAGACACCTGTCTAGAGCTTCCTTATCTGCTCCCTCAAACTGCAGAAACCTATGCCCTGAGGCTTCACTTCCTGGATTAGTGACTGCCTGCCTAAACCACTATTCCAGGAGGTGCCTTAGATTTGCTTAAATTCATTCTCTATTGAACACTCTAGACTTCTCTTTGCTACCCTTCCATTTCCCCCTTTTGTCTTAACTTCCTCATTTGAATGTAACCTGCTTGCCCATAGGACTGCCTTATATTAACATCCCTAATGTTTATCATAGTACTAAGCACAGAAAAAAGTTCTTTACAAATTCTCTCTTGATCTGTCCCTCTCTTCCTCTCTCTCTCTCTCTCTCTCTCTCTCTCTCCCTCTCTCTCTCTGTATATATGTATATCTGTCTCTCTCAATCTCTGTCTCTCTCTTCTTCTTCTTCCTCCTCCTCCTCCTCCTCCACTACCACCACCACTATCATCATCATCATCATCATCATCATCATCATCATCATCATCATCATTTCTGTCTCTATATTTCTGACTCTGGCTCTCTGACTCTTCTTTCTGTCTCTGGCTCTCTGTCTCTCTCTGGATCCTTCCTTTTCCCCCTGTGATGCATATATCAAAATATTTCCCCTGCTTGCCCTCATATATCTTCTTCTTCATTTGAGTCTTCTAAATAGAGTACTGTGTAGTTATAGCTTCTATTTCCTCTCTAATTGCTCACTCCTCAGCCCCCTAAATCTGGATTCCATCCCTGTCATTCTACTCAAACCAAGGTCACTAGAGATCTATTTAATGTTTAAATCATTGGTTTTTGCTTAGTCTTTGCCCTTTTCCTAAAAGTCTCTTACCACATTTGATACTTAATTATGCATGCCTGAGATGCTTTTCTTTCGTATCTATTGCAATTCTTCTTTTCATTCTAGGACTAGTTCAAGTTTTAACTTTCCATGAAACATTCCCGAATCACACATCTGACAGTCATTTCTCCCTAATCAAATTTTACTGCTTTGTTTGAACCTCTACTTTGCATTCATCACATAATGTCTTAGACCAGACTTATTTATATAGTTTCTAGCTAAACCGATCCCCCAAAGCAATTAGATTGTGAGATCCTTGATGAAGCTGCTTTGTAAAATCAAAAAAAAATTAAAAAGTAGTTTTTGTTGCCAATCCAATAATTATGCTCTATTTCAGACATATTTACATGTCATATTTTAATTTATAGGAATTCAAAGGAAAGATTTTCTATCATTATTTCAATTACTTAACAGAACTTAATGGTACCAAAATCTAAACCAGCATAAACGAATATCACCAAACAAATGAAATGAAAAGAAATTTAACACTGAGATTCTTTTTTAAAAAGTCAAATAATTCTGTGAATTGTCTGATTTAGGGCAGCAATACACCCAATAATGGTGATTTCTCATTGCACTTATTCTTTAGAACTTCAAAGGATTCGGGATCTCACTATTACTCTCCTTCTAGACCTGATCATAATTTATGTAGAGCCTTTTCATCCCACAGAGTTATTGCCCTAGTCTTTATACTATTCCTCACTTATTTTATGGCTGAGCCATCTATTCTGACCAAATGTACCTTTGATCATACTATTTTGTTATAGTTCATTTGTTTTTGGTCATGTCTGACTCTTCATGACCCCATTTGAGGTTTTCTTGCCATTTCCTTCTCCAGTTCATTTTGTAGATGAGGAAACTGAGGCAAATAGAGTTAAGTCACTTGCCCAGAGTCCCACAGCTAGTGTCAGAGGCCAGATTTGAACTCAGGAAGGTGAGTCTTCCTGACCCCAGACCTAGAACTATATCCACTGTGCCATCTAGCTGCCTTTGATCATAATATAGCCCAGACATAATCTGGCAACACATTCTTACTCTCAAGGTATGTTTACTCACCCAAATTGCATTTCTACTGGCAACTCTGGGGTTCATAGAGGCATATCAGGAAGCTAAAATTCAACTTCCCTCTCTGTTCTAAGGGTAAATCTGATATACGGGGATGGAATATACTCTATAGTTATAGGTACCCACCAGTGTGCTTTAAATTTACAAGAAATCAGTCAGTCACAGGGACATGAATAATTCTTAAACATTAAAAAATAAACAATAAGGTAAAAAGAAAAATAATCACATAATTTTCTTAATAGAAAACAAATGGAAGGATAATCAAAATATCACGCTTCACCCCTAAATCTGTGTCCCACTTTTCTCCCAATGAACACAGTATCAAAGAGGGAGAACGGGCACACTTATAGACATATCAGTGGAGAAATTCATGTTTCCAGGGCAATTCATAAAGGTGAGGCATGGTCTTTTCAGAAACAATCTGCACCACATAAAGCCACTTTTCTGCTAGATGTTCCCCTTCTATTCCTCAATATTCTCTTGATAGATAAAGCCACTTTTCTTCTTCTTTCATGCCAAATAGTCACAAGCTCTTCTTACTCAAAGCCCCTCCTTATATCATACAATGAAAAAGTTTTAGACTCTTTCAGGGATAAACACTTTCCCCAAATTAGAACACTACAAAGTTTATCCTATCTGTAAAGAACAGGTGATTATGCATTGTCCAATCAATTCTAAGCCCTTCCTTATAGCAAAGCATAGTTGATAGCAAAACAGGTGCAAGGTCTGACTTTTCCATTGTGTTTCTCATTCACAAACCAAAGAGACCATTTGGAGGCAACACAGGCACCCCTGAGAGATTCTCCTCCTTTCAGGTTGCAAATGGCACTTGAAAGCAGCAATCATCATAATAGTGATAGCTCTTCACTGCATAGCAGAATTCATCTCTCTTCTAATGAGCTTCTAGCAGTTGCTCTAGTTTTCTTCAGCCAATCAACAAGCTCCCAGCAAAGAAACTAATGATTTAGCTGTCTCATCTTCTTTCCCTGTCTTCTTGTGACTCCTCCTGCATTCAGATTATTCCCCTGATTCTTCTTTTCTATCTTCTTGTACCTTCTTATCAAAGCTTCTTCTCTATCTTCTTATTCATCAAATCAAACTCAACTGGCTGTCAGTGACTCATCTTAACCTTCTGAGGTAGAACTCAAAAAATCTAGGTTACTGTCAAATATGAATCCAGCTGATCTTATGCAATCTTCCTGTAAACTCCCAAACAGCTGTTTGATTATAGTTTTGTCAGTCATGAACTTTAAAACTCTAACTTAGTCACACACAAATGAATTGATAACTATAACGACCTGAAGCTACATTTATTTCAGTTATTTCTCTGTCTTCAAATATTTCAAATATATCCTTGAAATATATTCATCTGAAGCCTATTTCTCTGTCTGGTTCTTAGAATTATCTCTGTCTCTTTCAGTAAGTGAATGAGCAACAATCTTTTTTTACAAGCAGATTTTATCAGATTCTTTATTACAGATGTTCTTTTTCTGTCCCTTTTAACCACTAAGCTATCTACACCAGAAAGGAACAGTCCCTTACAATAGGTTGAATGTTATGAGGTTGTTGTTTTTTGTTTGTTTTGTCTTTTTCTTTTCTAAATGCCACATCTCAGGCAATATGTTGCAACTTACTTAAAACTGTTTGTATATATTCATGACCCTTTGGGTCAGCTGCAATTTTTTTCTTCTACGGCAGAAATATTCCATATATTTTAAACATAAGACATTGTCAGAAAATATTAGAGATAAAAATGTAGGATTTTACTGCAGCAACCTGCTTGAGATCAGAGAAAGATATAGATAATTTCCCAAATGATGTTCAGCCTGATCACCTGCTCCTATTATATGCCAGACCCATCTCATACTTCCCTTGCAGAACTTGTCCAAAATTTATAAACTGATAGACTAACTCGAAGAGTCTCCTATTCAATTATCTATTAGTTTAAATAATAAACATAATTCATGCATTTTTCTTCTATGAATAATGAGTTCATTCTCCTATTATTGGCCATAGATTTTTTGAGGAGACCCTCTGAAATCTGGAGGCTTGATGCAATTAGCATGATGTAATTTTCAAACAGAAACATCTGGAGAAACACCCTATTATATTTAGGCAATACCCAGGACATTCTCTATGACAATGACCAACACCTTTGGTGAGCATATGTCTTCATATTTTATTCATGCTCAATGTTGACTTTCAGCAACTCATTGAAAAAAAGTAATTTTCACACTTAAGAATAATTTCACATCTTTTGTGATCATAACAAATGCAGTTTATGTTTGTGGAGAATGTTTACTACTACATTTTGTTCTAGTGAATTGAATTTTTTTGTCTCAATAAAACAAGTCAGAATAAGGCTTTGTATTTTCTTTTTTTCTCAGGTAAACTTGCTACTTCTACAACTTTAGACAATTCACTTAATCCACCTGATTCTTAGTTTCTTCATTTGTAAAATGAAAGGTTAAGACTAGTTTTTGTGGTTCTCTTCCAGATCTCAATAAATAATAATATGAACCTATCAAATCACCAGCAGATTTTTTTTTCCATTTCCTGTTGATATATTTGCCTTCTTCCAGTTTCATCTACAAATACTTTTGGGGTGACCCGGCTTAGTTAGGTCCCACAACAAGCTCTCTTCAGGTTCTTACAGCCTGTAATGCCTGTAATGTTCTGTTATCTTTTATAAAGTCTGGCTAATGAAGTTGTACTTTAAACATATTTCAACTTTAGCTTCAATCCCTCTCCATTTGGCAAGAACATAGTCTTCTAACTAAATTGGTTTCTAGAATTTTTGTATTCTGTGACTTCTTTTGAGGATTGGTTCATATTGATTGTATTGCTGAAACTAAAAAAAAAAGTCATAGTTACAACCCTTTTGTCAATTGTCTTTACTTTTGTCCTTAAAAGTGGGAACTATCTGTCCCAGTGGACAGATTTTTAAACAGATTACATCAAAACTGCTATACTGAAATGAATTATGCTCTTTTCACCTTTATCCTATTTTTATTTTTAAATTTTGTGGGTTTTTTGCCTTTGTTCTAAGGTCATAATAAGATTGGAGAAACACAGTTGATTTAGGAATGATTTAGAACTTTAGTAACCATTTTTATTTTTTGTCAGGATAATCAATTTCATTCTTAAAATGTTTTGTAGTCCTTATACTGCAACTTCCAATTTTATACACACATACGTGTGTATGTATATATGTTTGTATATATGTATATATTTATATGTGTGCACATCTATACAAATACACATAGACATACACATACATGTACACATACACATACACATAACACACACATATACATATACATACACATACACATATACATATGGCTTCTAAGGCCCTATAGATTTGAGGTTTCTGAGTAATCTACACGCCTTTCTTTCATTTCTTGATCCTGAAGCATTTTGCAACACATTTTCAAAGGTATTTCCTGTGCTTACCTTGTCCATAGAGTAACTAGATACCTAGGGGGCAAAATAATACCTTTTCAAGAATTTTGACAATTCATTCTTATCGTTGCACTAACTCTTCAATCTTTGGAAGAGGTGCTGGTATATAAACTTTAATTACCTTATCTTCATTGTGTTTTATTTGTTTACACTCATCTTTAACAGTGCAAATCAAGTATCTCAGGAAATTATGTTTCTTATCATGACTGGATCCTCTAATTCACCTCAGTCAGGAAGACCAACAAGTTGTGCTTTCATTTACCTGGATTTCAATAAATTTTCTAATTCCATTCTCAGTGAGAAAATCAAAATGGATGTGGTTCTTTTACTCTAACATTTATATCAAATTTTTGGCCATCAGACAAAATTAGCCATTTAGAACAAGAATTAAATTAATGTTAATAAGTAGTCTAAAATGCATTATTATCTGGATCTCCTGTCTCTCAGACACTCTACCATAGTCCCATTAAGAAAAATGTATAAAGTGGAAACCATGTACAAAGCATTTTGCTAAATACCAGGGAAAGAAAGAAATGCAAACTAACATACAAAAAATAATTACCCCCCTCAAGGAGCTCAAAATTTAATGTGGAGGGACCACATACAAAGGGCTATGTACAAATAAGATCTATCTATACATACATATATGTTTGTATACATATGTGCATATATACATATATGTATGTATATATAAATATATACATACATATGTTATATATGTATATATAGTATGTGTGTATATCTATATATATATAGCTAGATGTAGAAATCTATCTAGATAGATATAGATATAGATGTCTATCTATATCTACCTATATATATATATATATATATATATATATATATATATATATGTGTGTGTGTATGTGTGTGTGTGTGTATTAAGGTAAGAGTAATATTAATAAAGACCAGCAAAGGTTTCTTACAGGGACTTTAACTTGTTTTAAGGAATCCAGGGAAACCAGGAGGTAGGAAGGAAAACATTATGAGTATGGGAAAAGCCACTGAAAATGCACTGAGTTCTGAGATGGGATGTTTTGTGTAAAGAATAATGAGAAGGCCAGAGTCACTGGATTTCTGAGTACATGGAAGGGAGTAAGACATAGGAAGTCTGAAATGTCAGGAAGGGGCCAAGGTACAAAGGGTTTTGAAAACCAAAGAGAGGGACTTATATTTGATCCAAGAAGTATTAGGGAGTCACAGTAGTTCAATGGATAGGGAAACAGCATGGCCAGACCTACTTTTTAGTAAGATCTTTTTGATAACAGAGTGAAGGAAGAATAGGAATGGGGAGGTCAACAAGATGGCTATTGTAATAGTCCAAGCATGAGTTCCTATACCAGGGTGGTATTAGTGTCAGAGGAGAGTGGGGGCATGTTGTAGAGATATTGCAAAGGCAGAACCAACAAGAATTGACAACATATTCAATATAAGGGATGAGATAAAGTAAAGAGTTGAAAATGATATTGTAGAGGGAGAAATCAACCCAGAGATGTAGAAATCCCAAACCAAAATTCCCAAGGCAAGGCCACCTGGAATGAATTCACAGATCCAAGCATTCTTTAAGTCAAGGAGGCAAAGATTTATTATGCTTTATGTAAATAAGGCAGGCAAGAATTCTTAGGTAACCTGCAACTATACAGGGCTACAGGGAAAGTTTAAGTACAAGATTTGGGGATGACACTTGTCAATTAGGTCTTTTGGGGTGGGATCAGGGAGTGGTCAAGGTGTGATTAAGGGTTGGTCAGTTCTTAAAGGAACATGCACTTTTAGTACCTACTGCGCAGGTATCTTACCCAGAGTTCACTGGGAAATAGCCCGAAGCAGGGCTACCCAGGGGTGTGGTTTTGCCTGTGAAACATCACTAAGTCACCAAAAGTTCACAGCTGACTGGGAACATCCAGGTGGATTCCATCACATGTCTTGTTAGACAAGATTAATGTAAGGGAGTATACGTTTAACTACATCTGGGATACATGTTAGACTCAGTGTATAGTCAGTTATCAGCATCCTGAATCAATCTATAATTGGGCATAGCTGCTAACTGATGAAGAAGCAGAGATAATTTGGGGGTACACTGCCCTTTAGCTAGACATAGGCTACCTGTGAAAGAATATATTTGAGAATTAGATGTGTTCTGAAATTGGAATTCTGCCAAAGGCACAGGCACCCAGGCAGAGGCTAAGGGGAAATGTAATGTTAAAATTAGGGTCCAAGCACAAGCACCCCATCAATATTATATTGATGGTAAGCATGTGTTACCAGGAAGATGGTAGTGCTTTTGATAGTAATAGTGAAGTTGGGAAGAAGGGAAATTTTGGAGAAAAATAATGAGTTCAACTTTGGACATGTTCAGTTTAATGAATCTCTGGAATTTGCACTTCAAGATGTTCAATGGGTATTTGGAGATGTGTGACAGCAAGTCAAGAGAGAGGCTACAGCTAGGTAAATAGATGCCATAATTACCTGCATAGAGTTATTAATTGAATTTGTTCACCAAATGAAATAGTATAGAGGAAGAAAAAAAAGAGGAGCTGAGACAGAGCCTTGGGGGATACACATTTTCAGCAGGCATACATTTGATGAAGATGAGAGAAGTATCGTTGAAAACCTAGAAAGAAGGTGTTAAAGTTAAACAGTGTTAAAGACTGCAGAGAGGTCAATGAGGATAAGGAATAGATTTGACAAATATAAGATCAATGGTAACTTTTGAGAGAGCAATTTCAGTTTCATGATGAGGAAAGAAGCCAGACTATCAAGAGTTAAAGGTTTAAGAGGAGCAGAAGTTGTGGCAATGATAGTAGATTGCTATGTCAAGTTAGTCAGTCATGAAGCAGACGAAAGATATAGGAACATAACTAGGAGAGATGGACAAATCAAGTGAGGATTTTTGACAATTGGGGAGACATGGGGATGTTTGTAGACAGCTGGAAGCCATAGTTATTGAGAAATAAAAGTAGACCTTGCGAGACTGAGAGTTGTTTCTTGCCTAGAAGTTAAACAATTTATTACCTAGTTAACACACTTTTGCTTTTGATTCTCTACATACCTAGTTATGTAAGTCTTTGGAAACCTTGTTACCAGAAATAGACACAAAGCCTTTATCAGCTTAAGATAACTTTCTAGACACTGCATTTTAGTGGCTTGTTTTTGAGTACCTAGTGTCATAAATGAAGAATTAATGGAAGAATGAAAAAGCATTTATTACATGCTTACCTTGTACAAAGTTCAGCGATAAGTTCTAGAGTATGAAAATAGGAAAATGGTACAATACTTGCTCTCAAGGGGCCAGCATTCTCATAAAGGGAAACAACACAAATTGGAGGGCTTAGCACCATAGAGAATGGAAAGTCCTGGTGGTCCTTAGGGTTCAGTGATAGGGCAGAAGTTAAGACTTGTTAGACCTTTGGTTGACACAGTAGAGCAGACATCAAAGTCCAAATGCTTTGAGGATCTTATTGTAGGGCAGATGGTAAGACCCAGTGATGCAGAGAGTGTAGCAGCAGGACATAATCCCCACACCATGATGGAGTATCAATGTGGGGTTTTATTTAGAAGGCATATTGTACCATCGTACATTAAATGACAATGGACTGAATTTGGCTTAAGATAGGGAACCTTATCTCTTATATTTATATTCCCCTTCAGCTGCAATCAGCAGAAACAGAGAAACAGCATCAACAGATTTATCCATCCAAAGGCCATCTGTGACCTTTTCTAATCTATGCTGTGGCATTTCTGAGTTTGTATAGTTGTCGGTGATTCATTTCCATTTAGACATTAAGATCTTCATAAATATACAAATGTTCTATGCATCCCTGTAAAAAAAATCATGATTACACTCCAGGAAATCAAATTCACATTATATTTCTATTTCAAAATACAGTGGACAATGGATTAGAAGTAATTAGAATATGGTACAATTCTGCATATATATATGTGTATGTGTGTGTGCATGTGTGTGCGTGTATGTATATATGTGTATGTATGTATATGTATGTGTGTGTGCATATATACATATATGTAGATATACATTTGTGTGTACATATGTACTTACATGTTCTTTTAATAAGGGCCTTCTCTCTTTTCAAGGAAAGAAAAATACTTCAAATAGAGTAGAAGCTGTGCAGAACAAGAATTTAATAAGGGGAATCAATTACAATGACTTCTTTAATCATTTAGTTCTTTTTCCTTGGACTAGAAGCTGAAAATGTCAGCCCTAAACTATTGAATGCTAGACAAATCTCCGTGTCTCTATGGTTTGTCTTCTGTGCTGTTATTCAGGATTACTTCAAAAAAGGTTATAACTGATATATATCTTTCCCCAAAACCTGTAGTAATGAGAATTGACACCAAATATCTATGTGTTGGAAGGACCTAAATTGTACTGATAAGAATATTGAGTCATCACTTCATCCGCAATATATTTTTTCTCTTTCCTGTGGGTGAATTTTAAAATAAATGTCAGTGTAAAGAAATTATCATTGATTTAAAGATACATTTAGTTTTAAGGTCATCATAGAATCACACACATGGAACTAGTAAGGAGCATAGGAGTGCTACCCACTCATTTTGCAGATGAGGAAATTGGCAAGATTCAGAGTAACGACCACCATCACCCCTTGCCTGAATGCTGCACAGCATCTAGAAGGACATTCACTGACTACTTGCTCAGTTCTCTTACATTAATGGGTATCTAGTTCATGCAAAAAGAAAAAAAGGGAAACAACCAGCAGCTATTTATCGTCTACCACTTTCATGCTTAGTATTATGTGTAGTGCTATAGAGTAATAAAAATAAAAAATATCACATCTTTACCATCAAAGAGTGTTTAATCTAATTGCAGAGATAAATCTAATAGTCATCAAATAACCAAAACCAATACAAGGCAGCATATAAAAAGCATGATCTAGATGACAAAGAGATTACTCAGGGATGCAGTGATCGGAGAAGACTCTAAGGTGGAAACATTTGAGTTGGAGAGCATGCTTGAGGATGAACAGGGTTTGTATAGGAAGAAGGTTGAATGGAGGGCATCCTACAATGAAGTGAACAATAGGAGTGATATAACTGAAAAAAAATAAGCATGGTATGTTTCTGAAGCAGAAGGAAGGGTTTCCTAACTAAAGCTGTGTGTTCTGTGTTAAACTGAGAAAGGAAATAGCATATAAGTTGTAAGATAGTGAATTCCTTGAAAAAAAAGGGCAAGAAAAAAGAATACTCAAAATTTTAAAGATGATGCTAATATTGCAAGGATGTATATCTCATATTATAAGTTATCAAACAATAAATATCTAATCAGTTTAATAAAAATTATCTTACTAGATTTGACCTGTATAGTTCTCTAATCTGTAAAGATATTTTTTGATGCTCACACTGCATAGGATATGTTAGGTTTCACTCTTACCTTATGTTATCTATTCATCTGGGTACTGAATTATATTCACCTATCCTCTAACCAAGCCATTGATAATAAGGTTCAATGGGACAGGTCCAAAGAGAACTTTTATAGCCAATGATCACTCTTAGTAGGTACCTCAGAATATAGAATGACAAAGCATAATATATTTAAGATTCAAGGCCTATCTTTTCTTCCCACATAACAAATATTTTGAGTGGCTATAAAAAGAACAATATAAAATGTTATTAAAACAATCTTATTCCTTATTATACATCCTTCTCTTTCTCAGAAAATCAAAAGGGGAATTTTTCAAATCAATTGTCAACGTACACTTCCTTGCTCCAACATACCTTTTTATCTGACTTTCCTATTCTCTTTTTTTACAATATTAATTCTGCCTGTTTTCCCTAAATGCCTTCTTTATATGCTGCTGTCTGATATAGGATGACTGAGGCAGCTTCTAGATAAACTCAGGGAAATTACTCCTTCAAGCCACGCCTGCTCTTTCAACTGTTATCTGATAAAATAATTAACTCTTCAGTCTTGAGTGCTGACTAGTGGAGTTAAACCATTAACACCAGCACCACTACTAAAAAGTCTGAGGCTTGGGAAGGGAAAGGAAATATGAGAGGGTTAAAAGTGCTGAAGAGGAAGGAAAAAAATTAAGAAAAAGAAAGACAGAAAGTAAAAGAAAAAAACAGGAGATAGGTAGGGAAGAGGAACATGACACAAGTAATTATTCCAAGTACTACTTAGTACCATCAATGTCATACAAAATTTATGGCCAATCAACATATTAATCAATCAAGTACCCAATAATAAAAATTTATTCAATGTTTACTATGTACCAAGATATAAACACAAAAACAAACAAGCATGTGTGCATACATATACATATGGATATACGTATGCATATACACCTACATATACTTATATACACACACATATATCCCAACACTGGAGATTATAAAGACAAATGGATTCAAATTCATGTGTAGGTTCATACCAGTCAAGGGCTTGAGAAGTGAAGAGAGGGGATAAAAAAGAGGGTTAAAAGAAACTGAAGAGGAAGGGGAAAGATTAAGAACAAGAATGGCAGATGAAATGAAAGGAAAGAAATGAGAAAAAGGTAGGGAATAGGAACGTGACAGAAGCAATCTCTAACACAATAATATCAACTTGATTTATAACTTATGGCCAATTAATACATCAACCAATCAAGCATCCAATAATAAACATTTATGCAATGTCTACTATTTACCAAGAAATAAATATGCATACAAACTTACAAGCATGTTTGCATTCATGCATACATGTAGGCAAAACTGTAAAGTGCTACATAAAGCTTAATTATGTGATATAAAACAGATATGAATTTGGTAATATAATTGACAATTACCTTTCCTGCTGAAACACTTAAATTCAATTACATTCCAAATAAAGATATTTAAATCTTGAGCATCTGAGGGATGGATATTATTTAGACCCTTGAAAATAGTACTTTTGTATAGACGGGCCATTATTAAGAAAATGCTATCATAGTCATCCTGAAAATTGCAATGCTTACTTTTTTTTAGACATAAGATTGCCTTTATTGTGAAGTAGTTTGTATATTACTACATAAGTAATGCTTTGTGAAAATTATGTTGTAATAATGCATGTATTATTAAGCAACAAATTATTCTCAGAAAGATTCATTCAAAGAATTCATGAATATTTTTCATATCTTAAAACCCCATTTTCCCTCAATCACTTATATCTAGAGCCAGACATTTGAACATGTTATAACTATGTAGGCAATGCTACACCCACTTACCAAAGGCTATTTGTTTACATATTACCAAGGAATTTTCTCTCCCAGATTGATTCTGTGTAACGGTCAGATTTCCATTCACCTTAAAGATGAAAACACTATCCCAAAGCTAATTGCTAAAGCACAGAGAGTGGTCTCAAAGATAAGAAAAAAATTCTTGAAAATATGCACTGGCACATGATCTCTCCCATCTCTTCTCCTTCAGCCCCCTTGATCTGTTGAATTACTTGAGAAGCATTAATAATATCCAACTGATATGCCCTATGCCTTTCATTATTTGTGATAGGCAACAAATCGGAAGCAGTGATTCATACCTGTTGCAAAAGTCTCATTACTTGGAAGTGAATCTTATAAAGGTGAGATTTATTCTGAAAATTGAGACTCTGGGTTACTTCACATAACAACATAGCATTGGCCTTCTCCATGTTATAGATCTTTTCTGGCATTCTGCAAAAGTAACACTCAGCAAACATGTTGTAGCAGAAAGAGTTTTTGTTGTGCAATCAGGAAACCTAGATTGATTCTGCAAATCTACTGTCATGACAAGTCAATTATTTTGCTTCTTCAACCTCATTTTTCTCATTTGTATAAAGGGAAAGGAAATTGTACAATGTTCTTTACAGGAGTTTGGTGAGAAAAACAACTTTTTAAACTTTTAACTGCTAAAGAAAAGTGGTATTATTACTACTATCGATAACATAAACTCAAATTTGTCCATTTCCTGAAGTTCATTATTGGTATCTTCAGTATTGTGTGTTTCATTTCTAATTTGTTATACTTTGTTCTATTAAGTGGGAGAATATCTAGAAAATCTAAAAAGGAAGATTATTTTATTTTTCTCTGAACATTTCCTTATCTACAGTGAAATATATTAGACTCTACCATCATTTTTTTTCTTTCCTGAATTGCTTTGATGAAGTAAATTCTCTATTAATTTCAAAAATGAGAAGAAATCAAAGAAGAAATGACAAGCATTTTGATTAAAGGTTGAAAGAAAAGTCTAGAGCTAGGCACGTAATGGACTAAGCATTTCACTGACACTAACCTAATTTCACTGCATTAGCTTTAGTGAGCATCTGTCCTATCAGATTCTTGGGAAAGATCAAAGCTATATTTTATTTTTTTTGTCACAGAAACACAGAATATCAGAAAGAGAAATGACCTGATAGGTAATCTACTCTAACCTATATCTAAATAAGTATACAGCCTCTGCCTGAACACTTCAGGCCAACTGTCTCATAAGGCATCCTCTTCTACTTGTGGATAGCTCCAATTCTTGGAGACAATAACTATGACAAATACAACTTGCAAAACAGAAGTCCCAAGTCTGTTTGTTTTTTTGTAATTTCCCCCTCCTTTGAGTTACACAGCATATGTAGCATTTCTTACTAAAAAGTAATTCAGCAGATCTATTTAATATTATCTTATGATAATATTCAATCACAGTAATTATATTTAATTTTGTACAATATGAATGCAAACATATGTTTACATATATGTATATATGCATGTATATATATATAATTGGAGAGAATACCTACTTCTATGAAATCACAGATCCATTTGAGAAAGTGTATATACATTTACAAATAGAAATACATATACTCACATATTACAAAAATAGACACATATATACATGCATACATCCTCCCTAGATATGATATTGTATTAGAGTGGGAAATTCAAGTATAGAAACTCCTTTAAGCAAGGCAGATTAGCAAATCTATAATTTATAGTCTTAGATTTTTGCCTGGAACACTGAATGATTAGATAATTTACCCACAGCCACATATCTAGTAAGCATTAGAGCCATGACAGGGCATTTTCTTTGGAATCAAAGGACCTGGATTCAAATTCTGATTTATATTCTTGTTACTTTACATGACCATAATCAAGTTATGTAATCTCCCTGGGCCTCAGATCAATCAATAAGCATTTCTTAAATGTTTATTATGTGCCAGCCTCTGTGCTAACTACCAGCAATAGGAAAGGAGGGAAAAGATAGTCCCTATTCTCAAAGAGCTTACAGTCCAATGTGGGGAGACATGAAAACATATATGTGTATATATATGTACATATATATATATATATATATGTGTGTGTGTGTGTGTGTGTGTGCATGTGTGTGTGTGTATACAAATATATGTATATATAGTCTATATGTATGCGTGTGTATACATACAAATATAGATATATAGTAATGAAACTATATTATATATATATATGTATAAGAAGTAGAATAATAAAGAATAGGCACAAGAATTGAGGGGATGGGGAAGGCTTCCAGTAAAACATGAAATTTTTGTGGGGACTTAAAGGAAATCAGAGAGGTCAGTAGGAACATAATGGACTAAGCATTTCACTGGCATGTTTCTCTTCTCTTCCCCTTTCAGTGAGGGAGGGGCAAAATGTCCAGAGCCAAGAGATGGAGCATCTTGTTTTTGGAACAGCAGAGAGACCACTGTCACTGGGTTGAAGAATATACTGCAAGAAGTAAAGTATAAAAAGATTGCAAAGGAAGAAGGCTAGGCTATGAAGGGTTGTAAATGCTAAAAAGAGCATTTTGTATTTGATCTTGGAGGTAATAGGGAGCCACTGGAATTCATTGAGTAAGGGAGTGACATGACTGGACCTGCACTTTAGGAAAACCACTTTAGAGTCTGAATGAAGGGTGGATTGAAGCAGGGAGAGACTTGAGGCAGGCAGACACACTATTGGCTATTGCAATAATCCAGGAGTGAGATGTTGAAAGCCTGCACTGTAGCAGTCATTGATTGTATCAGGGGAGAGAAGGGAATATATTCAAGAGATATTGTAAAGATGAAATTGATAGGCATTGGCAACATACATGTATTTGATATGAGGGTAGGGGAGTGGTGAAAGATAGTGAGGAGTTCAGGATGACTCCTAGATTGTACACCTGAGAGATTAGAAGAATTGTATTGCCCTCTACAGTAATAGGAAAGGTGGAAGGGAGGGAGGGTTTAAGGGGAAAGCTAATGACTTAAGTGTTGGAGATATTGAGTTTAAGATATCTACTGGACATCTGGAAGAGAAGCTGAGAGAGGATAGGTGAATTTGAGAATCGTCATCATCATCATCATATCTATACATACATACACACACACATACACATAAGTATACACATGCACACACACACACACACACACACACACACACACACACACACACACATATATATATATATATGTACACATATAATTTGGGGCATAGAAAAATATAATTGTGTAAACATGTTACTTTTGTTGGTGGAAACCATGCAAATGGCAGCTCTGGCTTGGGCAGTGAGATGAAAGAAGTATTTAGTCATTAGAACTGGGGAGATTATTGTTATCCAAACTAGTATGCTGTACCTGCTGTTCTCAAACACAACTTGAGCATAATTTGAGAAGCAGTTGTGAGCAAAATAGGGCATACGTTTGAAATAAATAGGTGAGGGACAATATGGGTAGTGGTGGTGGGTGTGTTCAGGGAAGACTAGTACTTCTGATATGAAGGCTGCTTTCTATCTTTCATGTACACCTGATCCACCCAACTCTCACCTGTGGCTCCAAGAAGCTGTAGCATGCCCAGTAGCCACATCCTAGTAAACTATTTCAACAAACAAGCTAAACCAGTTGAGGGTACCTGAGGGATCTCAACCCCATAGGTGAGTTAGAGCTTTGGTTTTTTGTTGTTGTTGTTGTTTTTTACATCAAGCATGTGAAGACTTCTCCTAGTGGAATGGGCAGATGAAAACAATTAGTTCCAATGGCAATAAAGGTGGCTGAAGCAGGTGCTGTGGAGTGCATAGAGCTTGGTTAGACATAGAAGATGCCAAAGTCATTCACTTCATCCTGAAGCATCACCAGTTGTCTTAACTTTTGTCTTTCCACTGAACTTTGATGACTTTTGGAAGAGGGAAGTACAAAATTCACTAAAGAAAATAATTCTTTAAAAACCAAAAGTGGCCAAAAGGAAAAAGAGCTGCAAAACTCATTAAAAAAATTCCTTAAAAATTAAAATTGGGCAAATGGAAGCTAATGATTCCATGAGACCCCAAGAAAAAAAATCAACCAAAATTAAAAGAATGAAAAAGAAGAAGAAAACATGCACTATTTCATCAGAAAAAACCAACTCACCTCGAAATTAGACAGAGGAAGGAAAAGAATGATTGGACTGCCTAAAATCCAAAATTTTAACAAAAAGAGCCTAGGCATAATATTTCAAGAAATCATGAAGGGAAACTGCCTTGATATCTTAAATCCAGAGTTTAAAATAGAAAATTGAAAGAAATCACATATCACCTCCCTAAAGATATGCCAAATGAAAACTCTGAAGGACATTATACCAAAATTCCAGAGCTCTTAGATCAAAGGAAAAATACTGCAAGTGGCCAGGAAGAAACAATCTAAATATCCAGGGGCCACAGTCAGAATCACACAAGATTTAACAGCTTCCATGTTAAAATAGCAGAGGTCATGGAATATTGTATACTTGAAGGCAAAGGATTTAGGATTACAAACAAGAATAACCTACCCTGCAAAACTGAGTATAATTCTTCAGGGGAAAATTTATATTTAATGAAAAAGGGGTCTTTCAAGAATTCTTGATGAAAAGATTAGAGCTGAAAAGAAAATCTGACATTCAAATATAAGACTCAAGAGAAGGCATAAAATGGTAAACAAGAAAGAGAAATCATAACAGACTTAGTAAGGTTAAATTGTTTATATTTTTGTATGGGAAAATAATCCTTATAACTCCTAAGAACTTTGTCATTATTAGGGCTGTTAGAAAGATACTATATAGAGAGAGCGCACAGTTGTGGGATGATTATTTTGGGATGATCTTGACAAAATTGAGAGGCGAGAAGAAGGAATGCAGAGGGAGAAGAGGAAAGGTGAAAGTAGAATAGAGAAACTTATCTTCTATAAAACAGGAATGCAAGGAAGATCTTTCACAGTAGAGAGGCATTTGGGAGGTGGGAAATATTTGAAACTTATTCTTATTGGAATTGGCTCAAAGAAGGAATGATACAAACATTCAGTTGGGCATAGAAATCTATCCTACCCAAGAGGAAAATAGGAGGGGAAGGAGATAAGAAAAGGGGAGGTGACAGAAGGGAGGGCATACAAAGGAAGGCAGTAGTTAGAAGCAAAACAGACTTTGGAGGAACTAGAGAGAGAAAAAGAGAGAGAGGCAGAGACAGAGAGACAGAGAGAGAGAGAGAGGGAGAGAGAGAGAGAGAGAGAGAGAGAGAGAGAGAGAAAGAGAGAGACAGAGAGAGAGACAGAGAGAGACAAAGAAACAGAGACAGAGGGACAGAGACAGAGAGAAACAGAGAGACAGAGGGACAGAGGCTACACAGAGACAGAGAGACAGAGACAGACAGAGATAGAGAGAGACACAGAAAGAGACAGAGAGACAGAGAAAGGAAAATGGAGACACAGAGACAGAGAGATGGAGAAATAAACAGGGAGTAATAATTACTGTAAATGTGAATTGGATGAACTTACCCATAAAATAGAGTTGAACAGAAGAATGAATTAAAACAAGAATCCAGCTAAGATGGCAAAGTAGAAGCAGGGACCTGATTGAGCTCTCCCATCAAACTCCTCAAAATACCTGTAAAATGACTCTAAACAAATTCTAGAGCAGCAGAAGACACAAAATGACAGAGTGAAGCAGATTTCCAGCCCAAGCCAATATGGAGACAGGCAGGGTCTATTGCACAATTCTCAGAGTGGAGCCCAGCCCAGCACAGGTCCCAGGTCTCACCAAAAGGGACTGGAGTAGGCCTCAGGGCACTGAATCACTGGCAGGTGAGGTGGTTTCCAGACTTCTCAACCCACAAAAGCCAAAGACGGCTTTGAAGATCAGTGGGAAAGCTCTGTCACCTGTGTGAGAGGGGAACATGGTCTGGTACCAGGTCTGGACCTAACCCCAGCCTCAGGACAGCAGCAGCCACTGCCACAGAGGCAGCTGATTCTGAAGCTCTCAGCCTACACATGGTGGGAGAATCAAGCAACTGATCTGGGTCATGGTCCTGGGTGGTGGTCCTGGGTTGAGGAGGAGTGCTGGAGTGGCAGAAATGGTGGTGGCTGTGGAGAGGGAACCCTCCTTGAAGTTCCAGGGCAGAAAAGAATGCATGTGGTGCTCACAGACCAGAGCACAGGCCAGGAGAGGAGTAAACAATTCTCTTGGAGGAACTGAGAATTTACAGGTCTGTGCAGATATGTCTGAAAAGAGCTGCACAAAACCCCTGAAACTTGGGGCAGTATACCCTCCACTTAACAAAGAGCTCAAAAGTCAAATAATTGACTGGGAAAATGAACAAACAGGGGAAAAAGAATAAGATTGTAGAAGATTATTTTCTTGGTGAAAAGATGTTTTTTTACACATTTACGGACAAGGAAGTCAAGACATGCAAGCACTGAAGAAAAATATTGAATGGTCTCAGGCCATGGAAGAGCTCAAAAAGGATTTTGAAAATCAAGTAAGAGAAGTGGAGGAAAAATTGGGAAGAGAAATGAGAATGATGCAAGAAAATCATGAAAAATGAGTCAACAGCTTGCTAAAGAAAACCCAAAAAATGCTGACAAAAATAATACCTTTAAAGATAGATTAACCCAAATGACAAAAGAAGTCCAAAACGCCAATCAGGAGAAGAATGCCTTGAAAAGTAGAATTGGCCAAATGGAAAAGGAGGTCCAAAAGCTCACCGAAGAAAATAATTCCTTAAAAATTAGAATGGAGAAAATGGAAGCTGATGACTTTATGGGAAACCAAGAAATTATAAAACAAAACCAAAAAAATGAAAAAAAAAATAGAAGACAGTGTGAAATATTTCATTGGAAAAACCATTGACCTGGAAAATAGATTCAGGAGAAGTAATTGAAAAATTATTGGGCTATCTGAAAGATATGATCAAAAAAAGAGCCTAGAAATCATCTTTCAAGAAATTATCAAGGAAAACTGCACTGATATTCTAGAACCGGAGGGTAAAATAGAAATGGGAAGAACCTACCAATCACTTCCTGAAAGAGATCCTAAAAGGAAAACTCCTAGGAATATTGTAGCCAACTTCCAGAGTTAGCAGCTTCTACACTAAGGGATTGGACCGGCTTGGAATATGATATTCTGGAGGTCAAAGGAGATAGGATTAAAACCAATAATCACCTACCCAGAAAAAATGAATATAATATTTCAGAGTACAAAATGGAATTTCAATGAAATAGAGGACTTCCAAGCATTCTTGTTGAAAAGACCAGAGCTGAATAGAAAATTTGACTTTCAATTATAAGAATCAAGAGAAATATGAAAACATAAACAGGAAAGAGAAGCCATGAGGGACTTATTAAAGTTGAACTATTTATATTCCTACATGGAAAGATGATAATTGTAACTCAACAGACCTTTCTCAGTATTGGGGTAGTTTGAAGGGGTGTGTGTGTGTGTGTGTGTGTGTGTGTGTGTGTGTGTGTGTATACCAAGTATGTGTCCATGTGAATGTGTCAGAGTATGGATTAAGGGCTGGAAGAGACCTTAGAGATTGTACCCAATCCTTTCATTTTATAGGGAAAGCAACCTGAGGTGTGCAGAAAGGCAGTGACTTGCCCAAGGTCACATGGGAGTAACTGTCTGAGCTCCTATTTGAACCCAGATCCTTGGGCACTAAGTGTATCTACATCTGGCTGAGCTGTGAGTCCAGTCCAGTTCTAGTCTGCCATGATTCATCTCAGATTGTGGTTTTGAATGTGCACTGAAGAAACACTTTGGGTAAAAAAGAAAAATAATATTAAAAAAGAGAAAAAAAAAGGCAAATTAATTTTTTTAAAGAAACACTTCTGGAGGAACACTGCAACTCCTAGGTGATCACATATTCATCTGCTTTCACAGGCACATGTGTGCATATACCTCTGTGTGGCACCCATGAGGACTGGGGTTCTACTGTGCAGGAGGAACTGTATGTATGCATATATGCATTTATGTGCATGTGTATGTGCATGAGTGATTAGGTGAACCTGTGTGCAAAAATGGCTAGAGAAGCCTGACTAGCCCCCAGAACCTTCAGTCAGCTGTCCTAGGAAACCTCATCTCAGCTCTCCTGTAAACCCCTGGGTGCCTGGAAAGTGTCCCCCCCAACCCCATACCTAGTGACCACTCCAGATATAGAGCAGAAACTCTCTTACTAAGACTAACTTCCTTCTGGGGGTTCCATCCAGCTCAGGAGTCAGACTCAGATATGATTGGGATGGGTGGGGGGAGACATCAGGCGGCCGAAGAGGGGCAAACCCTCCTCAGTCCAAAAATTGAAGCAGCTATAGCTTTCCTGATGATCAGTATTGGGTGGTCTGGGACTGGCTGCTACATGTCCAGTCTGGCTGATATAGGGAGACCCGGTCTCAAAACAAAACCTAATACAAAAACCTAGCTTCCTCACCCCTATCTTCGTCCTCATCCTCAACCCATATCTCCATTCCCATCTTCATTCTAACCCCTAACCTTCATCCTCCCGGGAAACCTACATCCCCTGGCAGTGTCATCCCTGCATACAACACCCCCCCCCCAAAAAAAAACAAAGCAAAAAAAAGTTTGTTTTAAAAGGCTTTTCTTGTTATTATTCATACATTTCTGCACCCAGCTGGGAGATACAGTTATTGTTCTAGCTCAGGCAGGACCTGTGAGTGGGGTGACATGTGGGTGTAATGATGCCAGGCTGTCTGCACAGTTCTATCTATTTGTTATTACCTTCTCCTTGGGGCTCCTATTAACCTGCCTGCCAGGGCTGAGCTGTGGAGACTCCCTGATCTTGGCCTCTTCTTTCTTTAATTATCACTAGGGAGCCCCTGCTCACCTCGGCTCCACTTTCAAAGAAATTGTTAGTCTCCCCTCTCTGGCCCCTGACCCTGACCCCTTTGCAGATCCTGCTCACGCCCTTGCCTCTCCACACCTTGCCTTCTCTCACCTCTGGAGCTTGCTGAGACCACTACTTCCTCCTTTCTTACGCTGGTTCTGTGTCCCTCTCCTTGACTTCACCAGCTCTGCTTCCGCTCGCCTCCAGAAATTCTCTAATTAATCCGACTCCCTTTGGATCAGCATCACCCCTTCTGGCTCTCGCATCTGTAACTCCGTATGTCCTGCCTTTCTCAGGGTCCTGGCCCTGATTACAAGCATTTTAACAACCATTTCACCAAACTCAACATAAAATTAAATATCGGTTCTGCCGAACTGGTGCGAACTGCTGAATCCCACCACTGGTATAGACTAACATCTCACTCTGTACACTGGGATAAGATCAAAATGATTACATGATTTAGACATAAAAGGTGATATTATAAGCAGATTATGGTATGAGAGTGATGAAATTTTTACCTGTCAGATATATGGATAAAGGAACAACTTATGTACAAACAAATAAGGGAATCACAAGATGCAAAATGGATAACTTTGATTACATTAAATTAAAAAGTTTCTTTTTTCCACAAACAAAACCAGTGCAGTCAGTATTTGAAGGAAAGCAGGAAACTGGGAAAACATTTAAGTTTCTCTTAGAAAGGACTTATTTATGAAATATATAGATAACTGAGTCAAATTTATAAGAATGTAAATCATTCCCCAATTGATACATGTTCAAAGGATATGAGGAGTCAAGGTTCAGAAGAAATCATGTGTATAGTTATATTGATGGAATCCTAATAAAGCTTCCCTCAGCCCCAATATTTGAACTTCCTTATAGGCCCCACTGAACAGCAGGCCCTCTGCACCTCCCTAGTCACTCACTGCCCATGAACCCCCCGCTTAATATCCTAATTTCTTCATATATGCCTCGCTGCTCACTAGAACAACTGATGGGTCTATGAACTCATATTTCTCACAGAGTAGCAGGCATGTCCATGTGATGGGATGCTAGTCACTGCCTCTAGCTAGGCACCAGCCTCAGACCCATTCCTCATATTTCCCACACAAACAGTAAGTGTGTCCATGAACTCAACCACAACCATGCCCATCTAGTCTCAGACAGGACCACAATACTAAGTCAATCAGAAAGCAGCACGTCCAGGATACCCAAGCAAGATGCCGACCCCAAAACAATAGGAGCGACTTTCCCTAAGTAGGCACTTGTGCAGTAATAGTAAAGAACTGACCAAGAGTGAACTTATGACATAGAGAGGCTTATTATAATATCATTATTATACATACCTCCCCAAATGGGTTTTTCTCTATGCATTGTGGGTAATCACATGCACAGTTTCCCTGTGGGTGGGACCCCTCCCCTATTACCTAATCCCTTAACAAACCCCTCCTGACTTTTTAATATTCATAATTTTTGTTATGTAATTGCATTTACCCTATAGAAATTCATCTTGCTTTCTCTGAAGTTGCTGGTTCCTCATGGAATTTAGCCTGCTTCCTGAGAGACATCAATCTCAATAAATGCCTAAACTTGGATTAGAGGTGGTCCAACTGAATTCTTTGAGCTGGTTCCACCACAACACATCATGAAACCACAGCAGTTGTTGTCATCACTGGGTGGGCCAAGCCTTAACCACGATGATATGAAAAGAAAATTGAAATCACTACTGATTAGAGAACTACAAATTAAAACACAACGCTGAGGCACTTAACAGATTAGTTAATATGACTAAAAAGGAAAATGATAAATGTTGGATGTGATATGAAAAATGTTGGGAAACTAATGCACTGTTGGTAGAGTTGTGAACTAATCCAACCATTGTGAAGAGCAATTTGGAACTATTCCCAAAGGGCTATAAAGCTGTGCATACCATTGAACCAGCAATACCAGTGCTAGGTCTATGCCCTAAAGAGATCAAAGAAAAAGGAAAAGAACCTATAGGAACAAAAATATTTGTAGCAGCTCTTTTCGCAGTGTCAAAGAATGGAAAATTGAGGGCTTGCCCACTAATTAGGAAATGACCAAACAAATTGTAGTATGTGATTATGATGAAAGACAGTTGCGCTATGAGAAATGATTAGACAAATAGTTTCAGAAAAACCACAGAAGACTTGTATGAACTGATACAAAATGAAGTGAACAGAACCAGAACATTGTATATGGTAACAATAATACTGTACAATGATTGACTGCAAATGACTTAGTTATTCTGACAAACACGATGATCCAAGCCAATTTTAAGGATTTTGGGTGAAAAATGCAATCTACCTCCACAGAAAGAACTGATGATGTCTGAATGTAGATTGAAACAAATTTTTCACTTTATTTTTCTCACTTTTTGCTACATGATTTATATATATATGGAGAGAGAGACAGAGAGAGAGAGAGAGAGAGAGAGAGAGAGCATGATTTCACATGTATTTTTGGTATCACATTTCTTGCCTTCACAGTGGTGGAGAGAGGACTGGGAGGTGGGGAGAGATTTCAGAACCCAAAACTTATTTTAAAAATTAATATTAAAATATTCTTTCCTTCCTTTTTTCCTTCTTCTGTCCATCCCTTCATTGTCTCTCTCTTAATCTCTTTATGTCTTTAACTTTATCTCTAGGGGGAAGTTGAAGAGATAAATACATGTATGGTATAAATTTTTTTTTAAATTTTAAAATATTTTAATCCTATAGATGGAATGTCAATAGTCAGTTCAATTTGACTCATAACCCAATTTTTATTAAGCATGAATACACTTGAGGTACTGTAGCAGTCAAAGGATATACGAAGAAAAATTGAAAATATTTTTTATCTTTAAGAACATTATCATTCTTGGGTGGAGGTGGGAATACAAAATGGATAAGAGAATACAAAAAGAGAAAACAGTAACAAAGTTGAAGTTCAGAGAAAACTTCAGGGAGGACACGGCATGTAGTGTGAGAACTGAAAGAAAATAAGAGTCTTGAGAAGTAGATACAGAGTGGGAGTGTATTTCAGGCATTGGGGATTACAAAAATTTAAGAAGGTGATAAACTGAACATCAAGTTTGGTGATTAGATAGTTGTTCAATTTTTCTGGAATGTCAGCTATGTGAAAAAGACTAATGTGCAATAAAAGTGGAAAGTTCTATTGGACCCTTATTGTTCAGGGCCTTATGTGCCAGCCTAATGATTTTGTATTTCATCCTAGAGACAATAGGGAAGAAGAGTGACATGGTCAGACCTGTGCCTTGAGAAAATTATTTTGCTGCTGTATATAGAAGATGGATTCTAGAAAGAAGAGAATGGAAGCAGGGAGACCAATTAGGATACAATTATAATAGTCCAAGAAAGAAATGGTTAAGGTTTGAAATGGGTGTTGGCGGCTAGGTGAAATGGGGATAAATTTGAGAGATGTTGTGGAGGTAGAATCAATAAAATATGTCAACTGAGTTGGATAATGAGAATGAGGGAGAAGACAGAGCCAAAGAAGATTTCACGTTATGAATCAATGTGACTAGGAAGACAGTATCTTCAACAGCTATACAGACTTTTATAAGGGAGGCATACGTTCCATTTGCTGTTACACATATGGCCACATGCACATATTTATATTCATGTAGATATATGTATCTATACCTATGGATATATATGTATGTATATTTAATTATATAAAATATGTGAAAATTGTGAGTAATTCAGACAGAAATATCATCATTATTGAATCCATGGAACCCATGACATTACAAAGGGAGAAGGTATAGAGAAAAATAGGAGAGGGTTCGAGAGAGGGGTTTTTTGTCTGACACCACTGCATTGGTAATTAAGATGGGCTTTTAACACTTATTCGATCAAGTGCCCTTGAAGGTGTTGGCCTTTGTTTCCTTGATTAAATTAGGAGTCCTTGATGACCTCCTTGCCTCAAGGGAAAGCCTAGTTTACATGGGTTTGAGTTAATGTTTGTGACGTCAGAGGCTTTTAGACCACATGCGTTTGTCTCGTTTTTGTGATGCTTTTAGGTCATCTGGGTGAGTCACATGCGTGATTCAACTTTGACCCTGAACAAGATATATAAACCCAGAGGTTGGCACTTTCCCTTGGGGATCTCACTCATTGGAAGAGTGTAGGTGTGGAGACTCTGGGCAGACATTAAGGAACCCCCTGGCTTTGGAAAACCCAGATGTTGGGGCCTCTCCAGTAACTATGTATATCATGATTTGGTTAGACAGAAATGGTGATCTGTTTATATTGTCTCTGTAATTTCTGTTTGTATTTGTTCCAAAGTTCGGGGTGCTGCTTTTTCTCCTGAATGAAGTGAATTTTATATATATATATACATATATATATAATATATATATATATATATATATATATATATATATATATATATATATATATATATATATATATATATATACACATAGATAGATAGATATGTAGGTATATAGATATATAGATATATAGATATAGATATAGATATATATGTTGGATTAAAGTGATATTGTTAACCCCTTAATGTTACTTTTCTTAGTAAAGCAGATCAAAGAACCTGTGCTGGCAGCATTCTTGTTGTTGGGCTTGTGTTGGTCTTTTACCCCCACAGCAGCTGCTAGCCAAATTGTTGCAACAACCACAATACGGGATAACAAGCAAGTGATGAATCAACAAAATTAATTGAAAAGTATGAACTGGGGAAGACTATCAGAAAATATGACAAGATAAATGTCTTTAAGTATTGGAAGAGCTGTCACATGGAAAATAATTTAGACTTGCTATGATTTTTCTAAGATTCATTCATTCAATAACTATTTATTAAGTGTCTACTAAGTGCAAGATAGAAGGAATAAGAACAATGGGTTGAAGTTGAAAAGAGGCAAATTTAGGCTTGATTAAAGATTTAGTAACAAATCCAAAAGTGGAATGTGCTATCTCAGGGGACTATTTGTGCCCTGGCAGTGGAGGTCTCTAAGCAAAAGCTAAATGATACTTGCTAGGTACTTTTTAGTAAGTAATCTTTTGTGGTCTGGTTTTGACCACTTAGCCTCTGAGGTCACTTCTAATTCTGAAAGTCAGTGTTCTGTGAGTTATAAGACTGGTAGGAAGAAGGCCATGAGGCAGTGGGGTCATGGAAATTAAGGGAGGTGAGAGTATCCAAGAAGTCATGGTCAACAATGCCATAAGATATTAAGAGATGAATCAGGTTGAGAACTTTGAGAAAAGCTAATAGATATTTTAGGTAATGTATCATTAGCTTTCTTAGGATTTCATTTCCAATATAGTGAATGACCGGAATTCAGAATGGGAGGGCTTGATAAACATATAGGGTATTGAAGAAGAAACTGTCAAAATAGACAACTCCCTCTAGGAGCTTAACAATGAAAGGTAGGAGAGATAGGAAGATAGTTTTTAAAAGCCTGAGTTTAAGGAGATAGCAGGTATAAATGGTGAGTTTTGCTTTACATTCTTTTTTTCCAAGATGGCTGGAATATGCTTGTCTGTAAAAAGTAGTTAGCAAGTCAATCGACAGATTAATGCATCAAGAAGCATTTATGAAGTTCTAAAAACATTTTAGGCACTGTGCTAGATGTTGGTAATACAAAGAAAGGCAAACTCAAAAACCTGGAAGTGATTTTAGTCATTTTTCTATTCAATCTTCATTAATTTATATATAAGATTACCAAAGCCTAATGATGTTAAGTGACTAGCCCAATGTCATGCAGCAAATTCAGGTCTTAATTCCCTCTCTACCACTCCTTCCAATGTACCATGTTGCTTTCCCTATTCCTTGCTGCCTTTGTGGGTTCATGGAAAGATACCAATCACAGCATTTCACCTTTTTTAAGAAGTACATGGATAGGAGAAAGAATAATTCTCCAGTGGCTTTGATTTACAGTAGCAAACATATATATATATATATATATATATATATATATATATATATATATACATGTGTATTACATACATGCATACACACACATATATATTATATATATGCAATTTTGAAGGAATTATCATGAAATCAAAATAAAATTATAATAATATGTTTTTGATAGTTTAGGTTTTTAATTATTGTTAAATAAAATGTCCTTAAAGTGAGAAGGGCATTTTCCTTAGTATCCTAGATAAACTGAAGAAAATTTGGAGACTAACACTTTCTAATCAAAACAGACCAGGATACAACTAATCAATTCTATCAAACTCAATTTGAAAGTCACTCTGGCATGCCTGCCTTGGTCATCTTAGTTTATAAGCTATACTATTAAATTAGAAGGTTTTTTTTATCTCAAGTTAACACTTGAGGAGAAAGGGGGGAATAACATTTTATCCCAGGTAAAAACAATTTCACAATTCTTTGAAAATCTATTAGTCAATCAGCCATGTTTTCCTTTTTTCCAATAGGTTTGTATTTAAGATATGTGATATTGCCTTTAAATTAAATTCTCTGTCACTTACCTTTAAATAAAATGCACTGTCATTTTCTGTGTACTGTTTCCATCTTTTGAATGCTCTTGCTCCAAAAAAGGGGGTAGGATTTAATAAAAAAATAACCTTGCTCCCATTTAGCTTTCTGAATTTCATGTTGTTTTTCATATTTTTTTCTTTCATTTTAGGAGATTTTTATGGGCCACATTCTTTCTCATCCTTCTTAGTTCTGCTTGTCTCAGTTCTTAACCTGCTGTCCCAGTACAACAAGATCTAGACTCAGTAAGTATTTTTTCCTTTGTGCCAAGAGTTATACTGGTTACTGGAGATACAATATAAGGAATAAAGCGATCCCTACCTATGGTGGGCTTATATTCTATTTAGGAATAGTATCTTAATGCTAGTGGCTGACTGTCTTTGTCCTTCTGGGTCACCATTCCTTGATCAAACCCCCAGGAAGAATTGCATTAGTTGACACAATTAACAGAGGAAGTTTTTCCCAGATGTTAAAATTAGAATTTAGTTAATCAATGTCACACAGACCAACACTCTCATTTAAACATAAGGAAACAGGCCTAGATGTTGAATCATTTGCCTCAGTTAACACAACCAATAAACGGCAAAGTCAGAACATGAAACCAGACCTCTTATGTTAAGCATTTTTTAGGTGATATCAAACTCTACTCTCTTCAAGCTACTCTCCAAAAATAAAAAATGAGGGAATTATTGACCTGGAGAAGTCTTCGATCACTTCTAGTCAGACTCAGGAGGAGGAAGTTAGGTACAGAGGAAAGTACCCTGGATTTGGAGATAGAAGAACTGATTTGAATTTACTATTTATTCCCTTTATATGGGCAAATTACTTTAGTCCTCTGAGACTCAGATTTTTACTCTATAAAATGAACTGGTTGGGATAGATCTCTAAATGTCCTTCTAACTCTAACATCCTATGTCATTTTACAGATAACGACAAGAACAATGATGATGATGATGATAATTAGGATTTATATAGTACTTTGAGGTTTGCAAAACCCTCTACATTTGTTATCTCATTTGGTCCTCATAAAAACCCTGGGAGGTCAGAGGAGATATTATCTTCATTTTACTTGTGGAGACACTGAGACTAAGGGGGATTAAGTGCCTTAATCAGGATCACACATCCAGGAAGTGGTTTAGGCAGTAATTGAACTCAGGTCTGCCTGACTCCAAAGCCAGTGCTCTTTCCACTCTGTAACTGAGACCCAAAGCAGTTATGCTCAAGGTCACATAGCTAGTCATGGGGAAAACCTGGTCTATTTTCAGTATAATTTCTTTCCTTTAAAATATTCTTTTAAAATACAGCTATTTCCAAAGATCCTCTGTATTATTCATCTACATTTCTGCAGCCATATTTCTGCAGAAATTTACTGTATCCCTCATTTTATCATATTTTTTGTCAATTTGTTGGGTGTGAGAAGAAAATCACCAGATATTTTAATCTGCATTTCTCCCTTTTATTATTCATTTGTAGCAAATTTTTGTATGGTTATCTATAGTTGTTAATTTATCTGAAAGCTATATGTAAGTTTTCTTTTTATTTTCTTGAGTCATTTGTTAGAGTCATTTTCTTTGAATCCTAGAGATTTAACACATATTTCCTTCTTTTGAAGTTGTTAGTTTGGAGATTTATGAGGAAAATGACTTGTCTGCCATCTTGTCAATCATGTGACTTCCATGTAAAATCTTGAATACTCTTTATATCGTACCATGTGATCAGAGTGGTAGAGAAAAGAAGAATAGATTGATCAGGGTTCAAGACTTGGTTAAGATTAGTGGCAAGTCAAATTATAAGATAATGGAATCATAGATAACAGATAACATGATCAGAGATTTAGAGCTAGATTTGATCTTATTTGCAATCTAGTTCAACTGCCTCATTTTACATTTGAGGAAACTGAGGTCATGGGAGAGTGAGTGACTTGTTCAAATCCACACAGCTAGTAATACCAGAATCAGGGTCATTTAGCCTTGACTAGATCCAGTTTTATCATCCAACAAAGTGGAAATAATCATACTTAAACTATTTAATTAACAGCATTACTATGAGTAAAACATTTCATAAATCTACATAAAGCTAAATGCTATGTAAACATGAACCATGGCCATTGATGATACTATGCTGTTTTTCTACCTGATTAACCCTCCTTTACTCATGAAGGAGACCTCCAGCAATAAAGAGTCAAACTCAAATAGAAATTATGGCCACTAAACCCTCAGGCTATATATTGAGTTAGACAACCACATAGTAACATTATCTATGTTTTATTTTATTTTGTTAAATATTTACCAACAGCTTCTCTGATAACATTATCTATGTTTTATTTTATTTTGTTAAATATTTACCAACAGCTTCTTAATCTGATTCAAGCAACACTGGGAAATGTTGTCAGCCATGTTGTTGACACTTCTGGCATACACCAACATTTCTGACAAACATATCCTGGAAGCTTTTCCATTTCTGGGGAACAAAATCGAGAAGACCAACTGAGCTGATACCATCTTGTGCATGTAGGTCGATTTTAAGGATGTCTAAGTTGACCCACTCTCAAAATGTTTGCCTCTTCACACAGAATTCTTATTTGTACATAAGTCTTCTGTTGTATTTGGATATTGAAAGTTCTTCTTCGACTGTCCATTTAAGAATTGGGAATGATAGTACTAATGTGTTGTGATAACCTTCCTGGAAGTAGCCAAGTCCACACTGAACACAATAATGTGCCCAATACTAACCATTTCAGAGGCAGCATAAAAGTATTGAAACCTGTATGGAGACAATGAAAGGGAAAAAGGAAGATCTAAAATTCTCCCTAGAAATTTTACCTAAGGCCAGTTCTGATTTTTTTGCACAAGGAATTAGGGACTTCCTCAGGAGATGAGGCTTCTCAACAGAAAGGTAGCTATCAATATAGATGTAATGTTTCTTTATATATGGTTGGTAAAAATGATTACAGTTCTTTGTATACTCACATATAACTTTGACTTGGAAAAATAGAGCAAAGTATCTATAGGGTTAAACTTGAGTTGAGGGATTAGTGTCATTAATGGAGTATAATAGCACATACTTGCCTACTTGGTTGAGGAGTCAAGTCTTAATCTGGTTTCCATAAGGGTTAACACAAAATTCTTGCATTTGTAGCCTAATGGGGAATATGACAAGGAAAAGTTGCTTGTGAAAAGCTAAACAGGACAACAGATGTCAGGGAAATAGGCAGAAAGAACCACTAGGGTTTCAATCCAGGAATTGCAAAATTAATACAAACAAAAGTTGAATGTGAACCAGAATGAAATCTAGAAAAATATAATGAACAAGTTAAAAAACAAAATAAAACCACAGAAAGCAGAGAGCACCAGAAAAAGAATCAAGTATAACTCAGATAATGGCAACTAGCAATTTGTACTTAAACATCCCTTCATGATCTAGAAATTCTTAGGACCCACACAAAAAGTAAATGAGTGTGTGTGTGTGTGTGTGCTCGCATGCAGGTTCACATGTCTGCATGCACCCTACATGTGATTAGACTTTTTTGTGGCATGCAATTTTGCGTGGGAAACCTTCACACTGTTTTGCTCAGGTACCCTGAATTAAAATTTATATCATTCTGTTTGTTGATGTTTCTACAAATAAATATTTTGTTGTCTCAACTTAGGAACAGACACCATCTAACAATTCCCTTGAAAATAAATAAAAAATGTAATTGAATACTTCTTTTTCATTTCAAAGTCTTTTCACTGGTTTTCCTTAGTTATTACACTAAACTTCAAACAGAATTTTTTATATTGTCCATTTCATGGAGACCCTGAGGCCTCACCTATGTGAAAATTCTACTCTGTAATTCTCTTGCTTTTTAGCAGCCTACAGTGTGTTGGCTCCATAGCGGTATCACTGTGTGTGTGGAAGTCAGTCATTCTCTTTTCCACTAAGTTAAGAAAATGCCTCCAGAAAAAGGTCAATTGTTCTGCTTCATCTTGGCATCAAAGTGACTCTGGATCTTTGAAGGCTGTGCCATGGGAAGAAAAATTCTGCTGGTCCTCCCAACTTGGAAAGTCGTCAAGTTCAGGCCTGCCAATCAAATAGACAACCAGAGAGGTCATCACCAGCAATTTGATGAGCAGGAGATGAATCTTTTGACTGTAATAATTCATAAAGACTATCTCATATAGCATGTTGGGGATGGGAAAGTAAGGAGGGCATATAGGCTATAATCACTGAAGTATTAAATTAGTTCCACTGTAAATTAAAATTAAAGAAAGGGTGAAGAATAAAGTATATTCACAACCTCTCAAATAGTTTTCAAATGTTCTGGGCACTAGTTAAGGAACTATATTATAAGTCTGGAAAATAGGCACAGCAAATAGCAACCATACATTAGAATCTAATATTTAGGAAAGTATGGTTTGGGGCTGAAGTAGTGAAAATCAAAGTAATATAAATTAGTGGTGACCTTAGAGGCCATATCATTAGGGAATTCTCAAGAGGAATGAGGCATTCAGGTAGAGGCATCATCAGGAATTTGATGAATGTGAGAAGATAGGAGGGTAAACTGAAAGCAAAGAAATGTATTAGCATGCTGAGGAAGACTATTGTTACTGAATAGTATCTTCAGTTTCTTATGGTATATAGATTTTGTTTTCGAAAACCTTTCAGTTATGGTTAGAATGCACAGCCAATCAGCAGCTTTCTTTGGGCAACTTAGGACAGACAAGTAAAGCATTTCATAGGAAAGGGAGATGTAGAGAAGGAGGGGGATCACCTAAAGGAGAAAGGGGGAGTATTTGGAATGCAACTGGCAGAAATTATTAAGAGAAAACATGATCTTTTCAAAAGCAGGAGATAAAAGGAAATGATCGAATGATTTTACAGTTGTGAAGAAAGTCCTTTAAGACAAAACAACAGGGTTTCATCCAAGGATAACAAGTACTTATTGGAAAGATGGGTGAGACCATCTGTTTTATACTTTCTTGCTATAGTATGTTACAGTTTATTTTTCTTTCCATGGGGGTTGGCAGCTTTCTACTATTAGGACACCAGGTGGCTGGGAGGATAAGTCGACCAAGAAATTAGAAAATAATTGCGGTTGCTGTTCCTTGTCACCCCTCCCCCAACAATAACTTTTTTTTATTCAGAGTTGTTATCAGATCCGGCCCTCCCATATTTCAGAAGAATGGTTCAGAGAGGTAAAGGGTCCTAAGCTAACACAGTAAGTAGCTGAGTGGAATTTCACCTAGATCCTCTGTTCCCTGCACTACATCATGTTGCCACTTCAGGAGGAGTTGAAGTCAGGAGGACAAGTCTCAAGGCAGACAAGCACAGAGAATTTGTTCAATTAGTCAGAGAACTATGCATGAAAGCAGGCTAACTCCAAAGGCCTCTCTAGGATAAATGTTGTTCTAATAAAGTTTGAGATCTGACTTGTTTTCCTTAAAACTACATGCCTATCAGTTCTCCTTACCTTTCGTGAAAATATACAATTGGTTAATGAACCTCATCCCTTTATTAAAGGCTTAGTCTTTATAAGGCTATAGAATTATTTTATTCCCCTAAGAGATATTATTTTTATGTCAGAATAAAAGGGGAGTCACATTTTATAATGTATAGTGGGTAGCACATTGAATTTGCCATAGGAAAGACTTGCATCATAATATTTGATTTCTTATTCACTAACTGTGTGAATTTTGGAAAGTTACTTCATATCTTATGGCCTCAGTTTCCATTTGTGAATCACAAAACACCATGCAAACTGAAATATGTTACCAAATATGCCTCATGATAGAAATGTATATAAATAACAATAATAGTAGAATTATAGATATAGATATATAACACAATTAAAGATGTGTATGATCCAAAAAAGAATAGCACAAATGAGCAATGGATGGATGCATATTAGGTGTAAAAAAGTTGAAATATTTTCCCAAGGATTTCTAGTCATAGAAACATATGGTTAAAGATACAATCAAACATGTATACAGAAAAAAGAATATGGGTTAATTGTGTAGTAACAGGAAGAGAGAAAAAAAAGTTTATATTGACAGTTCTTAAGGAAAAAAATAATCAGAGAACTATTTCTAACATATTCCATGGATCCGTGGAAGATAAACAGAAAGACTCTCATGGGGTTCACGTAAGTTGAGAAGGCAAGGATGGAGTTATGATCTGAAATGGTGGAGAGAGCCTCCATAGTGATGAAATAACAGATGAAGCGAGCAGATCAGAGTATAAGCACATGGTTTGCTATTTCAGTATCAAAACCACCAGGAATTTAGGCTGCACAGCAAGTCCTTAGTTAGTCAACATTCACTATGTACAATCTGTTAACTTAATGGTAAAGATACTATTGAGAGTATATCTAGTATAGTGTCATTTGTCTGGAGTTCTGAAACCTTAAAAACAAAGCCCCCTACACAGTCGCTCAATAACTCATCAAAATCCTTCAGCTCTAAATAAAGGCCTAACAGAGTGTTCCTCATATGTGGTTGCAAAGCTCAGAACAATAGAAGTCTCTAACAGATGAATACAAAAACAGAAGAAAGCCCCGATTATGTTGAGTGCAATCCACCAATTTAGGAGATGAAAGCTTGTTAGAAAATATTCCATCCTCTTTGATGTCTTTATAGAGAAAATTGTTTATAAAAAAGAAAAGAAATATTTTAAAACAACATTCAAGTCTGCCTGATTTCAAATGTGACCTCTCTGCTTTGCCTCATATCTGCCTAAAATACCTTGTTGATAGGGTTTTGCTTCAAAATAAATGCTGCGCTTTTGTTTCTTCCAAAAATATATTTATCTCCAAACCAGCAACCCACTCATGTACAAACCTACAATTACAAACCTCCGTTTTGTGTCTGAAACCAAAAAGAAAAGAGTCACATAAGGAAACTTGGGTTTAGTCTCCAAATTCAGACAAATTATTGCACTATTAGCAACAATGGATGAAAAAAATGAGTTTAAATTTAAACCATGAAATAAAAATGACAGGGACTTTGGGATTGAATGTTTATGGGAATGAGGATATTGCCTAAGACCCTTATGTTTAAACTGAAGGTAAAAATCACTTAAGAAGAATATACTTTACATTTTCTTCACATAGTATGTTATAGTTTATAGCCTCCCTATAGACTTCCTTTCTCCACACCTAATTTAATTGGTAGTAATAGGTGGCCTTTTGCTTAATTTTGGCTTATTTTTTCTTTAGAAAATCCTACTTTACATGACTCTCTAGAGTCTTGGGCCTGAGACTGATGTCACCTACTGTGTCTTTCTAAGGAATTCCTATTTACTGTGTTTCACAGCTTCTTCGATGAATACTCAAACCATCGCAAGCTTTCTAAACAAGCCTTTTTGCCATTAGACATATTGGCTAATGGAGAAAGGAAAGCTAGGAGAGGGCATTGCTCTCTATACAGAAAATAAAGGATTTGCAATGTTTGATAAAAATTAAATTTCACTCAGTCCCTAGAATCAATGTTATAAGAACCTATTTTACATTCCGACAAGTTGTAAAAAATGTGAAATAGTTTTGTAAAGCCATATGAAGGTAAATCCATACTAATTACTTCACAATAATTCTGCTCTGTGTGTGTGCATTTTAAGATCCAAAATATTAGATACACATTTTGCAAATCTTCACTAAACAAACATTTAGTGTACTGAAAAATAAATCATTAAAAATTTTTAGAAGTAACTAGATGCTATACTGTATAGCATGATTGACTTGGATTCAAGAAGAGCTAAGTTCAAATTCTTCCTGACATTTAGTAGCTATATACCCCTGAGCAAGTCACTTAATCTCTTTGAAATTCAGTTTGCATCTGAAAATGAGGATAAAAAACACACTTATTTTATAGTATTGTTTTGAGGATCAAAGCAGCTAACATTTTCTGTATCAGACACACCAGATCTAATGGGGTTTTGGGGTGGGAGAGGGTTAATAAAAAGACATGAGGCAACTGTGGTTAAATGGAAAGAATATTCGTTGGTTTAGTATTTGCAACATTTGTATAGTTCTCCTGGCTCAGATGTCTTCAAATCATGTGATCCTGAGGAAATTATTTAATGTCTTTTAGGAGCCCCACTTTCCTTAGCTGTGAAATGAGGCACCTGAACTACATTGTCTCTGAGGTCCCTTGATCCTTTCTATCACAAATTTCTATAATTCCACAATGTCCTATACTTACGTTGCTTATAATATAGTTGAGAAAATTACATTAAATATGAGTATATACATGTATATATATATATTTATGTTTACAGATATAATTGTTAATACAGGCACATATACACATTTGTATGACATATACGTGTGTCATATAGAACACAATATATATACCTATGTATATATAAATATACATATGTGTAGGTGTATGCATAAATAAAATATTTAAATGTCATATTAACAAAAGAATTTATTAAGTATGAAATAATAGATGGAGAGGAGAATAAAAACTTCCTTAGAGGACACAGAGGATAGGATCTCATAGGACCCCTCATCTAAAATATTCCGTAGACAGTAACAAAGGACGTTAAGATGGTGAGAGAAAATGTCTAGCCCTATCCTCCATAAAATCTCTGGAATTAATTTTCTAAGATTCTTCCTCTGAGAACTTAGCAATGACTGTAAAGACTTAGAATGATTTAATAATAATGATAAATGCTAAATACAATCAAATGAGTTTTTAAAACTATTTAAGGGACAAAAGCAAACAAGGAAAAGAGCTATACTTGGGGGTGGTTGGGATGAAGACAGAGGATAATGGCAAGAAGGAAGAATTAACTCCATTTCAGCTTTGGTTTGTGAGAAATTTTTTTTTCAAAATATGAAGGATAGGAAAAGAGTAAGTAAGGAAATTAAATCTGAGATAAACTGGTCAAAGATAGGGGAGTACCTAACTAACTCATTATATTCAGTGTTTTTCTAACAAATATGTATTTTGATAGTCTAAATAAAATGGCCTGCCCATATAGTGTATGTTGTAATCTGGACCATATTCATTTTTATCCACTTTTTTTTTTCTATGTAGATGGATAGGTGGATATGCAAATAGAGATTCATAATTCAATGGGAAATGAAAAAGGAGAAAAAAAAAAACTTTAGATTTGAACTTACAAGGACTAAGTTTGGATGCCCAGGTATAATAACTTATGAATTGTGTGTTTTTGGCAAGTCATATAATCTCTTTGGGTACAGCTTAGATTTCTCATCTTAAAATTGGAGAAGTGAACAAAATGATTCCTAAAGTCACTTCCTACTCTACAGGTATGGTCTTATGATAACATATTTCATAGAAAATGTATAAAGCATTCTTGGGAACAATTAAATTAGTATAATGTTGTTTTCAAATGAGAATGTTGAGACAATATTTCCATCAATAAAGAATCTTTACATTTAGATTCAAAAAAGGTACTCCTCTGTGACATTGGTAGACCACTTAGGTGAGCATATGTCTGTCTTTCCTATGCTTCATTTGATTTTGATACTCAATGGATCATTGAACAGAGCTATCTCCTTGGTTGCATCTGTCAGAAAATCTTGTATGAGCAAGAGAGAGACTTTGAAGGAAGCCTTTAAAGCTTCATTTTGTTTTGCTGCATTTAATTCTTTTTTTTTCATTAAAAAAAACACCAGACAGTTGGATCAAAATCAGTTTTGTAATAGAAAATTGGCTCTGCTATAAAACATCATCTATACAATCCCTGATATTTCCTTGTTTTTACCAAAAATATCTTCAAAACATATATAAGCCATTTACAAAAGTGTTACAAAATTGAGAAAACATTTAGATCAGTAGTTGCTGATGTCATTCTGGATGCATTCTGGAGGTATAATGACTATCCATTCCCTTTTCCACTCTTTAATCATTGAATACAGTTAAAAAATGTACTGCTTCTATTCTGTATGAATTGGTTCAGGCTCTGTTTTTCTTAACTTCATCTTCTTAGATGGCATTACACTTACTGTTGTAGTACTCTGGACATTAAGTAGGCAGTGCAAAAATATGGAAATTCCATTTTTGTTGTCTGAGTGGTTTAGTGGATAGAATACAGAACTTGGAGTCTGCAACAGTGAGTTAAAATCCAGCCTCAGATACTTACTTGCTGTGTGAAAATGGGCAAATCACTTAACTTCTGTGGATTCAGCTTCCTCATTTATAAAAAGGACAATGATCATAATTATCTTCCAAGGTTGTTGTGAGGATAAAATAAGCTATTTTGAAAAATCACTTTGCAAGTCCGAAATGCTATATAAAGGATAGGCCTTGCTACTATTATCATTATTAATAAAATGAAGAATAACAAGTTTTACTGTTTGGTGGCTGTTCTGCTTCATTTAATATCTTTTTTTTATTCTCTTTGTAATTTCTACAAATCTACAAATACTCTTGAACTGATTTAGATCATCTGGGTCTCATGATAGGATCCTATATAGTCTCATTTTCCACTCAACTCTTCTTTCATTTCTTTTTCTGTTAGGTACTCCTGACATTATTTCAATATTTTAATTCAACAAGGAATTGTTAAAGCACTTTTTATTAAGCAGTTGATATTATAAAATCTTCTACTAGAGATGAAAAGAAGCAAATGAAGAGCCCATGCTCTCAAGAACTTTGCACTCTATTGTTAGGAATGTATATAGATAGATAGATAGATATAGATAGATATAGATATAGATATGTTTAAATTAAGAATTATTAATTCAGGTTTAGTAATGAAGAGGACAAAAGAGATATAAGACAAGGTGCTTTACTAATGGAGGAGAGAGCACTAAAGCTTAGTCTAAATTTACACTTGGTTGGTTGGTTGGTTGTTGTCCTTCATTCTCAAAGAGGACCAAAATGACATCACTATGCTAGAGTCAAGTAATGGTATGTCCGATTATAGCTGATCAGACCAATACAAGATCAGAATGTTCTACCACAGGTTGGGCACAAATAGTCCATGCAAACATTTGAGATGGATTCTCTAAATTAACATGTCTTGTGTTTCTTTTGGGCTATTTCAATTTTACTGTGCTCATTGAGCATAACACCTTCTCTGATGTGAGCATACCATGTTGAGCAGTTCTGTGCCAGGGTCTCCAATGTTATACAATCAATTCCAAAGTTCTTAAGAGAGACCTTGAGAATGTCCTTGTATCATTTCTTCTGACCACATATGAATGCTTGCCTTTTCTGAGTTCTCCTTTATGGACTTTTGGCAAGCGTACATTTTTGCATTCAAAAACCATGGCCATCCCACCAGCATTTCACTCTCTGCAGTAGAGTTTAAATCTCAGTGTCTGGCATCTTATACTGCCAGGTGATCTTCAGAATCTTCCTAAGACATTTCAAATTTAAGTGATTCCATTTCCTGGGATGGCACTGGCATACTGTACAGGTTTCACAGTCATACAACAATGAGGTCAGCAAAACAGCACTGTAGATCTACAGTTTGGTAGTCAGCCTAACACTCTTCTCTTCCACACTTTCCTTTGGAGCTTCCCAAATGCTAAGCTAGCTCTGGCAACGTGTGTATCAACCTCAATATCACTGTGTACCTCCCAGGAAAGTACATTACCAAGGTAAATGAACATATCCACAGCATTCAAAACTTCTCCATATGTATGGTGCAGTGGTGGCTGATGGAGCATGTGTGTTTTCTTGGTGTTAATTGTTAAGCCAAAATTAGCTCAGGCAGCAGAGAATTGATCCAAACTTTCTTGCATCTCAGCTTCAGAGGCTGCATTAAGTACATAATCATCTGTAAACAGAAAATCATGCACCAATACTCCCTCCACTTCAGTCTTGGCCTGTAGCCTTTTGGAGTTGAAGAATTTACCCTCAGTGCCTTGTTCATCCTCATTGAAGGCATTTGACAATATGGCTGAAAACATGATGCTAAAAACATGGGAGCAAGCACACAGCCTTGTTTCACTCCATTGGTGACTGGGAAAGCAGGAGAGCATTGTCCATCATCCAGAACCCAGGAAAGCATGCTGTTATGAAATTGATGTATAATGCTGTTGAACTTCTCTGGGGAATCAAATTTTGATAGAATTTTCCATAAGCCCTCATGGCTGACAGTATCAAAGGCCTTGGTCAGATTTACAAACATTGTGTACAGACCTCTGTTCTGATCATGGAATTTCTCTGGATTTGTAGGGCAGCAAACACCATAATGGCCATTCTTTGATCCTTTCTGAAACCATACTGGTTCTCAGGTAGCTGAACATCTTCCAGGTGAAAGATCAGCCTGTTAATGAGGACGTTGGCAAGAATCTTTCCAGCAATAACTAAGAAAGAGACTCTCCTGTGATTGTCAGAAGACAATTTATTTTCTTTACCTTCATAGAGATGGACAATGGAGGCATCTTTGAACTCCTGGTCTATAACCTGTTCTTGTCATGTAATTTGGAAAATTTCGGTCAGCTTTTGTATGGACAATGGATCTCCTACCCTGTAAATCTGAAAGGTTTCTTTCAACTATGCTCTAACTTAAAAAAACTGTAAAACTGTGTTTGCAACCAATATATCTATCGATAATTAAATTGGCTGGCCAATGAAAAATTATGTTCTTATATGCTATCACAAGGAAAATGTATTCATTTGAGAAAAACCAGAATCTACTATAGGTTTTCTTATATGTAATGTATGCCAAAAAAGTTGTTGAAGAAAACAATATTCTTCTGTACATACACAAGGCATACAAATAACTTCAAGGTAGTTAAGGACAATGAACACTAGAAGTTGGAAGATTACCAAAGGCAACTTGTCTAAGGTAATGTCTGAGTTGTATCTTAAAGAAAGAAATTCTATGAGGAAGGAATTATGAAAGTGCACATTCTAAGTATGGGGCATTGGTGATTCAAATGCATAGAGATCAGAGATAGAATCTTTTGAGAAGACAACAAGAATATCCTGACATTTCAATTCATCAACCTTTTCAAATTCTGTTACCTCTCTATACCTTCACTCCATTTCAGCAATCTTCAGGGGTAGGCATGCCTTAGACCTAATCATTTCTCATCACTGTTCTACCTGCTTGATCTTCAACTCTGGATTTCCTTATTTTGATCCTAATCTCTTGTCCCTTCATTTCTCACTCTGGCTCACTCCTAAACCTCCCTCCAATCCCTTAATGCCCCATTTGTGACATTTTGCCCTTACAATCTTCCCCTCTCCCAACCCCCAATCCATCATTCCTACTCTGGACTAATTGGCTTCCAAATGAATCTAATGTCTCTTTCTGCTACACTCATCCATTCTCTGTCAATATTCAGCCCAGGTTTATGCCAAACGTTTTCTCCACAACTACTCCTAGGCAGATGGATGTCACTATATTAAATCACAGTATCGTGCTTATTTTACTGCAGATTAATGCTAATGCCATGTTAGTTGATCTGTAAATTCTCTCACACAATCATTTTTTAAAATCCCCCCCAAAAATTGGTACATCCTATCCAGCCATCCACCAAGCATCACCATCAACCAAGTCCTCACCAGCATGGACAATTTGTCATTATGGCTCCCAGAGCTCACAAAGTTTAGACCAGGTCTGCTACTGTCTTTATCACCTCTTGGTCTTACTTGTGGAATACTTAGTGACTCAATGAAATTTATTATTATTGAAAAGAACATGACAATCTACCACTCTATGGCTCTATTCACAATCCCTTTGATTTTCCAAAACAAGACTCTTAAGTCCCTTGTCCACTTTACATATTGGATTCACCTATAAGAATGGAACCTCCATAAGAGTATTTTTGTATACCTATATCAAATACCTAGTACAGCGCCGGGCACATAAATATATTTTATTTGTTAATTCACACTTTCATTAATTGACACTTTTCCTAGGAGTCAGAGTAGTTATCCCCAGTCTTTTCCTTGTAAGTCCTTTATGAAGTCCTGTAAACTACTCCTTCCCATACCTGAGACTACAAATATTTCCTTTTTTCTATTTCAATTCAATTCAAAAAAACACTTATTAAATGACCATTATAAGCAAAGAACTGTGCTAGGCATTGAGGATGCAAATTCAGTGTGAAATTAAACCAGCATTTATTAAGCTCCTACTATGTGCCAGACTCTGTACTAGGCACTGGGAACATAAATAAAATAAATGAAATAATTGCTCATAAGGAGAGAGGATAGAAATAATTCATTCCCTGCCCTCAAGAAACTTATATTCTACTGAAAATAATTGTGGATGAAGACAATAAGCAGTGACTCAAACTGAACATTAGCTGTTTAAATTTTTATTTTTAAAAGGACTCATACCTACACATTACTATTTAAACAAAAGCCATAGTACTATAATCAATTAAATAGCTTTAAATGAAAAGGACTGTAGACCCAAAAGATACCTTCTCTTTATTCCTGTGACCTTCCCTGAGTAGTTTTCCACAGTCTTCTATTTCAGACTTATTTCACAAAGCATGAAAGCAAAATCTGAGAAGGTGGAATGAAAGCTGTTTTTAACCTGTGGAGGTGAGGTTGTCAGGTTGCATCTATTATGGCAACTAGAAAAAAAATGTGGTATAAGAGACTGGAAAAATTATCATGCAATTTCTTTTAAGATTAAATGTTTATTGATTCTCTGCTTGGATTTAGCCTTTGGCTATAGAGTTTGTTTTTTTTTTTTTCCTGAAAGTCACTCTGTGATATAGGAGAGCCTTGTCAAAATTACCAACCAAAAAATGCTTTTCCATTTAGCACATACGAAAACTGCCAAAATCCAATTAAGCAGAAAACAATGTGAGATGCAACACTTTTACATTCCACCTACTTTTTCTCCCCTATGCTATCCTAGCTGTTAGTGGATATATATATATGGGTAAGTGCTCGGCTTTTCTAAAACTTCAGTGATCCAGAAAAGTGGAGGGATCCATTCCTACTGTGCATACCACCCTCTTGACATCCTGACCTCCAAGCAATACTTTCAATTTCCTCTATTACTATGGTACTTGGTTCTAGCCCTTCATTTTAATTGTAAATTTTGATGATGTAACATGGTTGAAGAGGCTAAATACGAATCCTGGCTTTTTCTAGGGGGCCATATGTGAAACTCCTTGCTGAACAACATTGGCAACAAGTGACTCTTGGTTAGTCCATAAGTATCCCTGTGACCTGAGGTTGTGTCAAAGATGATTAATGTGTAGGTAGAAGAGGGCTACCTTCTCAGGTAGTTATATAATAGATGTAGAAGGCTCTGATTCCTTCTTTGGGGGGCCTTCCTGGTTTGGGACACATTTCTCTCTTGGATTTCCTCCAAGTACAGCTGAAGGTATCTTCTCTGCCACAGAGAATGAGAGAGAGAGAGAGAGAGAGAGAGAGAGAGAGAGAGAGAGAGAGAGAGAGAGAGTAATAGATTGTGGCAAGGAGAATGAATGTTTGCCTAGGCCAGCCTGAGACTGGACCTCAAGTCCTTGATTACCACTTCTGGTTTGTTTCTCTTTCTCTATTAATAAATAACTGAGAAATGGTCATTCCCTGCCTTGTTCCTATGCTTTGAGAGCAAGAGTTCTAGAATTGAGAGCTGACTTTCTATGAGGAGAGTTTTCCATAATTATGTCTCAGAGGATCAGGTTCTACCACCAGAAAAATTCTGCAGTTGAATAGGCTGAAGTGCTATGCCTTATTTGCCAGGAGATATGAAATTTGGAAGGTGCTTGGACAGTACAGACCTGAGGTGAAACTGAAATATTCAGTCATGCAAAGTTATATTAAATTTCTGAAAGAGTATAATATGAGTTGGGTTATTCTTTAATTTTTTTAAGTGATTATTAATGCTTATTTATGACTTAGCTGTGTTTTAAAAATTTGTGGTAGGAGAATTAAATGACTGTTCTACATTTGAAATCTATTTCATACATTAAGAGCCTCATTCATAGAAATAGCTGGCAAATGGCTTTTAGAAGAATCTATAAACATGAGCCACACACCTAATTTTTGCTAATGAGATTTTCCCTAGAGCACTGGGGGCAGTAACATAATGAACTGAAGTATATGACCTAAATTTGACTCCTCTTTTTGGGGCCAGGCTCCTCTAGGATTTAACTCAGTCCACTTGAGCCTAGATGTTACCTATGTCATAGAGGAGGAGAGACCTATGAGAAAGAGAGGGCTCCTGATCAAAACTCAAATACAGCCAAGTAATCAGAATCAGAAGAACAGTGCACACAGTTACTGCAATCATGTGAAGAAAAACAATATTAAAATAGTTCAGAAGACTGATCAATGCAGTAAAAAATTAATTTGGAGGACTGTTGGTGGAGCATGTCTTCTACTTCTTTGGCAGAGAAATGGTGGACTATCAGTGCAGAGTAAGCACAAATTTTCATACATGGAGAATGTTTATTTTTGTTTTGCTTAAGTGTGCTTTTTTATGGGGGGAGTTGTATTGGAAGGAGGCTGTCATTGGGAAATTAGAGTAGTGTAAAAAATTAATTAAAAATATTTAAGAAAAACAAAGGAAGATGCCCAAAAGATAAGTATATATGTGTGAAGAATGCCTTGAATAGCTAAAATTTTTAAAGATGTATGAAGAAGCTATAATTTCTCCAAACTGCTATTACTATTGATAATGGAGAATAATTATAAAACTGTATCATGGTCATGTATGAATCTGTAAAAGGATAATTTGGTATTCCTTCATCCCCAGAAGGGAACTTTGTAAGAATTCTATAAGAAGAGAAAAGCTTCCACTATCCAATAATTAGCCTTGGACATGTAAGCTTCTTTTAAAAATTCATTCATTCATTCATTTTATTCTGTGATTAAGAAATTAAAAAAGGATTTCTGTAATAGTAGAATAGAAAAAAAGATGATTGCACATGGAACTGCAAATCTATTAAGTACAAATTTCTATTCCTTTTAAATATATAATAATGTTATCATGTAATTTTCTTTATTCCCCTTTTTTCTTCCCTCCCACTCTGCCCTAGAGTTGGCTACCATTAGACACAAATGTGTATATATGCAAATATGTACTATATATGTATATATAAAAATACATATGTGTACACACATACATGTGTGTACAAATGATTATTATAATTCTATATATCTATTTATCAATTCTTTCTCTAGATGTAGATAGCCGTTTCCTTCATAGATACTTTATAGTTAATTCGGGTATTTATAGTAGTCAAAATGACTTAGTCACTCAAAGTTGTTCTTAAAACAATACTGCTGCTACTCTATACAATGTTCTCTTGATTCTGCTCATTTCCCTCTTCATTATTTTGTTCAAGTCTATCCATATTTTTCTGAGATCAGCAAGCTAATCATTTGTTATAGTGCAATAGTATATCCTCACAATCATCTACCACAACTTGTTCAACTGTTTCCCAATGAATTAGCATCCCCATAATTTCCAGTTCTTTACCAGCACAAAGAGAACTGATATAAACATGCTAGAACATATATATCCTTTTTCTTTTTCTATAATCATCTTTAGAAATAAACTTAGGAATGGTTCTACTAGGTCAAAGGGTATAGGCAGTTTAATAACTTTTTTGGCATAATTCCAGATTGCTCTCCAAAATGATTGAATTAGTTCAAAGTTTTATCAATAGTGAATTACTGTCCACAAAGCAACTTTTGTTCCTTTTCCCTTCACTCATGTTAGGTGTAAAATGATATTTCAAGTTTATTTTAATTATTTAGAACATTTTTCAAATTACTGTGGATTGTTTTGATTTCTTCATGAGAAAACTGATTATTCAAAATCTTTGACCCTTTATAGATTAAACAATGATTCATTTTCTTACAGATTTGACAAACTTCTTTATATCGTTGAGATATGAGACCTTTATCTGAGACACTGCCTATAAATTTCCCCCCAATTTTCTACTTCCCTTTTAATCTTGCTTACATTCACTTTATTTGTACAAAAACTTTTTTCCACTTAATAGTATTTTATTTTTTCTAATTACATAACTTTCAACATTTGCTTTTACAAGATTTTGATTTCCATTTTTTAATCTCTCCCTCTCTCTCCTCCACCTTCCCCAAGATGTCAAACAATCTTATACAGGTTATACATGTACAATCATATTAAACATGTTTCCACATTAGTCATGTTGTGAAGGAAGATTCAGAACAAAAGGGGAAAAACATGAGAAAGAAAAAAGAGAGCAAATAGTATGCTTCAATCTGCATTCAGATTCCATAGTTCTTTCTCTGGATGTGGATAGCATTTTTCATCATAAGTTTCTTAGAATTGTCTTAGATCATTATACTGGTGAGAAGAGATAATTCTGTCAAAGTTGGTCATTGCACAATGTTACTTTTACTATGTATAATGTTCTCCTGGGTTTGCTCACTTCATTCAGCATCTGTTCATTTAAGTCTTTCCAGATTTTTTCTGAAATCTGCCTGTTCATCATTTCTTATAGCACAATAACATTCCATTACATCTGTATACCACAACTTGTTCAGCCATTCCTCAACTGATGGGCATCCCCTCAATTTCTAATTCTTGGCCACCACAAAAGAGCTGCTATAAATATTTTTATATATGTGAGTCATTTTCCTCTTTTAATGATCTCTGGGATATAGACCTAGTTGTGGTATTGCTGGGTCAAAGGGTATGCATAGTTTTATAGCCCCTCCAGCATAGTTCCAAATTTCTCTCCAGAATGGTTGGATCAGTTCACAGCTCTACCAACAATGCACTTGTGTTCCAATGTTCCTACATCTCCAAAATTTAACATTTTCTTTTTTTGTCATATTAGCCAATCTGATAGGTATGAGGTGGTACCACAGAGTTGTTTTAATTTGCATTTCTCTAATCAATAGTGATTTAGACCATTTTGTCACATGACTATCATTTTGGCCCTGCCTATCCATGAGAAAAGATAGTCATTCTAGAAAATGTTCTGGCCACTATTCTTCTTTACTTAATCTTAATCATATATACTAATTAGGACCTATTAACTAGTATCTATTAATTTGAAATTATATCTACTATAAATATATTGTGTACCAGTAGGCATTCATGACCCTTAGGTTTAGGAGGGCAAATTAATAGGGATGCTCCTAGAAAATGAAGTAACAGATGTCTTCTGGGAACCAAAGCCTCATGTAAAAGACAAAGTTGAGTAAATGGCTAAGAGGAAGTGATGCAAGAAATGTTTTCAGTTGATATAACTGAAAAATATACATTTTCCATCTCAGAATATTCTCTACCTTGTGTTTTGTCATACATTCTTCATTTCTCCATAGATGTAACACATAAACAATTCCATGCTCCCCTAATTTACCTGCAGCATCCCTTTTTACATGTAAATCATAAGGTTTGACCTTGTCTTGGCATATGGTGGGAGATGTCATTGATACCTAGATTTTTCCAAACTTTTCCAGTTTTCTAGCAGCTTGTGTCAAATAATTGGTCCTTGTCCCAAAAGCTTAGGTCTTTGGGTTTATAAAACATTAGATTACTGTGGTCATTTAGTACTGTATGTTGTTTACCTAGCTTATTCCACTGATTCATGGCTCTATTTCTTAGCACCAGAATGTTTTAAAATTTACTACTTTATAAAAATGTTTGAGGTATAGTATTGCAAGGACACCTTCCTTAGCATTTTTTTCATTAATTCCCTTTATATTCTTGACCTTTTATTCCTCTATAAGATTTTTTTTTTATTTTTTCAAGTTCTATAAAATTATTTTTGGCAGTTTGATTGGAATTACACTGAATAAATAAATTCATTTAGGTAGAATTGTCATTTTTTTATTATTTTAGCTCAACCTCCCAATGGATAACTGATATTTTTTCCAATTCTTTAGATTTGAATTTATATATGTGAAAAGCATTTTGTTATTGTGTTCATATAGGTCCTGGATTTTGTCTTGGCAAGCAGACTCTCAAGTATTTTATATTGTCCAAACTTATTTTAACTGGAATTTCTCTTTCTATCTTTTGCTCCTGGATTTTGTTGGTTATATACATACATACATACATATATATATACTTTCTTATTTATTCTAGTTTAGTTTATCTAATTCTGAGAAGAGAAAGTTGAGGTTCCCCACTATTATAGTTTTACTGTCTATTTCCTCCTATAATTTATTTAACTTCTCCTTTAAAAAATTTGGATCCTATACCACTTGGTGCATTTATATCTAGTACTGATATTATTCCATTTTCTATGATATCTTTTAGCAAGATGGTGTTTCCTTCCTTATCTCATTTAGTTGGATTTATTTTTGTTTTTGCTTTGTTTGAAATCATAATTGCCATCCCTGCTTTTTTTTTCCTTCAACTGAAGCATAATAGATTTTGCTCCAGCCCTTTACCTTTGCTCTGTGGGTCTCTCTGTTTCAAATGTGTTTCTTGCAAATAACATATTGTAGGATTATGTTTTTTAACCCACTCTCCTCTCTTCTGCTTTATGGGTGAATTTATCCCATTCATATTCACAATTATGGTTACTGTATATTTCTCTGCATCCTATTTCCTCTCTCTCTCTCTCTCTCTCTCTCTCTCTCTCTCTCTCTCTCTCTCTCTCTCTCTCTCTCTCTCCTTTCCCTCTTCCTTCTTTGTCTCTCTCTCTGTGTCTCTGCCTCTCTATCTCTGTCCTCTGTCTTTCTCTGTCTCTCTCTCTCTGTCTCTCTGTATTCCTCTCTGTCTCTGTCTATCTGTCTGTCTCTCAAAGTGATTTTTTAATATTTTTTCTTTTTCTTTTTAGTTTGCAACACACGGTTCTATATAATTTTTAGTTCCAGATTTTCTTCCCTCCCTCCCCCAAGATGGCATGGAATCCCATATAACTTCCATGTATAACTTTGCATTGAATTAATTTACACACTAGTCAAGTTGTGGAGCAGAATTATGACCAATGGAATGAATCATGAGAAAGAAGAAACAGAACAAAAAAAAAACAATAATAAATACAAAAGAGAGAAAAAAAGGGGGGAGAAAAAGGTGAGCATGAAGTATGCCTCGATCTGCATTCAGACTTCATAGTTCTTTCTCTGGATGTAGATAGCACTCTCCATTGTGAGTCCTTTGGAGCTATCTCTGCATATTGTGTTGCTGAGAAGAGCAAACTCTGTCAGGGTTAGTCATCACAGAATCCATATATCTGTGCTTGTGTAAAATGTTCTCCTGGCTCTGCTCCACTCACTCAGCATTATGTCGTGTAGGTTTTTCCAAGTTGTTATGAAGTCCGAATCATCCCCATTTCTTATAGCACAATAGTATTCCATTACCTTCATATACCACAGCTTGTTCAGCCACTTCCCAATTGATGGGTATCCCTTTGATTTCCAATTCTTAGCTACCACAAAAAGAGCCACTATAAATATTTTTGTACATATGCGTACTTTTCCCACTTGTGTGATCTCTTTGGGATACAGCCCTAGGAGTGGTGTTGCTGGGTCAAAGGGTATGAACATTTTTATAGCCCTTTGGGCATAGTTCCAAACTGCTCTCCAAAATGGCTGGATCAGTTCACAACTCCACCAGCAATGTAACAATGTTCCAATTTTCCCACATCCTCTCCAGCATTTATCATTTTCCTGTTTTGTTATTTTAGCCAATCTGACAGGAGAGAGATGGTATCTAAGAGTTGTTCTGATTTGCATTTCTCTAATCAGTAGTGATTTTGAGCATTTTTTCATATGTTTATAGATATCTTTAATTTCTTCCTCTGAAAACTGCCTGTTCATATCCTTTGACCACTTCTCAAATGGGGAATGAATTGTATTCCTATATATTTGACTCAGTTCCCTGTATATTTTGGAAATGAGGCTTTTATCAGTAACACTAGTTGTAAAGATTTTCTCCCAATTTTCTGCCTCCCTCCTAATCTTTGTTGCATTGGCTTTTTTTGCACAAAACATTTCAATTTAACATAATCAAAATTATCCATTTTGCATTTTGTAATGCTCTCTATCTCTTGTTGGGTCATGAATTCTTTTCTTTTCCGTAAATCCAATAGGTAAACTATTCCTTGCTCTCCCAAATTGCTTATTGTTTCAGCCTTTATTCCTAAATCATGGACCATTTTGACTTTATTTTGGTATATGGTGTAAGATATTGGTCTATGCCCAGTTTCTGCCCTACTATTTTCCAATTTTCCCAGCAGTTTTTGTGAAATAGTGAATTCTTAGCCCAGAAGCTGGATTCTTTGGGTTTATCAAAGAGTAGATTGTTATAGTTGTTGATTTCTCCATCTTGTGTACCTATCCTATTCCACTGATTCACAACTCTGTTTGTTAGCCAGTACCAGGTAGTTTTGATGACTGCTGCAGTTTAATATCTTGTATGGCTAGGCTACTTTCTCTAGCATTTCTTTTCATTAATATCCTAGATATTCTAGACCTCTTGTTCTTCCAGATGAATTTTGTTATTATTTTATCCAGCTCTGTAGAATATTTTTTGGTAGTTCAATTGGTATGACACTGAATAGATAGATTAATTTAGGTAAAATTGTCATTTTTATTATATTAGCTTGGCCTAACCATGAGCAACTGATATTATTCCATTTATTTAGATCTGACTTTATTCGTGTGGAAGGTGTTTCATAATTATGTTCATATAGGCCCTGGGTTTCTCTTGGCAGACAAACTCCCAAATATTTTATAGTGTCTACAGTAACTTTGAATGGAATTTCTCTTTCTATCTCTTGCTGTTGGGCTTTATTAGTAATGTATAGGAATGCTGGGGATTTATGTGGGTTTATTTTATATCCTGCCACTTTGCTAAAGTTGTTTATTATTTCAAGTAGTTTTTTACTTGATTCTCTAAGTAAATCATCATATCACCTGCAAAAAAGTGATAATTTAGCTTCTTCTTTGCCTATTCTAATTCCTTCAATTGCTCTTTTTTCTCTTATTGCTACAGCTAACATTTCTAGTACCAAATTGAATAGTAGGGGTGATAATGAACATCCTTGCTTCACCCCTGATCTTATTGGGAATGCATCTAGCTTATCCCCATTACCAATAATGCTTGTTGATGGTTTTAGGTAGATGCTGTTTATAATTTTAAGGAAGCCTCCATTTATTCCTTTGCTTTCTAGTGTTTTTAATAGGAATGGGTATTGTATTTGGTCAAAGGCTTTTTCTGCATCTATCGAGATGATCATATGGTGTCTGCTAGTTTTTTTGTTGATATGGTCAATTATGCTAATCGTTTTCCTAATATTGAACCAGTCTTGCACTCCTGGAATAATTCCTGCCTGGTCATAGTTTATTATTCTGGTGATAAGTTGCTGGAATCTTTTTGCTAATATTTTATTTAAAATTTTTGCATCAATATTCATTAGGGAAATTGGTCTGTAATTTTCTTTCTCTGTTTTGACTCTATCTGGTTTGGGTATTAGTACCATATTTGTGTCATAAAATGAATTTGGTAGGACTCCTTCTTCACCTATTTTCCCAAATAGTCTACAAAGTATAGGAATTAGTTGTTCTTTAAATGTTTGATAGAATTCACATGTAAAACCATCTGGCCCTGGAGATTTTTTCCTAGGGAGTTCATTGACAGCTTGCTCAATTTCTTTTTCTGAGATGAGGTTATTTAGAAGTTTTACTTCCTTTTCTGTTAACCTGGGCAATTTATGTTTTTGTAGATATTCATCCGTATCTCTAAGTTTGTCAAATTTATGGGCATATAATTGGGCAAAATAATTCCTAATTATTGTTTTGATTTCCTCTTCATTAGAGGTGACCTCACCCTTTTCATTTTTGATTCAGGAAATTTGATTTTCTTCTTTCTTTTTTTTAATCAAATTGACCAAATGTTTATCAATTTTATTGGTTTTTTCATAAAACCAGCTGTTTGTTTTATTAATTAATTCAATAGTTTTCTTGACTTCAATTTTATTAATCTCTCCTTTGATTTTCAGTATTTCTAATTTGGTATTTAATTGGGGATTTTCAATTTGTTCTTTTTCTAGCTTTTTTAGTTGTATGCCCAAATCATTGATCTCCTTTTTCTCTATTTTATTCATGTAAGCATTTAGAGATATAAAACTTCCCCTAAGAACTGCTTTTGCTGCATCCCATAAGTTTTGGTATGTTGTCTCATTATTGTTATTCTCTTGAATGAAGTTATTAATTGTTTCTCTGATTTGTTCTTTGGCCCACTCATTCTTTAGAATTAGATTATTCAGTTTCCAATTAATTTTTAGCTTATTTTTCCATGGTTCTTTGTTGCAAATAATTCTTATTGCATCATGATCTGAAAAGTATGCTTTGACTACTTCTGCCTTTCTGCACTGGATTGTGAGGTTTTTATGCCTTAGTACATGATCAATTTTTGAGTATGTGCCATGTACTGCTGAGAAAAAAAGTATATTCCTTTTTATCCCCATTTAGTTTTCTCCAGAGGTCTATCATATCTGCCTTTTCTAAAATTCTGTTCACTTCTTTAACTTCTTTGTTATTTATTTTGAGGTTAGATTTATCAAGTTCAGAAAGGGGAAGGCTGAGGTCTCCCAATATTATAGTTTTGCTGTCTATTTCTTCCTGTAACTCCCTTAACCTCTCGTCTAAGAATTTGCATGCCATACCACTTGGTGCATAAATGTTAAACAATGATATTGCTTCATTGTTTATGGTGCCTTTTAGCAGGATGTAGTGTCCTTCTTTATCTCTTTTAATTAAATCTGTCTTTACTTTTGCTTTGTCTGAGATTAGAATTGCTACACCTGCCTTTTTTACTTTAGCTGAGGCACAATATATTTTACTCCAGCCTTTTACCATTTCACTGTGTATATCCCCCTGTTTCAAATCTGTTTCTTCTAAACAGCATATTGTAGGATTATGGTTTTTAATCCATTCTGATGTCTGCTTCCATTTTATGGGAGAGTTCATCCCATCCACATTCACAGCTATGATTTCTATCTGTGTCTTTTTCTCCATCCTATTTCCCCCTGTTTATGCTTTTATTTCTCCCTTCCTCCTTCCCCTCCTCAACAAAGTTTTGCTTTTGACCACCGCCTTCCTCAGTTTACCCTCCCTCTTTATTCCCCTCCCTTGTCTTACCATTTTCCACTTTCTACTTCTCCCCTCCCTTCTGACCACCTCCCTCCCTTTTTTTCCCCCGTTTCCCCTCCTACTTCCCGTAGGACAAGTTAGATTTCTATACTTATCAGGGTATGGTATTGCCTTCTTGAACCAGATCAGATGACAGTAAAGATCAAATACTGCTCTTCTCCCTCCCTTCTTTCCCTCTAATAAAATGTGTTTTTGTCCCTTTTCATTTGGTGTAATATACCCTTTTCTACAACCTCCTTACCTCTTCTCTGAAAGCCCTCCCTTTACATCTCTTAATTATGTTTTTTATCCTTATATCAGTTATTTTATACAGACATTCACAGACTATGTGTATCGCTTTCAATTGTCATAATAGCTGTACTATTCTCAAGATTGACATATATATGTATACATACAAAACATACATAAGACGATGTAGTTCTATATAAAGATGCAAATAATTTGCCCTTATTGATTAATAAGGTTTGTGGGAGTTTTTCCCTGTTTACCTTTTTATGTCTCTCTTGAGTTTTGTATTTGGAAATCAAATTTTCCATTGAGTTCTGGCCTTTTCATCAGGAAGATCTGGAATTCCCTTATTTCATTGAATGTTCATCTCCTTCCCTGAAAAATTATGCTTAATTTTGCTGGGTAGTTGATCCTTGGTTGTAGTCCCTGCTCTTTTGCCCTTAGGAATATCATATTCCAGTTTCTCCTGTCTTTTAAAGTGGAAGCTGAAAGATCCTGCGTGATCCTGACTGTAATTCCACGATATCTGAATTGTTTCTTTTTGGCTGCTTGCAGTATTTTCTCCTTGATTTTGCAATTCTGAAATTCAGCTGTAATATTTCTTGGAGTTTTCAGTTTGGGATCTCTTTCAGGGGATGATAGGTGAATTCTTTCAATGATTATTTTGGCCTCTGGTTCTGGGACCTCTGGGCAGTTGTCTTTGATAATTTCTTCGAAGATACTGTCATGGCTCTTTTTTTCATTGTGGATTTCCAGTAGACCAATATTTTTCATGTCAGTTGTTTTCCCAATCAGATATTTCACATTTTTTTCTATTTTTTCATTCTTTACATTTTGTTTTACTACTTCTGGATGCCTCATAGAGTCATTAGCTTCCACTTGCTCAACTCTAATTTTTAATGAGTTACTGTCTTCATTTTGCTTTTGAGTCTCCTTTTCCAATTGGTTGATTTTACCTCTCAGGGTGTCATTTTCTCTATTTAGATTCTGAATCTCCATAGCCATTTCACCAATCTTTATTCTTTAGGGACTTGATTTCCTCAGTGGATTTTTTTTTCCATTTTTTTCCACTTTTTCCATTTTTTCTTTTACCTCCCTAATTTGGTTTTTAAAATCCTTCTTTAGCTCTTCCAGTAATGCTTTTTGGGCTTGAGACCAGTTCATACTACCTTTCGAGGTTGTTCTCCAGCACTGTCACTCTTCAGCAATGGTTGTAGCTCTTTGTTGTTTGAGCTGGGTGTCTGGCACTGCCCCTGAGGGAGCAAGAGTACATCTGGGCTCCTGGTGTTGACCCCTGCTGGCTCTGTCCCTCTGGGACTCAGGTACTCCCACTACTCGGCGACTGAAGCCCCACTTCTGTCTCCTCTATTCCAGAGTTTTGTTTTTTTTTTTTTTTTTCCAGGACGAATTCTCTGGGTGGGGAGGGGAGGGATTAGAGCCATTTACCTGGCCATTATGTCTCCTGGAAATTCAAGAAGTGTTTCATACCTTTGGGCTGCAAGCCTCAGGAGTTGGTATCTCATGGTTGGTGGCGTTGCACTGCCCCTTGTCGTTGCTTCCACAGAGTGCTGTCCTGTGTTGGGAGGCCTGGGGATTTCCGCTGGTTTCAGGCACCCAGCTTTCTCCCAGCCTGTCTCCCACATGGGTTTTCTGGCCTGCTGCTTCTGCTTTGGTCCCGTCTGGAGCAGCTCCACACGCCGAGCACTCTCCAAGCCTACAGATTCATTCCTTTGGCCTTTCAGACTCTTCTGGCTGGGAAATTTGCCCCACTCAGACTTCTTGTGGTTTCTAACTCTCTCAAATCTGCTCAAATTCACTTTTTTATATCTCTCACAAGTGTTTTGCTTCTAACCATCATGTTCCCCCAATGTGCACTGCCTCCTATCAGTCCCCCTTCTCTTATGCCACTCCACTCCTATGCATCCTGGGCCATCTCCAGTCATCCTGGTGAATATCAGGCCACTGGACCTGGGTGGCTCTGGAAGGAAAGTGAAGCTTTGATCTTACACAGCCCTCCCTCCTTCAAATCAAAATCAAGTACAAGGCATGCCATCATTTCCCTGATGTCATGGTCCTCTTTGAGAATGAAGGACAAACACCACCACCACAACAACAACAATTCCACTCCACTCCTACTTTATAGTGTAAGGTATATACCAAAATAAGTGTATGTTATCCCTCAGTAAGCCAATTTCAATGAGAGCAAGGTACAAGCATTTCCCACCACTCCATTTTTCCTCCACTGTAATAGCACATTTTGTGCCTATTTCTATAAGATAATTTACCCCATTCTATTTCTCCCTTCAGTCCTATCACTCTTTGTTACCACTTAATTTTGTTTCCTTGGATATCATCCCAACATAGTCAACTCACATCTGTATCCTCTTTCTATGTACACTCCTCCTAACTGCCCTAACAGTGATAAAGTTCTTAAGAATTACAAGTATCAGCTTCCCATGTAGGAAAGTAAACAGATTAACACTATTGAATATTTTATGTTTTCTTTTTCCTGTTTTTCTTTTTATGCTTCTCTTGAGTCTTGTATTTGAAAATAAAGTTTTTTGATCAGCTTTTGTCTTTTCATCAGAAATTTTTGAAAGTCTCTTCTATTTCAATAAATGACCATCTTCCTCCTTGAAGAATTATACTCAGTTTCCCTGGATAGGTGATTCTTGGTTTTAATCCTAGCTCCTTTGCCTTCCAGAATATCATATTACAAGCCTCCTAATCTGTTAATGGTGAAGCTGCTAAATCCTGTGTAATCCAGACTGCAGCTCCATAATATTTGCAATTCTTCCTTCTGGCTCCTTACAGTATTTTTTCCTTGATCTGGGAATTCCTGAATTTAATAAAATTTATGGAGTTTTCATTTTTGGAACTCTTTCAGGAGGTGATTAGTGGATTATTTCTATTTTACCTTCTAGTTCTAGGATATCAGGGAAGTTTTCTTTGATAATTTCTTGAAATATGTTATCTTGGTTATTTTTTATCATGGTGTTTAGGTAGTTAAATAATTCTTAAATTATCTCTCCTGGATCTATTTCTATGTCAGTTATCTTTGCCAGAGATATTTCACATTTTCTCTTATTTTTAAAAATTGTTTTGATTTTGTTTTATTATCTCTAAATGTCTCAAGGTGTAATTAGCTTCCACTTGGCCAATTCTATTTTTTAAGGACTTATTTTCTTCATTGAATTTTGGTACATTTTTTTCTGGTTTGTGTGTGTGTGTGTGTGTGTGTGTGTGAGTGCGTTTTTTCTTTACCAAGCTGTTGACTATTTTTTCATGATTCTCTTGCATCACTCTCATTTTTCCCAATTTTTCTTCTGCCTCTTTTTTTTTGGACGGGGTAAGGCAGGGTAACTGGGTTTAGGTGACTTGTCCAAGGTCACACAGCTAGTAAATGTGTCAAATGTCTGAGGTCAGATTTGAACTGAGGTTCTCCTGTCTCCAGAGCCAGTGCTTTCCTCACTGCACCACCTATTTGCACCTCTTCTGTTTCTTTTATTTGATTTTAAAAATCCTTTTTGAACTCTTCCCAGAGTTGTTTTTTGGGCTTGATATTAATTCACTTTTTTTTTCCTTTGAGGTTTCACATGTAGCCATTTTGAAAATGCTGTTCTCTTCTGATGTTGTTTGTTGATCGTCCCTGTCACTGTAGTAGCTTTCTATGGTCAAGTTCTCTTTTGCTGTTCCTACCCCCCCACATCCATTTTCAAGGGTATTTCCCGGTTTTTAACTTTATGTTAAAGTTGGGCTCTGCTCCTGGGGTAGAGTGGGCCTCAGCCTTTAGGTTTTTCATGCTGCTATTTTCAGAGGTACTTCTGAGGACCTATAAGTTTTGAGTTCTTCAAAATTGTTTTGATCTAAGGAGAGGTGCTCTCTTGGCCTGTGCTATCATCTGTGAGTGACCATAAGCAGTATTTTCTACCCTGCACCTACGACCAGGATATCTGCTTTTTGGAAGACCCATACTCTCATGTGCTACTATTCCTCCTTACCTTGGGACTTTGACACAGATCTGTGACCAGATACCCATCTGGGCAATACAATAGAATCCTGTACCCAGGGCAAGCAAAGCGTCCCCTGCAATTTCCTTCTGACAAGTTGTTTGGCCTCTTTCTTATCTGTGTACGGAGAGCTTCCTAAGTGGAAATCACTGCTCCTGGCTCCTAAGTTCCACACTGGCTTGCTGAGGAGGGGTGTGCTTCCCAGGTTGCCTGTGCTTGACTGTGTTCTACTCACACCTTAATGAGACAGACCTTTGCTGTTAACCTTCTAAGTTGTTTTGAAACAGAGAATTGTTTCACTCCATCCTTTCCTTGGTAAGGACACTCCAGAATTCATTTTAAGGTGTTATCTTAAGCTTTTTGTAGGAAACTTTCCTGGCTTACTCTGCCATCTTTGCTTCATATTTACTTATAAATTAAATACATCTACTACCATAATAACAATTAATTTCAATATAAAACAATTTTTCAAAAACATTATGTCATAAAGATAGATAATACTTAATCCTAGAGTCAATGGAGAGTCATTGCACTTCTCAGATCTTTACTCTAGAAAAAAAAAAATTGTTAACTGCATAGAAGATGGATTGGAGTGGGGAAAGATTTCAGGTGGAGAGAACAAGTAACAGAAATCAACATAAGTGGAAGAAAAAAAACAAGTATTTCATACATTATTCTATGTTATATTAGGTAGCATAATATATGATATGATCATATAGCATTAAATTATATTGTATTATGTTCTATTCTTATTATATTTACACTGCATTATAACATGCTATATTTTGTTACATCATATTGTATGTCCATCCCTGTGATAATCAATTTACAAATATAATTCCATTTGGTCTTCACGACATCCATGGTAGGCAGATGCTCTTTTTAATCTGTATTTTATAGTTGAAGACAAGTGAGACAGACAGAGGTTAAGTGACTTGCCTAGGGTCTCACAGTAAGTCCATGCATTTCGATTTACACTCATGTCTTTCAGATTCCAAGCCCAACACTCCATTCTCTGGGCCACTTAGCTGCCTTGAGAGTTGAAATTGTGAACCAGAGTAATGGCTGTGTGAATGGAGAGACCATAACATCACATCATATCACATCATATAACATAAAAGCACATCACATCATAATGGTTAAGGATATTATTTAGGTAGAATGAACAACATTTGGAAATGTATTAGTTATGTGGGGTAAGAATGGGAGTATTAAAATGACTTAGCAATGGTGAATTTGAATGAATGAAAGTGTAGTGTTGCCCTAGACAGTCCTAGGGAGGTTTGCAAAAGAGAAGAGTTCAGGTAAAGGATAATGGACTGAGATTTGTTACACTGAGAACAGTCCATCTGTTCCAGAACCCAATACCCACTCAAAAGGGTGAAAGCTGGGAACTTGCACAAGAGAGGGTTAAGGCAAGGAAATAGGGAAGGGCATAGGGGAAGCCTTGGTACATAATATTGTGTGTTTTCATTTTAGAAACAAAGTCCACCACTGTCTGTTACAGAGAGAGTGAAATATGAACCATATAACCTGCCTATGATGATTTTATTAGTTCCCTTTCCCTTTCCCCTTTGGAGAATATTCCATGGTGACTGAGGAACATTATTGCTTTCTTTAGTGACTTAGAAGTTCACATGGCTGTCATCATGTTGTCTGCTTAAACTCACATTTTACAAGCAAAAACAGATAATCTCTCCTTTAATGACTTTTCCTTTGTCCTAATTCAATTCGCTGGGTGCCAATGAGACTTACCATCCTTTCTTATCCTTAGTTCAACATGTCTTTGGGCAAAGGGTACTTTCACTAAACTGTCACTTACAGAAATTACACAGAGCTGGTCCTACTATCCAAATACAGGTAACCATTTCATTAGAACTAGGTTGATATTAATTAATGAAAATGAAGAAATGATCAGTCTGGATTCATAATCCTTGGACGATTTATGTTAAACTGGAAATAGAGGAAGGTTACATTGAAAAGCAGGGGAATGAGGGTGGGAAGTTTAAGGAAGCAAAGAGAGAATAAATGAAATAAACTAATCTAAATTCTAACAATAGGGCACTTAGCACAGATACTTCAAGAGTACTTGAATTAGTACACGTAATAGTTCTTTTTGGTTCCGATAAAGATAATGTGTAATTATTTCCTATGTACAAAGTATATAGTTTCTCTTGACTTAATATAAGTTTACTAAGTATTTTGTCCATTACTAAGTATTTTGTCCTTTCAGTTTCTGTAGAATTAAAAGAAAATACCAAAAAAGAAAAAAAATTAAACATCAGAGACATTTTTCTGTCTTCGAAAATTGGAAGGAATAGAAACAGAAATTTTGAAGAAAAACCTTTATTTTTGTATTCTAGCTCATTTTTTTTATTTTCACCTGTTAATATATTTTGAAAAGAGTATTTTCTTCAGGTAAACTAATTCCCATTTCCTTGACCCATTATAGCATCCAAATGTTTGTATCTTGAAAAATCTAGGGACTGTTATCATCGCACCTAGACAATGTCCACAGTAAAGACATTTTACTATTTCTAAGTCTTCATCAATTTTCACACGTGTGCATCACAACTAAAGGTCCTTTTCTCTGTTATGTCATAGTGAGCCACAGTGGAATTATCAGGTGAGAGAATCTCCATAAATTAATCATTACCTTAAGTCAGGTAAAATATGCTTAAAGGGGATATTTAATAAAGGGGTTTACAACAGGCTAGAGAGAAAGATTTGACAGCACTGTGACAGAACTAGAGGTTACAACAGCCCTTATTAGAAAATGAATATTCTGAAGCCAAGATGGCAGCCGGAAAGCAGGGACTTGTGTGAGTTCCCTGCCAGGTCCCTCCAAAAAACTATAAAAAAATGACTCTGCACAAATTCTAGAACTGTAGAACCCACAAAATAGCAGAGGGAAGCAGGGATCCAGCCCAGGACAGCCTGGATGGTCACTGGATGAGGTCTATTGCACACTGGGTGGAGGGGAGCAAAGCCCAGTGCTGGCGGCAGCAGGACCAACCAGACCAGGAGCTGGGCAGAACAAGCCCTAGTGCCATGCATCAGTGAGCTGTGGCAGTTACCAGACTTCTCAACCCTAAAACACCAAAGACAACAGAGAAGGTTAGTAGGAAAACCTGCAGGGGACAGAGTGAAAAGAGTTTGCAGTTCGGCCACTGCCCTGGGTGTAGTGGGGGGAGGTGCAGCTACAGAACTAGAGCTGCAGTTCCTTCTGGCCCTAGACCCTAGGTGGTACAAATTAAGTGGTAGATCAGAGCAGGAATTCAGAGCATGCTAAAGATTTATGTCAGGTCTGGGTTGGTGGTTCTTGAGGAAGGAGGAGTGCTGGTGTGGAAGAGCTGGCTGTATAGAAATAGCTCTGAAATCAATGGTGCATTCCCTTAAACTTGGAACAAAGGACTCTTTACAAGCAGTCATACCCTGCTGAAAAACTCAAGGGTCAAGTAAGTTGGCTGGGAATATGGCCAGGCAGCGAAAATGGACTCAGATTCAGTCTCAGACTTTGGAATCTTTTTTTGGTGACAAAGAAGACCAAAACATAAAGCCAGAAGAAGTGAACAAAGTCAAAGAGCCTACATCAAAAGCTTCCAAGAAAAACATGAACTGGTCTCAGGCCATGGAAGAGCTCAAAAAGGATTTGGAAAAGCAAGTTAGAGAAGTAGAGGAAAAATTGGGAAGAGAAATGAGAAGGATGCGAGAAATCCATGAAAAAACAAGTCAATGACTTGCTAAAGGAGACCCAAAAAAATACTGAAAAAAACATTGAAGAAAACAACACCTTAAAAAATAGACTAACTCAAATGGCAAAAGAGCTCCAAAAAGCCAATGAGGAGAAGAATGCCTTGAAAGGCAGAATTACCCAAATGGAAAAGGAGATCCAAAAGACCACTGAAGAAAATACTACCTTAAAAATTAGATTGGAGCAAGTGGAAGCTAGTGACTTGATGAGAAATCAAGATATTATCAAACAGAACCAAAGGAATGAAAAAGTGGAAGGCAATGTGAAATATCTCATTGGAAAAACCACTGACCTTGAAAATAGATCCAGGAGAGAGAATTTAAAAATTATTGGACTACCTGAAAGCCATGATCAAAAAAAGAGCCTAGATATCATCTTTCAAGAAATTATCAAGGAGAACTGCCCTGATATTCTAGAGCCACAGGGCAAAATAGAAATTGAAAGAATCCACAGATCACCTCCTTAAAATAGATCCCAAAAAGAAAACTCCTAGGAATATTGTTGCCAAATTCCAGAGCTCCCAGGTCAAGGAGAAAATACTGCAAGCAGCCAGAAAGAAACAATTTGAGTATTGTGAAAAAACAATCAGGATAACACAAGATCTAGCAGCTTCCACAATAAGGGACCAAAGGGCTTGGAATACGATATTCCAGAGGTCAATGGAGCTAGGATTAAAACCAAGAATCACCTACCCAGCAAAACTGAGTATCATGCTCCAAGGCAAAATATGGTCTTTTAACAAAATAGAGGACTTTCAAGCTTTCTCAGTGAAAAGACCAGAGCTGAATAGAAAATTTGACTTTCAAACACAAGAATCTAGAGAAGCATGAAAAGGCAAACAAGAAAGAGAAATCATAAGGGACTTACTAAAGTTGAACTGCTTTGTTTACATTCCTACATGGAAAGATGATGTGTATGATTCATGAGACCTCAGTATCATAGTAGCTGATAGGAATACGCATATGTTTATATGTGTATGCATATATATATATATATATATATATACACATATATGTGTGTCAATGTATGTATATATGTAGGTGTGTATATATATATGTGTGTATATGTATATATGTATATATATATATATGCATATATATGCACACAGAGGGCACAGGGTGATTTGAATATGAAGGGATGATATCTAAAAAAATAAAATCAAATTAAAGGATAAGGGATAAGAGAGAATATACTGAGAGAGGGAGAAAGGGAGAGATAGAATGGGGTAAATTATCTCACATAAAAGTGGCAAGAAAAAGCAGTTCTGTAGGAAGGGAAGAGGGGGCAGATGAGGGGGAATGAGTAAATCTTGCTCACCTTAGATTTGACCTGAGGAGGAAATACCATACACACTGAATTGGGTATCTTACCCACAGGAAAGAAGGAGGAAGAAGATAAAAAAGAGGGGATGATAGAAGGGAGGGCAGACTGAGGGAGGAGGTAATAAAAAACAAACACTTTCGAAAAGAGACAAGGTCAAGGGAGAAAATTCAATAAAGGGGGATAGGTTAGGAAGGAGCAAAACATAATTAATCTTTCACAATATGAGTATTGTGGAAGGGCTTTACATAATGATATGCATGTGGCCTATTTTGAATTGCTTGCCTTCTTAGGGAGGGTGGGTGGGGAGGGAAGAGGGGAGAGAATTTGGAACTCAAAGTTTAAAAACCAGACGTTCAAAAACCAAAAAAAAGTTTTTGCATGCAACTAGGAAATAAGATACACAGGCAATGGGGCGTAGAAATTTATCTTGTCCTACAAGAGAAGAAGGGATGAGAGAGGAAGTGGGGTGACAGAAGGGAGGGCTGACTAGGGAACGGGGCAACCAGAATATGAGCCATCTTGGAGTGGGTGGGAGGGTAGAAACGGGGATAAAATTTGTAATTCAAACTCTTGCGTAAATCAATGCTGAAAACTAAATATGTTAAATTTTAAAATATATATATATATATATATATATATAAAACAAAAAAAATCAAAAGAAAAAAATCATAAAAAAGAAAATGAATATTCTTCACTTATGTTCAATATCTCTTCCAGAAAGTCCTGCTCTGGTATATCCTTATTGTATGCATATGAACCTAGGTCCCCAAAGACAATACCAGCTAAATCAAAGCTTTGGAATTTTCTGTCAGTCTGGGAAAACTTTGAGTATGAAAGTTGGCCACAAATTATATCTGACCTCTAAGGACCCCATTTGTTTAGTACAGAGGCACTCACAACGACTTCAATTCAGTGTAGGTTTTCAATAAGCGCCTACTATGTTCAAGGCACTATGCTGAACAATAGAGATACAAAAACAAAAACGAAAGATTCTCTACTCAATGGCATTAGAACCTACTTATGCTGCATAATATGCATCCAAATAATTATAGGCCAAGAAAAATTATGGGAGGGAAAAAACATAAGGACATTGGAGATTAGAGAAGACTTTCGTATGAAATCATATTTGAGTTGAGCCTTGAAGACAAAAATTATGAGAGTGGAATGGGAATGAATTGTTAAAATAGGGAATGATTTATGCAAATACATGGAGATGGGAGATATGGTATATCAAATTCAAGGAAAGATAGTACTCTATATAGGCTGGAAAATAAAGTTATTTATGAAGAGTAGTATGAAATAGGAAAGTTAAGTGGGAAGCATTATAGAAGACCCTAAGCCTAATGCTAAGGATATAATGCTTACTGCTAACAATGCCAGGCTAAGGATTTTATAGTGTTGGTGTTGGGATAGAGTGGTCAATTTTGAACAGAATCATGGCATGTTCACTTTATTTATGACTTAGGAAGAGTAACTTGGTAGCTGTATATGGATGGAAGAGGTAAGATGATGGAACCAGGGGAATCAACTGAATGTATATTATAATAGCTCAGGTGAGAAATTATGAAGACCTGAACTAGAATGATGTCTGAGTGTACAGAAAACAGGGAAATGCTGGGATAGCATTAACAAAAATTGGCAACTAATCATGTATGTCAGATAAGGAAGATAACAAACCTGGATGGTTCTGCCCTCAAAAAGGGAAATTTAGAAGAGCTGAAGGATTAACAAATAAGAGCAATTGACCAATAACTTCCTGCAAGATTCTTTAGTCATGGTAATCAATGAAACAAGGAAAAATACAAAATTGTTCTCAGCCCTATATATAATCTTTGAGTCTGCAGTCACAATAGTTGACAACAAAAATGGGGGGGTCATTAGATCATAAGGATCACAGCTTTTTAATTTTTTTATTTAGTATTTTATTTTCCCCAGGTACATGTAAAAACAATTTCTACTATTCATTTTTAAAATTTTGAGTTCGAAATTCTCTCCCTTCCTCCCGTCCCATCCCCTCCCATTGAGAAGGCAAGCAATTCGATATAGGTTATACAAGTGTAGTGATGCAAAACATATCCATAATAGTCATGTTGTGAAAGAAAATATAGAGTGCAGCTAGGTGGCACAGTGACTAAAGCACCGACCCTGGAATCAGGAGGACCTGAGTTCAAATCTGGCGTCAGACACTTGACACACTTACTAGCTGTATGACTTTGGGCAAGTCACTTAACCGCAATTGCTCTGCCTTCCCCCCTCAAAAAGAAATATAGACCAAAAAAACCTCAAGAAAAATATATCAAGAACAATATGCTTCAAGCTGTATGCAGATACCATCAGTTTTTTCTCTATGGATGAATAGCATTTTTCATCATAAGTCCTGTCAGAGTTGCTGAGAATAGCTAAGTCATTCACAACTGATCATCTTAGAATATTGCTGTTAATTTGTACACAGTGCATTTCACTTTGCATCAGCTCATGCAAGTCCTTTCAGGTTCTTACACTACAACAGTATTCCATCGTAATCATGTACCACAACTTGCTCAGGCATTCCCAAATGGATGGGCATCCCCTCAATTTCTAATTCTTTGCCCCCAGAAAAAAAAAGCTACTATAAATAGTTTTATACATATATGTCCCTTTCCTTTTCTTAAATCTTTTTTGAGATATGGGCCTAGTCACGATACTGATAGCTGAAAGGGTATGCATAGTTTTATAACCCTTTGGGCATAGCTCCAATTTACTCTACGGAATGGTTGGATCAGTTTACAACTCCAACAGTTGTGCATTAATATCTCATTTATCCCACATCCCCTTCAACATTTGTCATTTACCTTTTCAATCCTATTAGCCATTTTAATAGGTGTGAGGTGGTTGATCAGAATTGTTTTGATTTACTTTTCTCCAACCAATAGTGAAATAGAATGTTTTTTTTTCCATATGTCTATAGATAGATTTAATTACTTCATCTGAAAACTGATCATATCTTTTGATCATCTATCAGTTTCAGAATGGCTGTTATTTTTATAAATTTTATTCAGGTCTCTATATGTTTGAGAAATGAGGCCTTTATTCAGGAAACTTGCTTCAATTTTTTTTTTGTATTTACTACTACTAACTGTATTTCCCTCCATCCTATTCCTCCCCCCCATTTATTCTCTTCTCTCTCCTTTTACCCTATCCCTCCTAAAAGGGATTTTGCTTCTGACTACTCCCTCCCCCAATCTGCCCTCCCTTCTATAATGCCTCTCCCTTTCTCTTCCCCTTCCCTTTCTACTTTGCTGTAGGGTAAGATAGGTTTCTATACCCAATTGACTGTGTATGCTATTCCCACTTTAAACCAATTCTGATTACCATAAGGTTCACTCACTCCCCCTTACCTCCTCGCTCTTTCCCTCTAGTGTAAAAGCTTTTATCTTGCCTCTTTTACATGAGATAATTTAACCCACTCTGCCTCTCCCTTTCTTTTTCTCCCAGTATATTCCTCTCTCACTCTATAATTTCATATTTTTAGATATCATCCCTTCATATTCAACTAACTCCTGTGCCCTCTGTCTATATATACTCCTTCTAATTACTCTAATATTAAGAAAGATTTTGTGAGTTATGAATATCATCTTCCCATGTAGGCATGCAAACAGTTTAACCTTATTAAGTCCTTTATGATTTCCCTTTTCTGTTTACATTCTTTTTCTTCTGTTGAGTTTTGTATTTGAAAGTCACATTTTCTATTCATCTCTTGTTTTTTCATCAAGAATGCTTGAGAGTCCTCTATCTCATTGAATATCCATTTTTCCTTTAGACAGATTATACTCAGTTTTTCTGCATAGGTGAATCTTTGTTGTAATCCTGGCTCCTTTGTCTTCCAAATTATCCTACTCCAAGCCCTCTGATCCTTTATTGTAGAAGCTACTAAATTTTGTGTTATCCTGAATGTGGCTCTGCAATGCTTGAATTGTTTCTTTCTGGCTGCTCATTATATTCTCTGATTTACCTGGGACCTCTGGAATTTGGCTGTAATATTTCTGGCAGTTTTCATTTTGGGATGTCTTTTAGGAGGTGATTGGTGGTTTCTTTCAATTTCTATTATACCTTCTGCTTCTAGTAAATCCGGGCAGTTTTCCTTCATAATTTCTTGAAAGATGTTGTCTAGCCTCTTTTTTAACTATGGTTTCAGGTAGTTCAGGAATTTTTAAATTATCTTTCCTGGATCTATTTTCCAGGTCAATTGTTTTTTCCAATGAGATATTTCACATGGTTTTTTTTTTTCATTCATTTTGTTTGGTTTTATTTTTTTTCTTGATGAGATATTTCACATGGTTTTTTTTTTCATTCATTTTGTTTTGTTTTATTTTTTTTCTCGATTTTTCATAAGGCCATTAGCTTCCATTTGTTTAATTATAATTTTAAGGAATTATTTTCTTCAGTGACATTTTGGGCCTCCTTTTCCATTTGGCCAGTTCTGCTTTTTAAGACATTCTTCTCCTCATTGGCTTTTTGAACCTCTTTTACCATTTGGCCTAGTCTGGTTTTAAGGTGTTATTTTCTTCAGTATTTTTTGTGTGTCCTTTAACCAAGCTCTTGACTTGTTTTTCATGATTTTCTTGTAATGCTCTCATTTCTCTTCCCAATTTTTCCTCTACCTCACTTATTTGATTTAAAAAACACTTTTTGAGCTGTTCCACGACTTGAGACCAATTCATATTTTTCTTGGAGGCTTTGGATGTAGGATTTTTGACTTTGTTGTCTTCTGAGCATGTTTTGATCTCTCTTGTCATAATACTAACTTTCTACAGTCAATTTTTCCTATGTTTGATCATTTTCCCAGACTATTACTTGACTTTTAACTCTTTGTTAAAGTAGGGCTCTGCTTCCAGGGTGGAGGGTGCACTATCCCAAGATTTAGGGGTTTTGTGCAGCTGCTTTCAGAGATACCTCTAGAGTTTTCAGTTCTTTCAAGGTGGTATGATCTAAGGAGAGGTGCTTATTATTCTCTTGGCCTTCGCTCTGGTCTGTGAATGACCACAAGCCCTTTTTTGCCCTGGAACTGTGAGGAGGGTCAATCCTTCACTGTGCCACAAGCTCTGCTATGCTAGTGCTCCTCCTTGCCCCAGGACTACCACTCAGGACTGGGAACCAGATCTGAGTATGGGCAAAGCAACAGAGTCCTGCCTCTCTGCTAGGAAAAAGACCCTTATAATCTTCTTCTGGCCAGTAGTTTGACCCCCTTACCATCTGCGAGATGAAAGCTCCAAAAGCAGCCACTGCCACTGCTGATTCAATCACTCCCAAGACCTGCTCTGGGTTTGCTGTGGCTGGGGCTATGCTGTTTTGGCCTGTGCTGGACTGCACTCTTCTCTAACCATGGTGCAACAAATCTTTCCTGGTAACTTTCCAAGTTGTCTTGGGCTGTAAATTTGTTTCCATCCATCTTTTTGTGAGTTCTGCTGCCCTAGAATTTGTTTAAAATTATTTTATAAAGGTATACGGAAGGGCTTGGGGGATGGCTCATACAAGTTCTTTTCTTTATTCTGCCTGGTTCCTGCATCCCAGAATCAAGGATTTTTAGACAATTTATAGAAATAATAGTTTAGTTTGGTACTATAAGTATGAGATTCTTATCTAGTGAATAAGAAATGAACAAATTACTAGTAGTGCCAGATCATATAAATTTCTACTATAAATGAAAGTGAAAGACCAAATGAAGCTGTGGTTAAATGTAAGAATGTCATAACATTTTTTTCCACTAGGGCAACAAAAATTCAATTGGAAGAGTTGATTTTAATCCTGTATCTAATGAAAGGAATATAAATAATTTCATGAGAACTTCAGTGGTCTTTTATTATAGGGTTCATGGTAAGAGTTTGACAAGAGATTAATACAAGGTAATGGAAGATTATTCAAAACATTTTTGGCAGGGAGTTTGAGTATGTATAGAACTTCAAAATTTATGTTGGTTGTTGATCATACTTGTTGGCTTAAGAAATAAAGTAAAATTTAGAGCAAAAGTCAAGGCCTCCAAAGACTAGAGAGAAACTGTAGATTTAAAATGAGTAATGATGCCCCACCCACACCCCCTATAATCTGATTTCAGGGAAAGAGAACACAGAAGAAGGAAGGAATGGTGTTATTCCTAAGCCAGAGCAGGATGAATGATTTTGGATTTACTCAGGATATATTTCTGACTTGAAACTTTCTCACTGGCCTGTCCCAGGGAGCCTTTCAAATTTTCCCAACTCTCATTTCCACTTTGAGATTGCATCTTCTTCCTGTTTCCCACCTCAAGCTTTTTAGTCTTTTGACTTTTGCTGCTCTTAATCACCCTGATTCAAGGTTAAGGTCATTGGCTTTCTGGATGGTTTGCATTGAGGTCAAGTGCAAATCCCTTCAGAGGTTAGGGAATACTGATAGGATCGTCCATTTGCAGATAGCTCCCTCCTTTCCTTGTTTCATACCTGAGTTCTGGCGTATTTCCAAATAACACATACCTATGTCTAATCACTATTTATATGATCTATATTTATATATCACTCTATAGATCCATCTTCTATCTACACACATATGCAAGCATATACCATAGTGTGTGTGTCAAGGTATGTATGTATGCATGTATTCATGTGTGTATACATATGTGCATGTATGTGTATGTGCACACATAATACTCATAGAGACCCACACATGTGACTTTGCTATACAAATAAATTTTTAATTTACACCATGCAAGGAAAGTGACTAAAGAGCTAGCTGGTTTGCCCTTGGGAAACAATGTAGTGCTTTTAATGTCTCAAAGTTCTTCCCTGAAAAACATCCAACATTTTTAGTAGCAATGATCTCCTGATAACATTTCATGATTATGAATTTTAAAATACCACAGTCTCTAGAGAAGTAAAGATTCTGGTTAATCAAAGAACAATAGAGAGGGACATGCCAAACATGAATACGCTACAAATTACTACCAATATGAGGAATAGTGTGAAGAATATGTGTTTGTACATGTGCATACACGTATGCATATGTGTGTATGTATGTATACCTGTGAATGCATTTATGTGCAAATAACCCAGAAAAGGAATGTAACCTTGTCATGTACTGCAAGTGACAACCAATAAATAGCCTAAAAACACTATGAGAAGCAAACAACATTAAGAGATCTAAAGGAAGGTCTTCAAAACAGTAGTTGTATGCAATGCATAGGATTTATGAGAGAAAATGGTTAAAGTTTATGCTGAATGAGAAGGTTCTGGATGGGTTTTCACCTGTACCATTCAAGGGAATAACCATGTCAGTGAGATAACAGATCTGTCAAAATATGTATACAGTTCAATCTGCTTTGCTATTGACATTTATTCTTTATTCTATAAAATAGCTAAAAATAGAACATGGACATATGAAATACTGTTAGACATTTTGGTGAATTAAAAGTTTGTCAGTCTTTGAGATCAGCAAATCTCTGTCAGGACAAACTAGACTATTTATTGTTTTATTATACAAAAAGCATATCATGGTCAGACTGGAGTACATTGAAATTTATTTTTCTTTCTGTGGAAGTTTTCTACTAAAGAAGTCATTTTAAAATACATTGTTTGAATTTTGGATGACTTCTTTATCCTTCTTCAAAATAAATGTCAGAAAATAATAGTATAAAATAATCAGTGGATAATCAATATACTCTACTGATAAGCTCACAATGTCAGGACAAAAACAGTGGAAATCCAAGGCTTAACTGGACCCTCTCTGGTGAATATATAAAATGATGTGGACAAGAAGTGCACAAGATGTGCAGGTATTGATCGATTTGCTATATGCTTCATTGGAGAAAATATCCAAATCATTGATATCACAGATTCCTTGGAGCATTAGAGTATGATATTAATAATTAATTTATTCCAGCAACCCAAATAATATACAAAAACACCAATGTGAATATTCCTATCAAAAATGAAGATTCTATCTTGCTTGTGTCCACCCTTCCAGTGTTACTCTTATCCATATCCTCGCCTAGATTCTCTAAAGCCAGATTACTCAGTTTACTAGAGGCCTTTGACTAGTGATCTTGGCATTGCATGGAAAACAACAGATTAGAATGCAGGCATTGGCCACAATTCATCCTTTCTTACTATTTGGATATTTCATCTTTTTTTCCCCTACTCATATTTCTTTTATCATATGCTTTCTACCACTTCTATGTAATTTCTGATTTATAATTTATGGCAACCTAAGCCTATCTATTGTCTTTCATTTCTTCTGTTTCAATTCTTCTTTATTTGGATTGGTAAATAGTATTTTACTTTTGCCAATTGCATGTAAAGATAATTTAAAACATTCATTTTTTATAATATTTTGAGTTTCAGTTTCTTTGTCCTGCCCTCCCTCTCATCCCTCCTCAAGATGAAAAGCAATCTAAAATTGGTTACACATTTTCAATCATGTACACATATTTTCACATTAGTCATATAGTGAAAGAAGAAAAGAACAATAGGGAAAAGCCACAAAAAATTTTAAAAACTAAAAATAGCATACTTACATCTTCATTCAGACTCCGTATTTCTATCTCTGGCTGTGGATAGCATTTTCTATCATGAGTCCTTTGGAATTGTTTTGGATCATTGTATTGCTGAGAAGAGCTAAGTCTATCAAAGTTGGTCATTGCACAATATGACTTTTACTATGTACAACATTCTCCTGGGTTTTCTCACTTCACTTAGCATCAGCTGATGTCACTCCAGGTTTTTCTGAAGTCAGCTTGCTCATCATTTCTTATAGAACAATAGTATTCCATTACATTAATACACCACAAATTGTTCAGCCATTCCCCTACTGATGGGCATCCTTTTAATTGCCAATACTTGGACATCACAAAAAAAGCCACTATAAATATAAAGGACATGTGTGTCCTTTTCAATGTTTTATGATCTCTTTGGGTTACAGACCTGGTAGTATTGCTGGATCAAAAGGTATGCACAATCTTATAGCTCTTTGGGAATAATTCCAAATTGCTCTCCTGAATTGTTGGATCAGTTCATAACTCTACCAACAATGCATTAGTGTTCCAATTTTCCCACATTTTCTCCAACACCTATCATTCTCCTTTGCTGTCATATTAGCCAATCTAGTAGGTATGCCTCAGAGTTGTTTTAATTAGCATTTCTCTAATCAATAGTGATTTAGAGCCTTTTATATGAGAGCTTTAATTTCTTCATCTACAAACTTCCTATTCATATTCTTTGACTGTTTATCAGTTGGGGAATGACTTGAATTCTTGCATAAATTTGACTCAGGTCTCTATATTTTAGAAATGAGGCTTTTATCAGAAACACTGGTGGCAAAAATTATTTCCCAGCTGTGTGCTTTCCTTCTAACCTTGGTTGCATTGGCTTTGTACAAAACCTTTTTAATTTAAGGTAATCAAACTTATTTACTTTGCATTTTGTAACATTCTCTATCTCTTGTTTGGTCATAATTTTTTCCCTTCTCCATAGATATGACAGGTAAATTATTTCTTGCTCTCCTAATTTGCTTATAGTATCACCCTTTATGTCTAAATCATATACCTATTTTGATTTTATCTGGGTATACATTGTGAGATGTTGATTTATGCCTAATTTCTGCCATACTATTTTCCAGCTTTCCCAGCAGTTTTTGCCAGATGGTGAGTTCTTATACTAGAGGTTTGGGTTTATCAAACAGTAGATTAGTATAATCATTTACTTCTGTGTTTTGTGTACCTAATCTATTCCACTGATCCACCACCCAACATTTTAGCCAATACCAAATAGTTTTTATGATTGTGGCTTTATAATAAAGTTTTAGATCTGGTACAGCTAGGCCACATTCCTTCGGATTTTTCTTCACTAATTTTCTTGATATTCTTTTGTTCTTCCAGATGAATTTAGTTATTATTTTTTCTTGCTCTGTAAAATATTTTTTCATAGTTTGATTAGTATGGTATTGAATAGGTAAATTATGTAGAATTGCCATTTTTATTTTACTAGCTCAATCTATCCATGAGCAATTGATACTTTCTCCAGTTGTCTAGATATGACTTTATTTGCTTGAAAAGTGTTTGTAATTGTGTTCATATCATTCCCAAGTTTATCTTGCCAAGTAGATTCCAAAATATTTTATATTGTCTATAATTATTTTAAGTGGAATTTCTCTTTGTCTTCTTGCTAGCTTTGTTGGTTATACATAGAAATGCTGATGATGTATGTGGGTTTATTTTATATCCTGCAACTTTGCAAGAGTTGTTAATTATTTAAAGCAGCTTTTTAATTGATTCTCTAACATTCCCTAAGTATATCATCATATTATTTGCAAAGAGTGAAAGTTTTGTGTTCTCGTCGCCTATTCTAAATCCTTCATCTTCTCTTATTGTTACAGCTAACACTTCCAGTACAATGTTGAATAATAGGGGTGATAATGGGGGCCCTTTTTTCACCTCTGATCTTATTGGGAAGGTTTATAGCTTATCCCCATTACAGATAGTGTTTGCTGATCATTTTAGATAGCTACTACTTATCATTTTAAGAAAGCTCCATTTATTCCTACACTCTCTAGTATTTTGGTAGAAATTGGTGCTGTATTTTGTGAAAAACTTTTTTCTGCATCTATTGAAATAATCATATAATTTCTGTTGGTTTTATCATTGATATAATGAATCATGCTAATAGTTTTTCTAATATTGAACCAGCCAAGTATTACTGATATAAATGCTATGTAGTCATAGTGTATTATCCTCAGGATAAATTATTATAATCTCTTTATTAATATTGTCTTTAATAGTTTTGCATCAATATTCATTACAGAAATTGGTCTATAATTTTCTTTCTCTGTTTTGGCTCTTCCTGGTTTACATATCAGCACCATATTTGTGCCATAAAAGGAATTTGGTAGAACTCCTTTTTTTGCCTGTATTTTTTTCCAAATAATTTACATCTGATTCAGTTCTTTTAAGACTGATGTTTTCCTTGATTGATAGCCATAAAACACCAGAAGGATATTGGTTTTAAAAAATGGAGCTTTGTTTCTGGAGATATTTAGAGGCATTAAAAACATTAGCCACTCACCTGAAATGATCTAATTTTCTCTTCACCTATTCAATTCTGGAGCCATCTCATTGCTGATGAGATGGTCATCTTCCCAACTGTATTCCCTGCAATGGCTGATAAGTGTTTTGTTCTGTTGTTTTGTTATGTTTTGTTCTGTTAATCAGTAAAAATGGATTGGTATTATATCATAGAAGGTGCTATGCTCAATTAAATGTTGTTTCTGTTAAAACAGTAAAAAAGCTATTATGTTGATCTCTTTGTATATTAACTGTGTAAGAAAGTAGAATATTATTTCAATGCTTATGTCGGAGAACCCACAATGGTTCAGTGCAACAGACTTCCAGCATCTTCCCTCCTTTATTTCTACCTACCATCTCTCATCTCACATGTATTTATGCATGTGCCCCCCTCCCCTATACTCATCCTTTTCATCCCTGCTAGAGACAGTCTTATCTTTTTTCAAGGCAAAATTTAGCTTCTACCATATCTAATAGCCTTTTTATTTTTTAATTATACCTTCTGAAATTGTTTCCTTTTTCTCCTCAGAATGTCCTGGAATATCTTTTCTGCTACCTCTCCTTTATTCTTTTCGGCCTGTATTACATTTATTTGAGTACATATCTGATTGGCCCCAATTAAGTGTAAAGAATGTCTTTTTTTTTTTCATTTTTTCATCCCTCTTATCTAGCAGTGTTCCTTGTGAGTGGACTTTTTAAAATGTTCATTGAATTGAACTAAGGAAAGACGAAATTACCTTTATATACATTCTGAGAAGCATCCATTTTATTTCAGATAATGACACATGGCCTTATCCATACTTCAAGTAAACCTATGGAACAATTTAACAAGGCAATTGTTAAGAAAGACTATTGGAGCCAGGGTCAGGAGTGATCTACTTTGAAATTCTATCACTTGCACCATGTAGCTGTGAAATCTACAAGTCATTACTTCTCATAAACTCAGTTCCGTTATTTTTTGCAAAATTAGAACAATACCTGTAAATGCTTGTTTCACATGGTATAAGTGTGAGCAACAAATCAGCTAATTAATGTATGTAAAGTGTTTCAGAAATAGAAAACCACTCTTTAAATGCCATCTATCATTATCTTGTTCTGATCCTTTTAAAATCAGTTATTATCTATATTATTACTATCATTTTCATCATTATAATTATTATTTCAATTAGCTTTTACTTGCTGGGAAATGAAAAGTTTATGTTCCAGTGAATGGATGAACATATGTGATAGGACTGGAAGGATTATCTCTGAATGATGAACAATCCCTGAGACCCCCAAAAAAACTTTCCTCCCCTCAAGAATATTTCACTTATTAGCAGCTGTATGCTAATTGCATCGAGGCTCTTTACTTCCTGAGTATGAAATTTTGGCTTTTGATTGAATTGGAACTTTTTTCATGAGACTCTGTGGAAACCCCTTGTAGATTACTCTGGACATCTGATCATAAAGACAAATATTAAGGGACAGCTAATGAAATGATTGCATTACAAAGCTACCTACCCCATGATAAAGAAGCATATGTTTTGCATGCTCAGACATTGGTGTCTATTCAGAAGTAATTGCAGGCAGAGAAACCAAATATTCCTTTCCTGAACATGGTAGATCCCTACCATGCATAGGTCACACCTGAATTTTGAAGAAATATCCAATAGTCACCAAGAGTTAATTAACTCTCAGTTCAAATCCATTATATGTCTGGACAGTCCCCACTAAGCATTTTGAAAGTGGCTGGGCATGGTAGTGCATATCTGTAATCCTTGCTACCCATAAAGCTGAGGTTGGTAGGTCTCTTGAACTCAGAAATTAAGAAATTCTATGGATCAAGACACTAAGTCAAGTCTGGTTTTTAGATGTTACTAAATCTAGAATGAGTTTGATGAGTGCACCACCATCCCCCCTTCCCACTGCAAGTAGGGGAAGTACTGGGTTTCCTGAAGAAGGACAAAGTGGCCCAGGTCACAATTGGGGCAAATCAAAGCTTTTGGGTGCATCAAGTGTGGAATCAAGCTGTGAGGGGCCACTGTATTTCCAGCCTGGGTGAGATAATGAGTCTCAGTATCTAATAGTAATAATAATAATCATAATACTTCATCAATTTAAAACATGACCAACTTTAAGTACAGCTGATAGACCTCTCTAATGAGATAGAGAGTGCAGAAGAAATTATTTTCTTTGGAGCCTAATGGAGGAGGGCAAGAGAATGTAATAGTGGCATTTTATATGCTTCATTCTTATTGGATATTTATTTCTCTTCCTTCATGTGATTTCTATTGCTCTCAGTGCTTCCCTGGCCCTGAGAGCTCCAATGATTCCCACTTGGTTTAAACAAAAGGGAAACCAATGGCTTGAGACACTTCCTCCCTGATTGAGCATTTGATTAAGTGCTTCAGTCTTACAGTTGAGCACTTGAACTGAGTAAGTGCTCCGGAAACTGCAGCAGGTTGAGCAAGAGTTTACTCTTTCTACACAGCAGGATCAGAAAGCATGTTTTTTTTTTTTAAATTCATTTCTTATTTTCCTCAGGAGAGTCTTTTGCCTCTAGTAATTTAAGTTTGCAAGTAAGTTTAATTAACCACCTCAGTTCTTTGGTGTTTATAACAATTGCAAGCTGTAACACATATGTTCCTGGCCATCATTATCTACCCTCCCTCAGGACTATGATTAGGTTTAGGGGAAACTTAAAATCTTCAGAGGATGAACACTTATATGAAGCAAAGACATTCTTTGATAAAAAAGACATACCAAGAAGTAGATGAAAGGACGAGAGCCAAGATGGAATTTACTATTGGCCATTTGTTATGTGCCCTCTTAAATTAAATGGTTCTATTCAAACAGCTTGGTGAAAATCATAAGGTTTTTCATCCATCTGGATACTTTTTTAAAGGATTTATGTAAGTTTTACCATTTCAACATCAAAGCATATGATTCATACTTTAGTGACACTGAGTTAACAGACTTACCTTTGGAAATTAAACTTGCATAGGAATTGCAGATGCTTTTCAGCTCATTAGTACATGTGGTGTAAATATAGTATCTTGCTTTAAGGTTATCATGCTTAAATTACGTTTGGAAAAAGAGGAGAGACTGTCCTTCTTTCCCTGACCTATGTCTCCCCATTTTTGTCTTGTGTTACTTAAGAATATGTGTGTGTCCCCATGCATTGATATATACCATGTAATATATATGTGTATATATATATATATATATATATATATATATATGTATAGAGAGAGAAGAAGAAGAAGAAGAAGAAGAAGAAGAAGAAGAAGAAGAAGAAGAAGAAGAAGAAGCAGTGCTGCAGGCAAATAGAGTAATTTGGTATCATAATAGTTAAAACTCATATAATTTAGGTAATCATATTTAAAATCACAGAACAAGAATTACCCATAAAGACTTGTCAGCTATGAATCTTGTTGGAAAGACTGATATACTTACCCATATGGTCTTTTCCTCTAATTCCAGTAAAAAAATCAGGACTTACCACCAAGGCCTTGACTTTCATTCTTACAGAATCATAGAATTTTAGAATTAGAATGGAGTTCAGTAGCCACCTTAACCAACTCACATTTCCATATATAAAAGAAATCCCTAATATAACAACTTACTTAACAACTCTTCATTCAAACTCTTCTTGAAGAAATCCATTGAAAGGGAACTTAACAGTCTTGAGGCAGCTTATTACATTTACAAGTAGCTTTAAATGTTGGAATTCTTTTCCCTCAGACATCAATTCTAAATTTGTTTCTTTGTAACTTCCAAACATTGTTCCTCATTCTGTCCTCTTTGCATAGAAAATGAGTCTAATCCCTCTTTCACATGACATTCCTTCAAATATTTGGAGACATAGCATGTCATTTCTGAATCTTCTTCAACTAAACATTATATGACATAAACTCAAAGCCCTTCAACATCCTGGTCACTAATTTTTGGATGTTCAAAGCTGATTAAAATACTTCTTAGGCAGTTTGACTAGTGAAGAGTATAGGGAGAATATAACCTTCTCTTTCCTGGAAGCTGTGCCTGTCTTAATTCAGCCCAGCATCAAATTAGCTTTTTTCCAGTGTCACAACACACTAATGAGTCATATTGAGTTTCCATTTCAGTATATCCCCTATACCATTTTAGACAACCTGCTTCCTATTGAAGTTATTCTAATTTTATACATGAGAAGGCTTTCCTTTTAGTCTAAGATTTTTTTTGTTTTTCTCTCTTACATTACATTTTAATAGATTCAGTCCAATGGTATAGCCTGTCAAAATATTTTTGAATCCTGACTCTAGCACCAGATTGATAGCTATCTACCTTAGGTTTATGTTATCTCTTTATCTATGCCCTGTGGCTTCTAGAAACACAAGAGAAGATTTAAGTTAGAGCCTATAGGATTAATTATTTGCATTCCAAGGAAAGGTGGACCAAGTGATTCATGCAGTTAAATTCATAAAGTTATCATAGCCTCATAACCTTAAGTGAGAGTTAAGGACTGGACTGCACCTACCAATGGCTGGGAGTAAACTACTTAATTTGTGGTAGCTTCCTCTGATGGGGATAAATGAAGACAGGGCCTTTTACATTTCTTCCAAGCTATACTTTTAATCTCCTGACTATATTTTTGGGGTGCAAATTTCTAATTCTGTTTATGAGTATGTGTGAATATGTGTGTATGAGTGTGAGAGTGTGTGTGTGTGTGTGTGTGTGTGTGCATGCGCATGTGTGTATAAGATTCCACTTCAAGTTATTTGGATTAAAAAAAAAACCTCACAAAGCTAAAACCTAACAAACCTAAAAAAAGATTTTAATCAATCCAAAAGACGTGAAATTTTACTCAGCAATGGCATCTATTGGCTGAGCATATTGTATAAGAAAAGGAACAGGGAGGATTACTTAATCATTTAAATTTATGGCCATATTGAAACAAGACACTAATCACCACAGTCCTAAGAAATTAACTCTTTTCTGAAATTTCACCTAGAGCCCTTTTATCTTCAAATCTGTAGCCTCTAGGCATATGAATCTCAAATCTGTATTGTCTTTCAATCATGCTACAATGACTAAATCATGGAGAGGATAAATAAATTGCCAACAGTCACAGAGCAAATAACTCAGTTTCTGCATCTATAAATTAAGAAAGTTGAACTAAATGATATCTAGAATTCTGACCTTCTTGAGCTTTGAAATGTTGTGATTTTTATATTTGGAATTAATGGTGATACTGAAAGATGGTATCTCTTCGTTCTATCATGACTAAACTTTCTTTCCAGACTCCATCCTGGATTGCACTTAATCTCTGACTTTTCTCTTCCTGCTTGGGTGTTGTTGATTGAAAGAGAAAGTCATATAATCATGCTGTCTCAGAAAATTGTAAAATTTGTTATTCAATCTCAACTGTATCCCCACTGCTGCTATCAAACCTTTCATTCTTCCCTGACACTCCCCATGGTAGCTGTTCTAACCTCCTCTCAAATCATGCAATGTATCCTTTCCATTTTGCTCTCAGCAAAGAATCTCACCTTATACATCATTGAAAAAAAATGGAGATTATCTCTAGGTAGCATCCTTATATTACAATTCAATATTTCATGTCACCTCAATAACTCCCCTAATCTTCTCCACTTTTGCTCTAATCTAAAAAAAAATGAGGTGGTCTCTTCTCATTGACTGCCCTTCTATTTATGTCCTTCTTGTTTCCTCCTTTGTCCTCTAGAATTTTGACCCTCTTATAATTCCCTCTGTTCCTAATTTTCACTCCTTCCTTACCCACTTACTGCTTCCCTGATACCTATAAGCCTGCTGAGATATTCCATAACCTATTTTTAAAAATCCTTTATTTAACCCAACCATTTCCTAATGATGTTATTCTATATCTCTCCTTTTCACATTAAATTTAGAAAGAAAAATAAAAACTCTACATTCTTTACTTCAATTTTCTTTCCTCCTCCTTGCTTTACAATTCCATGAATTCTGACTTTTATCACTACCACTCAATTAAAACAGGTTACTTCATGTTTGATAATGATCTTTTATTGCTAAATTCTATGGCCCTTTGTCCATCCTTATCTTCTTTCTTTCTCCCTCTCTCTCTCTCTCTCTCTCTCTCTGTCTCTCTCTCTCTTCCCTGTTACCCTGGTTCTTTTCTTACATAATAGATCTCTCCTTCTATGTCTCCTTTGTAGTCTCATCATTCATGTCTGATCCCATATTAATAGCTGTATCCTAGAGCTTTGTCCAAGGACCTCTCTTGTTCTCTCTCAACACAATCTTCCTTGGTTATTTGAATAGCTCACAGGTATTCATGTATTCAATTTTTGTTGCTAGGCAAATGCAGATAATGCCCAAATCTCTATGATGTATCCCCACTATACCCTGTCTTGCTCATTAGCTCCAGTCCCACATCCCCAGTTGTTAACTGGCCATCACCACTAGCATATTTCATATGCATTTCAGACTCAACATCTTAAAAAAAAGGAACTGAATAGAATGCAGAAGAAACTAAAAGTAAAACATAAGTAAAAGTTAAGAAGATAGGAAAAGTGACTTTGATATTGGAAATAGTGTCTATCTAGAACTGAGATCTAACATTATTTGCAAAAGAATCTGTAGAGGCCATTAAATATGATAAGAGTGAAGCAATTTTCATTACTATTATTTCATAAAATGAAACTTGACAAGATAAAGAAATTGGAGGTCTTGAGCTATATTATGAAATAGTAATCAACAAAACTATTTGATATTTTTAAAAGTTGTTTAATAAAATAAATTAATGAAACAGAAAAAAATTGGATGTAGTACTATAATGTTCAATCACCACAAAGACACGAACTAGGAGATAAAGCGTCACTCTCTAACAAACCACTTAGAAAAGAAGAAAACAGAATGGTAGAAATTAGATGCATACCAACATTCATAGATATATTACAATTCCAAGTAGATAAGTGATCTATTTTTTTTAAGTTGTATCCTAAGCAAATTAGAGAAGAGATATAGATACGTTTCACAACTATGGATAAGGTTTCATTTTTCACCAAACAAAGGATAGGGATGATCATAAAAGATAAAATGGACAATTTCAATCATACATAATTGAAAAATTTTATGAGCAAATACATTTCAATTAGAATTAGGAAGCACATAACTTGTAAGGGAAAATTTTTTTGCAGCAAATGTTCCTGATAAATTTTGGCCATCCAAGTTACATAAAAGTATAAATATATCCATTTATATGTATGTGTATATTTTTTATTTGAATATGTATCCAAATATATACACAATATGCATATATGTTCCATGTAGTATATATGCTTGTGCATGTGTGCTCACACATATTCTGCACTTGCATGGATGTGTGTGTGTGTGTGTATAATTAATGTACAAATGTATGTACATGCTTGCAAGAGTGTGCATATGCATGTGTCTATATATGCATATATAGACACATGCATGTGAACATATGTGTTGTGTGCATGTGTACATAGATTCAGAAAGTATATTTATCTGTGTGTTTATACATATACATGTGCATATCTACACAATATGCATATTGATATGTGTGTATACAAAAACACAAATTCTATAACACATAGATAGATGAGGAAAGAATATGTAATTCAGTTTTCAGAAGAACCAAAGTACCACTAATAATATGAAAAAATGTTCCAAATCACTCATTATAAGAGAAAAATTAACTGAAAGAATGTGAAATTCCAACATTTACCCATTAGATTGGTAAAAAATAAATTATTAAAGAAGTGACAAAAGCAGAAAGACTTAGCAAACTGGTGCATATTTGGTGGAGCTGTGAATTGATTCAATCTTCTGGTAAGTAGTTTTTAAGTATAATAAAATAAAGTCACCAAACTACACATAGTCTTTGATCGCACAATTCTGGTATTCCTGCAATGAGATGAAAAACAGAAGGGAAAGACCTATGTGTATAAAAATGTTTGCAGCAGCAATTTTTTTTTAATTGCAGCAAAGAACTAGAAACAAAGTGACTTAGAGAATGACTTGAATATAATTTCATGTTACTGCATGTAATATATGACAAAAGTAATATATGTAATACATAATAAAAGGAAAAAATAAATAAAAGGAAGAGACCTAGCAAAACTTGAGAAGACTTGAATAAGGATCAGGAAAAGAATTTACTTACACCATAACATAAAGGAAAACAACTTGGAACAATAGTATATATCTGAAACTTCAGTTATTTGATGCCAAGCATTCTTTGGCAAAAACAAGTGATAAAAGAACAAACATAAAAACATGTTTCTACAAGGCAGCTAGGTGGTATAGTGGATAGAGTGCCAGGTTTGGAACCAGGAAGACTCATATCCCTGAGTTCAAATATGGTCTCAGACATTAACTAGTTGTGTGACCCTAGGCGAGGTATTTAACCATGTTTGCCTCAGTTTCCTCATCTCTAAAATAAGCTGGAAAAGGAAATGGGAAACCCCTCCAGTGTCTTTTGCCAAGAAAATGCCCTAAATGGGGTTATGAAGAGTTGGAAATTATGTAAACACAACAAATTTATGGGTATAGCCAACATTTTCATTTGATTGACTTAAATATGCTTGTTGATTACAAAGAAGGCCTTCTACTCTAGAAGGAGTCATTGGTGGCTAGTGATGACTAGGAGAAAAGAAAAGAAAGAACATAACATTTATGAAACCTTTCAAAATACACAAAAAACAGAGGGATCTTTGAAAAGGGCACCCAGATTAGCATAATGACTTTCGTACTATTACCTTATATTTGCTATCTACTTAAAAATTATGCAACAGAGGTTCACAAAACTGTATACAAGATTTTTTTCTGGTTCCTCTTTGAAATGTTAGGTTCATCAAATTCATGACAAAATAAAGTTAAACAAACATAAAAGAAGAGATGAAAAAATATGCCTCTCTCCCTTCTTCGTGAAGGTGTTAGTCTATAAGTATGTAACACTGCATATACTGCTATACTTGGCCAATGTGTTGGTTTTGTTTCTTTTTAAATACTTTTTTTTCTCTCCCCCTCCAAATAATCTAATAAAAATAGCAGCACCATACCTATTTCTCTTCCTCACTCCTATCCCCTCCCACCCCCCTCCCAGTTTTCCCTTTGTGACAAGGGATGTCTTGCTAGGTAGGAGAGGAGAAATGTCCATATTCAAAAATTATAGTGATGTGATGTGAAAGATAATTAAGATTTCAAATTTAAAAAATTTAAATGAAAGCTCTAAGGAAGACAATAAAAAGAAAGTCAACTGAAATGAAAGCCAGTGTAGATGTTCTGCTATTTGACTAACTAGCTACATGATTATGGCCAAGTCACTTAATTTCTCTCAGCCTCAGTTTTTTTTTTCCTCTAAAAGGAAGTATTAAGTTATAAAATACCTAAAGCTCTTTGCAGTCCTTTAATTCTGTATCCAAGGGAGGATGGAGAGAGAAATCTACAATCAAATTCTATTGGCTTTGGGATTGCTAGGCAACCCAGAAAGATTACTAGTGACACTTATTTCAGTTTCTTTGGACCAAAAGGACAGCTTAAACAATTAGCATTGTGTGCTTAAAAGGAACTGAAAGGGTAGAAGACAAGCCCCTTGTTACATTTTACCTAGGTAATTCATGTTTTAAAAGATTGTCCAATGTTCCATAGAGCCAGCATCAGACTTGTAGTAATGGGAGCAGATGAATGGAATAACAAGGGGAGACCCAGGTGGCATAACCTCGATTATCCCTCAAAAATTCATAACCACAACTACAATGTGGAGGAAATGGCTTTGGAAGGAAAGACATGCAAGCAAATTGCTTATTAGGAAACTTCAATCAAAAGGGCAAGAACATATACCAGAATCCCAAATATAATTGTAGAGTCCCATCAACTGCAAAATTGGTTTGAATAAATGAAGTTAAACTTGTTTTGCTCTATGAAAGTAAGGTTGTTCAGGGAGTCAAGTTTAAAAAAAGACAACCATATGAATTAAGTCATTGAATGCTATGATATTTTGTGAGTGGTCAGGAAGGAAAAATTCTGGAGCCTAGGCCAACAGTTCTAGCAAGGAGGATTGTTTGGTTGCTGCAAATGTCATGATAATTTTAAAAAGTCATCCTTCCCACTTTGGGCTTGAATTTTTGCTTTGAACTGCCTTTGTAATTTTAGTTAAATAGAATTAGCAGAAAGAGATTTAGGACATCTGACATATGAAGAAAAAAACTCTTCAGGCAAAAATGATAGCTATTATATCTTCAAGTATTTTAAGGGCTATAAAATAGAGTGTGGATTAACATGTTCCTCCAGATGCCAAAAAGACAGGAATAAGAACAAAAGATGAAAACTGCGAAAAATCTATATTTAGTCTCGATAGAAAATTCAGATTTATTTTCAAAGGGAATGGCCATCTTAAAAACAATTGAGTAGATTACAGGGGATCCATTACTCAAGTCTTCATGAAAAAAAATGGACGGACATGTTGAATATGTTGTAAACAGGATTTTTGTTCAGGCGCAGATTGGCCAGATGGCATCAGTGCTGCCCTCCAACTCTGAGAAGTCATGATATTCTGTGATCTAGCTTCCAGCTAAGAAATAGATTAAAACTAAAACTAGATTTCAGGTAGAGACATAATGAACAAGTCAATAAAGATATCATGGCCTTTCATACAGAGGGTATTAAAGAATGCTCAGTGATTTAATGATTAAATTTCCAGAAAAAAATATTCTCCAAGGAAAATCCACAATTCTTATTGCAAATATAGAGTAATCATACTACAACTCATATTAAAACTTAGAAAGGAATTCCCTAAATTAAAGAAAGTCAGAATATATTCTCTGGAAATTGTTTGGGCAGAAGACAACAAATAAATATAAAAATAAATAAATATAACTCAAACATACCCAATTCACTCTTCAAACAGTTTTTTTTTTCCTTATGAGAGTTTCTGATTAGATCTTCATTGATCTTGCCTATGTGTCTATTCTCCCTAATGCTATATAACATAACACATCTACATTTTTTTTTATCATGGTTAAGTCTTGTCTAGGTCTTCCCTTAATTTCTCCATGGTGGACCTACTCATGATACAAATGCATAGTTACTCATGAAGGTCTGAGAGGAATATTTGTGAATGGTAACTAATTTCCTATATGAATTTAATTCACCAAGTTATTTACTATGTTTCATGCTGAAATATAGACAGACAAGTTTTGAGTCATTTTCATACCTTTGTTAACTGAGAGAATGCATTCTAACACAAGTTTCTAACAAATATGTTAAGCAAAGTTGAGGTCATTGCACCTTCTCTAATCTTATGAGGCCTTCTTTCCCCTGCTTACATTTGCAATCTGTGCCTTAGCCTTCAGCTCCTCCCTCAGAGGAGAAAAAAAAACACACACAAGACATGGGTTCAAAATAGTTTTATTACAGGATAACTTTATTGAAGGATACAGATGAAAATGGGATCCAAATCTGTATCCAGATTGGGGTAATCTGGCAATTCCCTAAATTAAGGTGGTATAGAAGCTCCAAAGATGGTTCCGTAGCTCTGTACCACCACCACTTTTTTTGACAGGAAAAGTCCTATCTCTGATTTATGTTATATATATTCCATCCCTTTGATTGGGGAGAAGTGAGGGCCCCAAGATGGTGATTAGAGGAAAGCAAAGCACAATCTACTACTTCTGTTTCCATATCTATGCATTGGAATCTCTGAGTATAGTAATTGAGGTTGAATTCTCCATGATTTATTCAAGCTTTGCTAGCAAGTAGATATTGAGGAGCCTATCCATAAGGTGAGGTGCTATTGGGCTACCATAGTGGCTACACCTATGCAGGGGGCAGATAAAAAATAAGATGAAAGTGAATGTCATGTAGTTAAATTAACAAGCTTAGCCCTGAAGAAGTGGTTAAAAATGTATCTGCCTCTTAGAGGTGCAAAATGTATTCACTCATCTTGTTTACTTGCTTCTTTGTTTATTTACTTATTTTTACTTTTTATATTTTTGTTAGAATGAAAAGCTTACTGGATGGTAGAGCAGTTTTGGAATTTGGAATTTGGAAAATATTTGGAAAAGAAAATGATGTGATTTAAAAACATATGATATACATTCACATTTTTTTTTGTTTCTAAGAAAGTAAATCAATGCTCATCTGGTAGTGAGAAAATCTACTGCCCTCTAGAAAACAATTACTTTCTTCCTCTTCTTCAGACCATGTGATTCAGAAATGAAGGCTGACTAGACAAAAACTTCTTTCCCTGCATCCTTATCTACCTTATTCTTTCTCCCCTTGAATCCTTGTCTCCATCTGCCTTCCCCTTTAATTGTGTCTTCTAGAAACATTTTTTATTGTTGGCAAATTGCTTTCTTAATTAGCCCTTTCCCTCTCTTTCATTCCTCTTTCATTCATGGAAATATCACTTCCCCCAGAACACATTGAATCTTTGTCCAAACTGTTCTGTTCTGCTCTGTGGTTTTCCTTCACACTCAAAGAAGATCAAAATAATATCACAATGTTGGGGTAATGTACAGTGTGTCCTACTGTGGATAATCAGACCAATGCAAGCTTAGAAGGCTCTAACACAGGTCAGGCACAAATAGTCCATATGAACATTTGGGATTTGTGCATTTCACATTTCTTTTGAGCTCACATAGCACAGCACCTTCTTTGATGCAGGCATGCCATGCTGGACAGTTCTCTGCCAATGTCTCCCATGTTTCATTATTGATACCAAAGTTCTTCAGAGAGGCCTTGAGAATATCCTTGTATCACTTCTTCTGACCTTGTATCAGTTCTCTATAAAAGTCTTTTAGGCAAATGAATGTGTGGCATTCCAATAATTCACAGAGTTGCACTCTCTGCATTAGAGTTTAAATGCTTTGCAGTTTAGCTAGAGAAAGGACTTCAGTGTCCAGTACCTTATCTTGCCAGGTAATCTTCAGAATCTTCCCTAAGATAATTCAAATGGAATTGGTTTGATTGGTGCTGGCAGACTCTCTAGATTTCATTAGCATAGAATAATGAGATCAAAAAATAGCTCCAGAGACCTTCAGTTTGGTAGGCAGTCTAATACCTTTTCTCTCCCACACTTTCTTAGAGGGCTTCCCAAATGCTGAGCTATCTCTGGCCATGGGTCCATCAACCTTGTCATAAATTTATACATTCCTGGAAATTATACTGCTGAGGTAAATGAATTTATCCACAGCATTCAAAATTTATCCATTTGCTGTAACCAATGTTTCCATATCTCGATGGCGCAGCTGGTGTCTGGAGAACCTCTGTTTTCTTTGTCCAAACACTCGAGTTATAGATGCGCCTTCTCTTATGCTTCTGACATATTGGGATAGAAAAAGAGGCATCCATATTTTACTGCACTTCCAGATGATCCAACTGCTGCCATTACTCAGGATCTTTTCCTCCTTTAAGGTCTCTACCTCATCCTGATCCTGATTTTCCTTGCTATAATCTAACTCTCTACCTCAGTACCTTTAAGCATTATTTCTCTTTACCTGAACATCTACTTCATATTTGGTAACTCCAAAATACATTTTGATGTCCTCTTAATCATCTACCCAATTCGTAAAAATCTTAAACTTTCATTATTTTCACCTTCATTTCACCTCAACCTCCCCTAAAGATGGTTATACTCTTGATCTCATCACCCATTGCCCTTTTGATTTCCATGATTCCTCTCTCAAATCAGTACCTTTACATCTCCCTTTGTGTGTCACTCCACCTTAACTCTTTTTTTTCTCTTCACCAATAACTTTAGTTTTCTCATTCCTACATCATCTTCCACTCTTTCACTCCTGCTATGATCTTACTTTCTTTTCTTTCAAATCTTGTCCCTGTGACAAACTAGTTCAATATTACACTATCCCCTGTCTTCAAACATATTGCCCCAATTTCCTAATGCTGTTCATGATTCGTCAAACTGTATCTGCCCTCTCGAATTCTATTTGTATACTAATGAATATAGGTAAAGAAAGCCATATAACTGTAGTATCAAAATCTCCTGCAAACTTCAGATATCCAATTTCAGTTGGATCCTCAGTGCTTTGGGACAATTCTTTTATTCCTCCTTTCTTGATTCTAACTTCCTAGTTCCATAATTTATGCATTTCTCATAACCTACTCCTCTATCCAATCTCAGCTACACAGAGTTGTCCATATTCTTGATCTTACTGAAGAGGTAAAAGGTTGAGGGGTGCTGGACACCCCAAGATATTGATGCCCCAGGTCCTGCTGAAAGAATTCGACTCAAGCCTTCTCAGCCAAGGGAAAAGACAAAGTTTATTAGGGATTCATCATAATGGGCTGTCTTAAGAAATCCCCCCACCCTGTGACGCCTGTTTCCACAAGTGGGCCAGATTCAACCTACTGAATTAGATTGAATCTGAGCACCTTCATGGAGGCAAGATGGAGATTATATACACAAAGATTGTAGGAGGGATTGAGGGGTGGTCTGGGGTGACTAGAAGAGAGGTTTAGGGAGGGTCTTGAGGGGAAGTCCAAGGAGGGCAAGGTGAGGTAATGGGATTAAGGGTGGGAAGTAGCTGAACAACAAAGGGTAAGGCTAGGTAGAGATTTGGGCCTAATGATAATGTGAGGCTTGTGGCCTTAGGGGAAGGCCAGATCCAGTTGGAAGATTCAAGGACAGTTCAAGGGGGCTCCCAGAGACTGTATTCCAGATTCAAGGGGGATCCCAGAGACTGTGCCCTCATCATTATCATCACCCACAAGTATCCAACTTCTGTGTTAATTAACTCTGAACTTCCTTTATCTGATCACAATGCTTTAATACTCCATACTTGACTCTACCTTACAATCCTTAACTCTGTTCTTTTCATCCATCCATCTCTCAACTCTTTCCCAGGATGTTACCATTGCAATGTCAATATTTAGCTTCTTGTCCTATTTTGAGCCCTTGATGAATCAGTGGAATTTTTTACTACCTTCTACTCTGAAGTCCCTTGTCCCATGATCTCATCCTTACCACATTCTGTCAAACCCCCAGCCTTGGATTATTTCCAACATACACTGCCTTCACTCCTACTCATATATGCTTGAATGAAACTGGAGAAAAATCACAAAATTGTGTTGATTGAATCCATTATAAATTTATGTTACACAATCTCCTCTGGGCCTTCTACAGAAAGAGAAGGGTTTTTTTTTGTTTGTTTGTTTTACCATGCTAACTGCTTCACTATCCCATTTGCCATAGTAACTGTTCCAAAGCTTTTTATCCCTACTCAGACTTTTCCATATCCCCTTTATCTGGCTCATATTTCATTGAAATATGTTTTCCATGCCTTCTATCTCCTTCACCTCTGTATCTCTTGAAGATCTGGCCCTTCTCTTTGCAAAGACAAACCCCTTCACATGCATACTTGACCATCCCTTCCCTTCAGCCAATTGATCCCCACCCCCCCTAACATCACCATTCTCATTAACTTTCAATCTCTCCTTATCTACTGGTTGCTTCCTTGATGCTACAAATGTGTCTAATTCACAACTCTGCCCTCAAGGAGCTTACTTTAGCTCAAGGAGCCATTTATTGTCTTCCTGATTAGAATGCCTTTTTTAAGCATGAGAGTCACTTGAGTTCTATGATAATGAAATTACTGTAGTGAGATTGTCCAGGAATCATTCAGAAGCATTCCTATGTTTTATGTTATGGGAACGTTCTAAACAAGAACACAAAAGACTTTAGAGAGTCAGAAGACTTTAAACCTGAGATGAAAGAATTTGTTCAGGTGTCTCCAATAGGCCTGTATAATGAGTGAAATTTTTCAATCACATATGATTTGTGAAGATTTCCATCATTAGGAAATGGCTTTTTGGTCTATAGAAAAATCTGTGTAAATCAATTGCCTCTAGTTCCTCAGTGCCATCCATATCACTTGTCAAGCTGTGAAGCCAAGAGGAAAATTAGTCAAGTCCATTTTTATCACTCTATTTGACAATACATATCACATATCTCTCTGTATAAAACTATCACCAAAAGTTGCTACATTGTTTACTATACTCTAAGAGTTAATATTTTACCTAAAAATTAGTAAAGGTATGGTTCATATTTTCCATAGCCAGTGTATGATAGGACAGAATTGGCAAGGTTTATTGGTATAGTCTTGGTCAGAGTGGATTGGTAATAGTGTACTGAAAGTTTGGAAGTATTCTGCAAATTGAAGCAAAAGAAATGGAAATAATGACTGTGTTAATGTTTGAAGTCTTCAAAACTGCATTTTTTAAGAGTCTGAATTGGTTCTTTAGAAACAAGAAAACTTGTTTTCTGTCTAATTTTCAGCCATAAGGTACTTAGAGATGCCAAATAAATTGGCATATTTATTGAATGGCATGCTTGTTGAGATCACTGTGAAAATACCACAGTCTATATAGCACCCTGAACCTTGAAAATTCAACTACCTTCTGGATAACTGGCATTTATTTTTTTATATATCATCTGGCAAAAAAAAAAAAAAAAAAACCTTAAAAGAAAATAACTGGTTCTTGAGAGAAGCTTAAGTCCCCATTCTTAAATTCCATTAGCTTGAAAATAATCTGTCTATGGATTCCTTTTGTAAGATGCACTCTTGTATTTAAAAAAGATATTTAGAAAGATTATGTTCTATTTGGCCTCACAATTTGGGATACAGATAGGACCCTGGTCAAGGATTAACAGAAAAATAATATTATGGGAAACTGGCATAAACATGAATTTTTATTACTATGTGGCACAGCAAGAGAGTAAAAAGGAAAATAAAAAAAAAACACTGTATATGGTAGCACAGAAAGATCTAATTCAGGTATATTTGGCCAGAATGACTCACATGAAGGATACATGTACAGTGACAAGGTCTCAGTGAGAGTACACAATCAGAGTGTACTCAATGAGAATACACAGAGAGTATGCAATCAGAGTGGAGTCTGAACAAGGAAATATATAGTAAGGGTGGGCTTGGTTGGGACAAGCAATCAATAGAATATGTGGGAAGGGGCATTCTTAGTTTGACCTAGATGTCATAGATAAATTCCCCAAGGTAGTCTATTGATACAAAATTCAGATGAAGGAGTTCTCTAATTGAGATAAGAAATTGGGCAAGGTATTAGTTGGTAATCAGGCACTTCAGGAGTGGGTATTGATGTATAGCACCTGAACAATGAACAGCACATGAAAATGGAAAAGAAGTAAATTTAACCTTGATACAAAGAAAAATGCATAATAATTAGAATTGTCTAAAAGAAGAAAGATGTTTTTAAAGAGACAGCTTCTTTTCATTGGTGCTCCTTACATAGTGGCTGAAAAACCTCTTGTTTGTGGATGATAGAAATTCTCATTCAGCTATAGGACTAGATGATCTTTGAAATCCCTTTTAACTCTAATATTCAATGTAATTTTGTGCATATACATTAATATCACAAACAAGAGAGTGGCTAGTGTCAACAAAGTAACAAAAGAATGGATTCATGTCTACCCCTTCCTTTAAACCTTTTAAGGGGTGGTTGGCTCTACATTAAAAATAATCACTTCTCAGAGGGCAGAGCCAAGATGGTGGCTGGAATGCAGGGACTTGCCTAAAGCTCTCCCCCAGGACTCTCCAAACACCAATAAAAAATGGCTATGAACAAATTCTAGAATTGCAGAACCCACAAAATAGCAGAGGGAAGCAGGGTTCCAGCCCAGGACAGCCTGGATGGTCACTGGGTAAGTTCTATCACACAGAGAGGGGAGTGGACCAGAGCAGAGCCCAGCATGAGGCATGCTTAGGCTAACCAGACCATGAATTAGGTGGAAGAGGCTCTAGCACCCTGAATCAGTGAGTTGTGGCAGTTAGCAGACTTCTCAATCCACAAACACCAAAGACAACAAAGCAGGTTAGCGGGGAAGGCTGCTGGGACAGAGTGAAAGGAGTTCGAGGTTTGGCCACCACCCCAGGGGCAGTGGAGGTGGTGCAGATCAGAGGCTGCTTCCAGAACTACAACTGCAGTTGCTTCTGGCCTCAGGCCCACCTGGTGGGAGGAATAAAGAAGCAGATCAGAGCTGGAGAGCAGAGCCTGCTTAGATCTGAGTTGCAGTCTGGGTTGGCAGTTCTTGGGAGAGGAAGAGTGCTGGTGTGGCAGAGCTTGCTGTGTAGAAATAGCTCTGAAAATAACAGCACAGCCCCTCAAACTTGGAAAGCAGTCATACCTCAACGAAAAACTTAAGGGTTAAGTAGTTGGCTGGGAACATGGCCAGGCAGAAAAAATGGACATAGATTCAGACTCAGACTTTGGAATCTTTTTTTGGTGAGAAAGACCAAAACATACAGCCAGAAGAAGTCAACAAAGTCAAAGAGCCTACATCAAAAGCCTCCAAGAAAAACATGAACTGGTCCCAGGCCATGGAAGAGCTCAAAAAGGAGTTGGAAAAGCAAGTTAGAGAAGTAGAGGGAAAATTGGGAAGAGAAATGAGAATGATGCAAGAAAACCATGAAAAACAAGTCAATGACTTGCTAAAGGAGACCCAAAAAATACTGAAGAAAATAACACCTTAAAAAATAGACTAACTCAAATGGCAAAAGAGCTCCAAAAAGCCAATGAGAAGAAGAATGCCTTGAGAGGCAGAATTAGCCAAATGGAAAAGGAGGTCCAAAAGACCACAGAAGAAAATACTACATTAAAAATTATATTGGAACAAGTGGAAGCTAGTGACTCTATAAGAAATCAAGATAATATAAAACAGAACCAAAAGAATGAAAAAAAGGAAGACAACGTGAAATATCTCATTAGAAAAACCACTGACCTGGAAAATAAGTCCAGGTCAGATAATTTAAAAATTATTGGACTACCTGAAATCCATGATCAAAAAAAGAGCCTAGATATCATCTTTCAAGAAGTTATCAAGGAGAACTGCCTTGATATTCTAGAGCCACAGGGCAAAATAGAAATTAAAAGAATCCACCGATCACCTCCTCAAAAAGATCCCAAAAAGGAAACTCCTAGAAATATTGTTGCCAAATTCCAGAGCTCCCAGATCAAGAAGAAAATACTGCAGTCAGAAAGAAACAATTTGAGTATTGTGGAAAAACAATCAGGATAACACAAGATCTAGCAGCTTTTACATTAAGGAATCAAAGGGCTTGGAATATGATATTCTGGAGGTCAATGGACCTAGGATTAAAACCAAGAATCACCCACCCAGCAAAACTGAGTATCATGCTCCAAGGCAAAATATAGATTTTCAATAAAATAGAGGACTTTCAAGCTTTCTCAGTGAAAGGAGCAGAGTTGAATAGAAAATTTGACTTTCAAACACAAGATTCAAGAGAAGCATGAAAAGGTAAATAAGAAAGAGAAATCATAAGGGACTTACTAAAGTTGAACTGTTTTGTGTACATTCCTACATGGAAAGATGATGTATATAGTTCAGTATTAGGTTAGCTGAAGGGAATATACATACATACATTCATACACATATGTATATAATGAATATATATATATATATATATATATACATATATATATATATATATATATGTATAGGGCACAGGGTGAGTTGAATATGAAGGGGTGATATCTAAAAAATAAAATCAAATTAAGGATGAGAGAGGAATATATTGAGAGAGGGAGGAAGGGAGAGATAGAATGGGGTAAGTTATCTCACATAAAAGTGGCAAGAAAAAGCAGTTCTGTCAGAAGGGAAGAGGGGGTAGGTGAGGGGGAATGAGTGAATCTTGCTCTCCTTGGATTTGAACTGAGGAGAGAATAACATACACACTCAATTGGGTATCTTACCCCACAGGAAAGAAGAAGGAAGGAGATAAAAAGGGAGGATGATAGAAGGGTGGGCAGATAGGAGGAGGAGGTAATCAAAAGTGAACACTTTCAAAAAGGGACAGGGTCAATGGAGAAAACTGAATAAAGGGGGATAGGATAGGAAGGAGCAAAATATAGTTAGTCTTTCACAACATGAGTATTGTGGGAGAGTTTTGCATAATGATACACATGTGGCCTATGTTGAATTGCTTGCCTTCTTAAGGAGGGTGGGTGGGGAGGGAAGAGGGGAGAGAATTTGGAACTCAAAGTTGTAAAAACAGATTTTCAAAAAAAAATGATTTTGCGTGCAACTAGGAAATAAGATCTACAGGCAATGGGGCATAGAAATCTATCTTGCCCTACGAGAAAGTATGGGAAAAGGCGATGGGGGGGTGTGGGGTGACAGAAGGGAGGGCTGACTGGGGAACCAGGCAATCAGAATATATACCATCTTGGAGTGGGGGGGAAGGTAGAAATGTGGAAAAAATTTGTAATTCAAACTCTTGTGAAAATCAATGCTGAAAAGTAAAAAAATTAAATAAATAAGTAATGATTACAAAAAATAATCACTTCTCAATGAGCATCTCAAATTGTTCATTTTCTATCATAAATGAATGAATTAAAAGTGTTTTTCCAATGATTACTATGTGCTAGGTATAGTACTGTGACAAGCAGTGATGATACAAATAAATAAAGAGGGAAAGAGAATCCCACTTCTCAAGAAACTTGCAGTTGTAATATGGAGAATGTTAGGCAAGGAACAATATGTTCTCCTTTCACTCTCCTCCCCTGACCAAAATGCCCAGGGAAGCAGGATTCTACTCATTTCCTCTTAGGGTACTTATTTTCTGACTAATTTGACTAGAACTCTCAAACCAATGCATCCCCTTCACATCTCTCCTTATGGATCTTAGATAAGTTTCTCCTTGTCCAAAATACATTAATTTGGTCCAATATCTTGATAAATGCTATTGGCAATAAATAACCTAAGAGTTAGGAAGAGAAAGATAATTTTATCACTTCTGGTTGAGAGATCAGGTAAAGCTCCAGGGAAAAAAGTAGGATTTGAGTTAGGGCTAAAGGTCTCAGTCAGAGAAAATTTAGGCAAGGGTATCTCATGGGCACAATGGAGTGAACAAAGACTCAGAAAGTGAACCAGTGCATGGCATGTTTAGGAGACAATGTATAGACAAGACCTATTCTTTCTGTTAAAACAAAATATTGGTATAGGGGAATAGTGGGAAATAAGGATAGAGATATTGATTAGAGCTAGAGAGTAGAGGATACTGAACTGTATGTTAAAAGGATTATTATTCATTGTCTCAGCAGTGGGTAACCATTAACGTTCATTTGATCAGGAGTCTGGATTATCACCATGCTGCTTTATAATCATCAATACTCTCAATGACATATATGAAAATAATATGGATGTGAAGTAATAAAGACATTCCCAAGGGATTGTTGATGGGATTGGCAATGGAGGAATGAATGTGAACAATGAAAAAATGGTAAAGTGATTGCTTGAAGTTGGAGCTAAGCAGGATTCATGGATGACTCTAATGATTTTGAGCTGAGAAGAATAATGACACCCACTGACAATAACAAGGATATCTGGAGGTGGTATTTGTTTGATGACAAGTTAATTTTAGGTATTTCAGGTTTGAGCTGATGGCAGGACACCAAGAGGAGATGTACTTTAAGCAGTCAGAGATGCAGAACTGTATCTCATAAGTTTAATAATGTTCACGATATGTAGATTTGTGCCTCTTGTTAAGAGTGAGGATGACTGCAAAGATTAGTGCTTGAAATAGTTCCTACCTGAGATCACATTCTATTAAGTTGTTTGCAGACATTTTTAGAATGGATTGCTGGTATTAATATCTCTTCACTTCTGAGGGCTTTGTTCAATGCTTACCATTTTATGAAGCCCCTGTGTTGCTGAACTTAAGGTTCATTACTAATGGGATACAGTTCTCCTAAAAGCTAATCTGTGATTAAACAGTATTAATGCAAGCACAATGGTCAATATGGGAAAGTCAGCAGCTGTACTACACTTTGCTTTTATAAGGCCCTATCTAGAGTACTATGATTGATTCTAGATCCCCACATTAGGAAGGGCATTATTGTTATAATATGTCCAGAGGCAGCTGGCTAGAATAGTAATAGGAATTGACAACATGTCTCATAAGCATTGGCTGAATGAATTGAGAATGTTTTCTAAGAAACCTTAGCTAGTTCTCCCAATTGCTAGTGTTCTCTCCTTCTTCCTGTCCCATTTTGTGAATTTATCTGGGACCATACTATACCCCACTTACCCTTAGTAGTAAGGATAGAGACTTTTTTTTTTCCTTTTATGCCTATCACCTAGCATAGCACCCTGCCTATACTAGACACTCGCTCAATACCTACTGAACTGAATTAATGGGATCATAGATCTAGAGCAGGAAGGGACCTCAGAAGCTACTAAGTATAGCCTTCTAATTTTACAAATATGGAAACTGAGTCCCAGGGAGGGTCAGTGACTTTTTGGCAGTCATATAAGTAGTATCAGGAGCTAAGTTGCTCTAACTCCAGAGCCTTTTCATTGTATGAAACATACTAATGAGAACAAGATATGTATGATATCTAGGATATCCCTCCATGTAGGATGGATATACTTACATGTGATTGAAGATTTGTTATGAGTGGAAATTATAGATAAGCAGGTGTTGTTCCAATATAAGGATGAACTTCCTATTAATTAAAGTTATGAAAACATAAAATGTATTGCCTCCACTAAGCCAAGAAGAGAGCAAGGAAACAAGCATTTGTTGAATACCTGCTATGTGGCAGACATTATGCTAAGTGATTTATAAATATAAATTTATTTGAAAGTCACAGCCACCTGGGGGTAGGTACTATAACATCTTTATACTTCATTTGATTAAATTGAAGCAAAGTGAGACTTGCCTAGATTCTCAGAGTTAACTCAGATTCTGAAGTCCAGCTTTCTATTCATTGTGCCATTCCTACCTCTGACACATAATGTCTGTAAGATGTTGGCAAAGTCATTTAACCTGTCAACAATCTAAGCTGCTCTCTAAGATGACTAAGTTCCAGATATGATGCTGTCCTGTATTGGGAAAAGGAGTTAATTCAGCTGGCTAGTTCCCTCAACCAAAGAAATCACAAGGTCTGCCCCTGTCTTCAATCACTATATCTATTACCTCATTGAGTATCAAAGTCATGTAAAATGGGCACGTTCAAGTAGAAGTCACATGATTAATTATTTGAGATGTTATAGAGGAGATTCATCAATTGGGCAGCAGATGGACTAGATGACCTCTAAGATGCCTCCCAACTCTAGGATTCCATTGATCTATGGTTCATCTTTGTTCTCCACGATTTTCTAATTCTTTAGCCATCCACTATAATACTACAGTTGGAAAACAATTCAGTGAAGTTATATAGAATTAATGGCTTATGTTAATTATGGTCTTGAAATAAAAATGTGTATTCCTAATCTGTTTCCTTTTGAATGCTTGTAATACAAAATTCATACAAAAAAGCAATATAATTAAGAGAACTCTTTTAGTTCCAAGTAACAAAAATAAACCTATTATTTCACCTTCTAAATAATAAGATAAATAGAACATGATTAACAGAGGAAAAGCACAAAAATTAACAGGGATTAGGAAAGGTTGCTTGTATAAGATCAAATTTTAGATGGGACATAATAAAACCAGTGAAATGGAGGCAAATAAGAATGTAGAATATTAGATACATGGAGGAAATCTAGAGAAAATGCCTAAAGCAGAGAAACATCTTGTTCTTGGAGCAGCAAGGAGGCTAGTGTCACTGGAATGAAAAGTAAGGAGCAGGGTGGATACAGTGCAATAATTTTAGAAAAATGGTGTGTGGGGGGGGTCTAGATTGTGAAGGATTTTTAACACCAAATAGAAGATTTTGAATTTGATCTGAAGGTGAGAGTGAGTCACTGGAATTTATCAAGTTTAGGGGTGACATGGTCAGATAGGAGCTTTAGGAAAAACTCTTTACTGGATGATCAGAGAATGGAATATAGTAGGGAGAGACAGTAACAGGCAGATAAGCTAGAAGGCTATTGCAATAGGCCATGTGTGCAATGATGAGAACCTGTTCCAGGGTGGTGTCTATATGACAGTAGAGAGGTGGATATATGTGTTAAATGTTGTAAGGGTGAAATCAAAAGACCTTGGAAACAAATTGGATGTAGGAGGTGGTGAAAGAGAAGGAGGAGTCAAAGATGACATCTAGATTGTGGGCCTAGAGGACTGGGAGGATGAAGCTGCCCACAAAATTAACATGGAAGCTTGGAAAGAGTTTGGAAAGAAGTTTGGAAAGGCTTAGGGGGAAAGACAATGAGTTCAATTTTGGACATGTTCATTTTAAGCTGTCTACTGGATATTCAGTTTAAGATGTCTGGAAAGCAGTTGGAGACACAAAACTGTATGTCAGTAGAGAGGTTAGGACTGGATTAGCAGATTTGAGCATCATCAGCATAGAGATGATAATTAAATCCATGGGAGCTGAAGTAGTATAGAGAGACAAGAGAAGAGGGCACAGGACAGAGCTCTGTGGAATATGCATGGTTAGCAGTTTTGATCTTGATGAAGATCCAGCAAAGAACACTGAGAAAGACTGGTCAGATATGTAGGAGGAGAACCAGAGAGAATAGTGTCTTGAAATAATAGCTAATATTTATGTAGCACCTGCTATTTTCCAAGAACCATTTTTTACAAATATTATTTTATTTATTCCTTACAGCAACCTTGCGTTGTTTGTGCCACTGAGAGGGAGCTGCTATTATTATCTCCATTTTACAAATGAGGGGGAAGAGAGGCAAACAGAAGCTAGGTGATTTTCCCAGGGTCACACAGATAGTAAATCTCTGAAATCAGATTTGAACTCAGATCCCCTTGACACTAAGCCCAGCAGTCTATCCATTGCATAGTCTCACTACCATGTAAAACCTAAAAAAGAGAACATCAAGGAGAAGATGGTGATTGGCATTGTCAAAGACTTCTGAGACGTCAAGAAATATGAAGATGGAGAAAAAGACATTGGGTCTGAATTGTTAAATAGTATCTTCTCCAAAGCAATTACAATTCAGCCTCTGTCTATCTGATGTCAAAACTAGTAAAAGAAAAATGAAAATTCAGCCAAATTGGCTGTGTGTAAGAAAGACAAATGCATTCTTTGATAGCATTCAGCACTTTTAAATTGTGTGCCATCATACATAAATGTATGGCCAAGTGCCTGAAAAAGAAAATTCCTCAGGTAGTTTTAACACTTGCCTACAAGATACAATTTCCACTATGTTTCATTTCTAAACACGTGTAAATTTTTTCTTTCTATATTTATATCAGTGTGATTTTTTTTTAAAAAAGACACTCTGCTATAGACTATTCATTCTCTGAATATTCATTTTGGTGATGCCATTTTTGACTGTCAATATGACAATACCCAGGTCAAATGCCTTCCCTATTATTTTCTTTGAGTACCTTCAAAATTTGGAATATATCAGGAGAGATGTAGAGTATTAGCCTGTGCACCAACAGGATAATACCTAGCTCGTCTCTTTGATTTTATAGAATTAATGACAAGGAGATTTAAATCATAGGTTTAAGAAAAAATATTTATATTTTATGGTGAAATATTTAAACAGATTAAAGTAATGAAATGATTCTATTTTCTGAATGGTAGAGTAGAATAATGGCAGTTGAGAGAGAGGGTATTTTATCCTGCTACTGAAATGGCCTATTTTACATCCAAATGTAATTTGCATCTAGTCTAATTTCAAATCCAAATTTTCTGTGGGGGAGAAAAACACAACAGATCTGAAAGTGTAAATATCTCTGATACGAATTGGGGCTCAGGTGCTTTGATGTTGCTAGGGATAGTAAAGAATATTTTCTATCTTAAATCCTGGCCTGCGTCAAAGGCAAAATCTTTGGATGCATTCTGGAGCATCATTTCAAAGACATAAATTACAAATAATCTATAAGAGACTGAAAAAAATTCAGCTTAAGTTGTGTCTGTAAGCATAAAAAGCTCTACTTTTTTGGAGCAAGACTTGATTAGTGACTTCAATCAAACAGTTGTTCTTTTATTGTATTTGTCTGTCTATACTAAAAATGACTGGTTCGATCCAGTTAGGTGTTAAATAAATGATGAATATAATGATAATTCTATATTAATCTTCAAAAGAAAGACAACTTGGAAGATATTTGACTTCCTTATATATTCAGTCTTATGAGAAACAAAGGTATTTTGTAAAGTTGAACAAACTCCAAATTATATACTTCTACTATCTGGAGTTTGGGCATGAATTATGAAATAAGATTCTTAATGTTCCCTGAAAAGGGCAAGAAAAAAATAAACTTCTTTTCACCAGGCTTCTGGCCTTCCCTAATATTTATTTAATTTGTTCTCTTCTCTGTAACATAATGAACAATTGCTCTAGTAATCTGAGCTTCTAAATTTTATCACCCACCTTCCTTCTGCTCTATAGCAAAAGGAAAGAAAAGAGCTCTAAGATTTTTGAACTAATTAATAAGCTTAGTTTACAGAATTCTTTGAACCATTGAAAACACTCTTGCTTCTGAGTATTGAACTCTCAAGAAAAGTATATCTTTTCAAACTTTACTAAATTGGTGGACAGATATTGAGCATTTATGGAAGTCTTACCTAAAACTCTAAATATGAACTATATAATATTAGAGCAATGGGTTGAAAAGTGAAAGAGTCAAGCTAATGGTTGTTTTTTCTATATGGTGCCATGGAAAAGATAGGATTACTTTTGCACTGAAGTGATTTCATCATTCATTTTAATTCAGCAAACAGTTTTGTCTTGGGCATTGGGGAAATAAATACAAAAAAGGAAACAAAAAACATCTCTCATTGAGAAGCATATATTCTACCAGGGGAAACTAACATGTATATAGGTAAAACCAGAGGTATACTGGTTAGTTTTTTTTCCTAACTTGTCATTTTTATGGTATAGCTCTTTAGACACAGATCATCAGGGAATGTATTTCCAGCCCAGTCTAGAAAGTTTACCTTGAAATGGGGTTTACCTTAGATTTATTATGACTCAATTAATTCATTCCCCTCTGCTAATAGGCTGAATCAAGACTTTACAATTGATGACACATAAACTTATCCAGTTATGAATTAACAACTATTTGTCACATGTGAAAAACAGCTATTAAGTTAAAGTCATCAATTTATTATAAAAATTGGAGGCCACTGAGTACCTTACCTCAGTCATTGCAATTTAACAGACAGAATAAAACTACCTTATGAAGAGCCTTAAATATCATGCTAGGGTGTTTGATTTTTTTCCCCCAGATGCAAAAGGGAAATAGTGGATATTTTTGAGCAACGATGTGACATGGTCAGACTAGTGGCTATGGAAAAGAATATATTGGCAATTGTGAAGCAGACTCAAGATAGAAAACCAAGGATCCAGCAGAGATAGTAGGATTTTTTTTTTTCTGGAATGGGGCAGTGAAGAAATCAGTGGGGTCTAAATAAAGATTCTGGCTGCTTGAAAGGGGAAAAACAAACAGATCCAAGAAACATTGCAGAGGTAGAATCATCATGGCTTAGAACTGTATGTAAGATAAGCACTTGATGGGAAGGAAGAGTTAAGGATGACTGAGGCTACAAACCTTGATGATTAGGAGGCTGGCAGGACCCTCTACATAAACAGAGATGTTTGAGAGCAGAGCAGGTTCTCCAAGTGGTAGAGATCAAATGATCTAATAGATTTAGGAATGGAAGGGATTTTAGAGATCATCTAACATCAAACGTGATAAAAGACAAAAATGGTAGGGACTTGACAAAAATGGTAGGGACTTATCAAAAATGGAAGCTTTTAAAGTGGTCGCAAGAATACACAGAAGATCTTAACATAGATAAAAATACAAGAAAGCTTTTAACATCACCAATAACCACAATGGTGTGGTTACTGATCTAGAGCCAGATATCCTGGAGAATAAAATCAAGTGGTTCTTAGGAAGCATGGCTAACAATAAGGCTAGTGGAGGTGATGGAATTCCAGCTGAGGTTAAAAATTCCAGATGATATAAAATCCTAATAGATGATGCTGTCAAAATGCTACACTTAATATGCCCACAAATTTGGAAAATTCATCAATAGCCACTGGATTGGAAAAGATCACTTTAAGTCTCAATCCTAAAGGAGGGCAATGTCAAAGAATGTCCACATTACTGAACAGTTACACTCATTTTACACATCAACAAGGTTATACTTAAAATTCTGCAAGCTATTCTTTGGTAACTTGTGAACCAAGAATTAACAGAAGGGCAGGCTGGTTTTTACTAGGTAGAGGAAGAGGGCAGACTTCCGGCCTTTGCTGGAATATGGAGAAAGCATGGGACTTTCAGAAAACAAAAACAAAATCTACTTCTGCTTCATTGACTACACTAAAGCTTTTAACTGCAAGGATCACAACAAAATGTAGCAAGTCCTCAAAAGATGGGATCTCATTGGAAAATGATGTTGGGAAAGATTTATGGCAAGAGCAAAAGGGGATGATAGATGATAAGATGTACAGATAGTGTCATGCAAACAACAAGAATGATCTTGAACAGACTTCAGAATACAGTGGAAGATGAAAGGGCCTGATTTACCATAGTTCATCAGGTTGCGAAGAGTCAGACACAACTGAATGACACAACAACAACAACAGTCCGAGTCTCTCATTTTACAGATACAGATGATTTAGGTCTAAACAGGCTGTTGAGTTGAACTAAATTGCCAAAATTACATGTGACTTAAGTGATAGAACCAGGTTTCAAAGTCACGCCCTCTGAGTCCAGACCTTAAACTCATTCCATTCTACCAGAAAGCCTCCAGAGAAAAAGTGATGAAGAAAAAGACATATATAAATATGTGGAAATTTATGGCTTGATCTTTTCCATATAGTCACGTCTTAGTGATCCTGAAGCATAGGGAAAACATAAATTTGAATGAATTAAGCATTTCTTTGAAAGCAATGAGTGAACTCTTCTGATGTTTTGGTGTTGTGTAGTCACAGCTTAAATTATATTTCATAAGCAATGCATATTATTTTTAAAAGTCCAATCATGACCCACTGAAAAATTCTGGCAGAAGCTATAATTAAGCACTGATCTGATTAGTTCTACTTTACTTAGATGTATTTTACAAAGTTAACAAATAATATCATACACTCTGATCAGCATAAACTTAGAAATATTCAGAGAACTACACGTACTTCATGCCCAGCTCAATTCACTCTCTGGGCTATTTTAATTCCCTACCAGCTGCCTTGCCTACATCAGAATGACCCCATTCTAAGGTGTGCTCTTTGAATTGGTGACTCCCCAGCCAGGATTGCCATCTCTGGAAAGATTCCAGAAATGCTTGTCACTTTGCTCCTAGATCAAGTCACTCTCCAAACTGCTCCATCTCACCATCAGATTTCTTGCGCTTGAGAATTTACCATTCTCTCTCATCACACCCTCTGTGCTTTCCAGTTTCACTTGATGTTTTGTTTTGTATTTCCCAAATAGGATATAGGATGTAAGCACGTTGAGAGAAGGTACTATCCATCTCTCTCTCTCTCTCTCTCTCTCTCTCTCTCTCTCTCTCTCTCTCTCTCTCTCTCTCTCTCTCTCTCTCTCTTCCTCTCTCTCCCTCTATCCCCCTCCCTTCCTCCCTCTCCCCCTCTCATATTTTTCTATCTAGTTTTAACTTTGTTGTAACAAAGAACACTGGACGTAGCATGAGTAGAGACCTATTTCTGAGATTGCTAATGTGACTCTGGGCAATTGAAAGCATTTCTGAGCCTCAGCTCCATCAATAAAACATAGATGATAATACTTGCTGTATTTACCTCCCAATGTTGTTGTGATGACAGTGCTTTCAAAATATTAAAATACTACAGAGATGTTATTATTTTTATTTAAGGATGAGAAATTATTTAATTTTAACTGAGCCCAAATATTTTATTATTTAACCTTTCACTAAATAATATTCATATCAGATATTTAGTACAGTCAATGTCTGATTCATAATTATAAGGGATTTATTTAAAATAAATATCACTGTTGATAAATAGGACAGAGTGTCCTACAATCAAGTATATGACTACATTGGCCTGGTAAATAGAAATGTTTATCAAATTTTATACCAGTACTCTTTTATGAATTGTCTAGCATTGTGCAAATTTCATTTGAATAATAGTTTGAATAGCACTCATATGGTGTTTTAAAGTTTATTTTGCAAACAACTTCTTGTTTTATCTTATCTTGACAACAGTACTTTGAGGTAGCCACTACATATTATTATGGCCATTTTATAAATTTAAAAAGAAATGAAGCTCAGAGAGGACTAATGACATAGTTCATAAAATTTAGGACCCGGAAGAGAATTTAGAGCTCATCTACTCTAGCTCCTTATTTTATATATAAGGATACATAAATCTAAAAGATGGTAAAGTAATTTGTCCCTAGTGTCATAGGTAGTAACAGAGTTGGAATTCAAATTCAGATTTTCTAGCCTTCCAAATCTTGTTTCTTTCCACCACGCCAGTCTGCTACATAGTATAAAACCATCACCACTTAACTCACCGTTGTTCCTGATTAATAAAGTTCAGTAGTACTAGAATAAGAACATTAAGAGTAGCATGAGAGCAGATGGGGAAATAAATCTATCAAAAGTTAGCTTGAAATTCTGGGAATTGATGAAAATCTTTGCTGATAAATTTCAATGACTAGAAAGCCAAGAATAATAAACTATGGTTTCTTGCCAATGATGGCATAAGAGTTATCCTGGCCAACTTTTTCACCTTTTCTCTTTAGAAAAGGTTGTGATGGTGGTGGAATACTATGAATGCTGAAAGTAGTGAATGGATGCCTTCAGCCATTTCTATGAAGCTGTCCATGGCACCAAGCCCTCTACTATCAAGGGAAGTTACAGATAGCTGGAGAGCAAGTATGCCATCAAGTCCATACACTTCAAATTTCTTGACTCTCTCTCTTTCATCTCCTCTCATACAGTTTAGAGGTATAAAGATCACCCACTTTCTAAGTAATTATATTTACTTTAAAATACAATTATATTATTTATAAATGTATTTTATATTATGTATTATTTATATAAAATATATCATTTATAAATTATAATTGCTATAATGTATTTATACTTAAGTAAATATGGGATCATTTGAAGAAGGAAAAAGTGCCAACAATGAGCTTAATCAGGAAAGACTTCCTCTAGCAGCTGGTTCTTGAGCTTAGTATTGAAGAAAATTAAGGATTCAAAGAGATGAAGATGAAGAGGGAGTTAGTTCCAGGATTGGGATATTATCTATGCAAAGGGAGAGGTGGGAAATGGAATGCCAAGTTCAAGAATCAGCAAGTACAGTAATTTGACAGTATTGTTTAGTATGTAAAAGAAAGCAATGCTAAATAGGTTTAGAAAAGTAGGTAATATGTTGTAACAGTAATGATTTTCTTCATAAGAGCCTATTGCTTAGTATTGTAAAGGCTCAAAAGAGATCCTCTATTCCACACTATCCACAGAATCCCCTTATATTATTGCCAAGAGAGAAGTGATCTGCATTCTTCATCGAGGCCATGATAATTTTGCAGGTCCAAATATATCCATTAGGAATCAAAAGTCTATTCTCTTGACAATTTAGACAGCATTGTGTCTCTCTTGAATGGATGAATGAAAAAGCATTTATGAAGTGCTCTGTGCAAAAAAAAAAAAAACTGTGCTACCTAAGCAGTGGGGATTCAAATGGAAAAGCAGTGATAAATTCCCATTCTCAGAGAGCTCACATTCTAGAGCAGAAGACAACATATATAGAAAATTTCCTAAGCTAAAAATAGAACTTACAAGGGATACCTAAAAATTTCATTTTTCTACTCCAAATGCCTATTATGACATTGCCAAAGTGTTGATTGCATGAACACACACATGCCCACACAAACACACACACACATACACATGTTAAAATTTGATGTTATGATAACTGGCAGCAAGTGCAGATTACTAAAAACTGAAACTAATTTCCTCAGGTACAGTAGTTAGACTTCCAGTTTAATAGAATTCAGATTGTATAACCAGAATGAAGAATTAAAATGAAATTAATGTAAAACAAAACTATAAATATGTTTGGAAGGAAAACTATCTTCATAATAAAATGAAATAAATGCAACTCATAATAGAAAAAGTTTAACTCAATTCTAAATTCAGTTTCTAATCCTCATTTCCTAATGACTATTTATCATAACACTTTTTAATTAAAGTATATGTAATACACATGACTTGAATTAAGATGGTGTTGATGATGTCAATAATAACTAATGTGACACTTCTTGTGTTCTCTACAATTTTAGGGACCAATACTAGATCCCCAGTTCCATTTTAACCACTTACATCAGATTACCTTTTACAAAATAAATGCTTACTTTAAAAATTAAAAAGAGCAAAAGTAAAAATATTTTCCCAAATGCCTAGGAACATAATCCCCTCATACCACTTCTGTCTCTGAGGAGGAAAGAGGGATTAAACTCACAGTTTAGCTCAGTTCCTACATGGCATTAATCCCACCAATTTCAAGTCCAATATCCTGCTGGGCTAGAGTTGGGAACTCTGGCTTCTCAGGACTTCTTTATTGGACTGACTGAGTTCTCTGTTTTGGATCATTGGGCTTCAGGATCCCCATGGCTAAAGCTCCTATGTCCCAGACTCTACTATCCATATCTATATAGGAATGAAGAAAACAACCAAAATTCCAAGCCTGGTTCTTGGGGCCACATGAAGGGGTGACCCTTAGGCCTACTACATGTCATCTGCTGTCAGTGAAGAGAGCCTTCACCTGATACCCGAACTCAAGAACAGAGCAACTGTGCTTTCATCGAAAACATGTTTCAGGGAAAAAGAGTGTTGCAGTTCTGTCGCCCAGAAGCAGGTCCCAAGTACCTTACATATGTGTGGCTCCACCTAAAGTGATACGGGCATGCAAATAGAATTATGCATATTGGGCTATATTCTTCCCTGAGAAACTGAAAACATGTTCTAATTATATGAATAATGAAGTATAAGTGAATTGGTATTGTGTGTGCGCTATGTGTGTGTGTGTGTGAGAGAGAGAGAGAGAGCGAGAGAGAGAGAGAGAGAATAAAAAGAAATTAAAGTATGAAAATTTCTAAAATGTCTTTTTGGTATTGACCTTCACAATAGCCATTGAGTAATATCACACTATGAAGAATTTTGCTTATATATCAGTGAGAAGATCAAATAAAAGTTAGGAAATGATGGAGGATTGAGTAGAAACAAATCCCAAACATGATATGATGAATTATGTAGGTACAGCTGGGGTTGTTCACCCACCAGGCAGCAGTCATTTATGTATGCTTTTTTAAAAAGACTTACAAAAATAATGTAGCACATTTATGTCTACATATGTTTTAATTAAGACCATAAGTTTGAAGATTTGGTTAGTCTAAATTACATCTGCACATTTGAATAATAAATGAAAAATAATAATAGTGCTGTGCTGCCTTTTCGCATGCCAAGGCATTTGAGACAGTGTCATATGGCAGAATAATCTCTGGATTTTGAGTCAAAGGACCTGGTTTCAAATCTAAGCTCCGCTATTACAACCTCTATAACCTAGGGCATGCCATTTAAGTTGAAAAAGAAAGTCTATGAACCTCATTTTCTGCATCTATTAGATGAAGAGGTCAAACCAGATGATCTCTTTAGTTTCAAGTGTAAAGGATAGGGGGTAGGGATGATCATGGGAGTCACTTATTAAATTAATTCCCCAATCAAAAGTATGAGATTATAAGCATAGGGAAATATTTTATTGTTTGAAAGACTTTATTTATTAATATTATTTGAATCTGGCTTAGAGTGGCCAGACATTAGTGACCTCATAGTTCCTCCCAAAGAAGCCAGATGGCTACAGAAAATGTTTGGATTCCATTCAGGTCTTGGGGCCACCTGATGCTTGTGTTTTGGATTCCCCAAATCTGAATTTTTATGCAACATCTCAATTCATCTTAATTTGAATATTTATGCTTAATAACATTATAATCAATAGATTCTGCCAGGAAATTGCCCTCTCTATGAAAGACCTTAACTGCTTCATATGTTGCTGTGCTGGTATTTTTTTCTGAAACCTTATATAATGTCAACCTTGCAGAGCCTGATAGGGTAGCCTTCTATAAGCATTCCTCCTCTACTAAATGATCTAATAAATTAAGTCTAAAACTATTACACATTTTGGAGTCCATTGTCATGACTAACATGGGAATTGTCCCTTTGTTTGGAGACAACTAAGGAGTATCTTCCTAATAAAAATAAGAATGTTCAGTGGCACCATATTAATTGTTTTTCAGAATATGGAATAATCCTTTGAAACCTGGAGGTCTAAGAACATTTGTAGACCTCAGTGGTCTATAAAATCAAGTTTCACATCTTTGTCTTTGGATGCTCTAAATATCCAGACCAGATCAAAAACAGAGCAAAACTTTATCCTAGAGGGACTGGTAGTGACAGATGATTTTTCTAACTCTCCCTTGCCTTATCAGTAATAGTTACTTAAAGAAGAAGCACATTAGAGTACTAGACATATACTTGTAAATAGCCTGAGACTGAAATTCCAGGACACGCCTTTTGGGACTCAACCAGGAGAAGAAATTTTGAATTCCATATGCAACATCATTAACCTTGTGTCTATGAATTTACACACATATGATTATATAAAATAGCATTTCAATATATTTTAAGTACATATACATAAGTAATGTACTTATGTATGGAAATTATATATGTATGTACATCATATGTATGGTAACTGTATTTTAATATAATTGGTTTCCTTTGCAATCCTATTTATTTTGTTTTGTATATTAAACTAAAACTTTATTCTGAAAAGGGGTTCAGAAGCTTCACCATTCTGCCAGCAGGGTCTATAACCTAAATACGGTTAAGAAACTGTCTTCTAGAGAGTGATTGCTAAATGCAGAACACTCTTTGAAGAAAGACTGTCATAACCTACCTAGGCCCTGTTCAACAGTCTAAGTTGGGAATGAAATCAGTTAGTTAGTCAGACAATGTAGGGCTGAAGGAAGAGGAATTGTTTATTCAGTAATTCTGAAAGTATATTTACATTCCTAAGAATGCATAATGACAAAATGGTACTAAGAATCTTGTAGAGACTTTATGTGACTCAGTAGAAAAGATATATTTACCCAAGGAAAGAAGGTTACCCTGATACCAACCCCAAATTCAATTCCCTCATGGGGATAGCTACTGGGTTATTTGGCTGCTTGGTTCATTTCTATTTCCACATTTGTTCATAGATTTCTGCAAATCTTTAGCATTTTATGTATTTTCTACCAGTTTGTTAAAAAAAAAAGGTTTTCCACACCTATCACTCATAGTGTACACTTAATTCCATGGGACAATAGTGGAAACAACCTCATTGGTAGGCAGCTAGGTGGCACAGTGGATAGAGTGCCAAGCCTAAAGTCAAGAAGACTCATCTTCCTGCGTTCAAATCTGGCCTCAGACACTTACTAAATGTATGATCCTGGGAAGTGACTTAACCTTGTTTGCCTCAGTTTCCTCATCTGAGGAAATGGGCTATAGAAGGAAATGGCAAACCACTTCAGTATCTTTGCAAAAAAGCAGACAAAAAAAATCCCCAAATGGGGTCATGGAGAGTTGGACATCACTGAAAAATTACTAAGCCAACCTTATTGGGAAAAATTAGACTTGAGATATAGCTAAACTTTATTTTTTGAGATTTTCTTGCATTAAATTCAAGCAGGGGCAATGATTCTAGTTCATGTGAACCCACAGTTTTTGGGCTTTGAATCTTACAGAGATTCAACATGTTCAGTTCATTACAACTTATGTCTTCAAGAGGCAGAATGTGGTAAATATGTATGTTCTCTACTTAATAATACTCAAATATTGAATTATCATCTTTTGGTTTTTAAATAAAGCCAAAATACTTTGAAATGTTGAATTTAACTCAGAGTAATAATCTTATCTGAAACAGAGGATTTGAACTGAAAGTAATGGAAAGTTTCCGCAGCTACTACTGAACAAGTAGGCAATCTCTGATTTATGGACAATGAATTTGCATGTAAATGACCAATCTTACCCCTCCCTGCCTCTGCCATAATCTCTACCCCCTACAGTCTGTCCTTACTCTTAATGTTTCCATAGGAACTTCCAGGTTGATGAAACCTCTGCCCAATCCAATTTTCCCAATGCTAGGTTTAAAATAATGCAGAAGGGCCTTAGGACCCAGGAAACAGAGGATCTTAGAAATCATGGCTAACTCCTTTTACTTACGAACTACTATTAGTGCTCTAAATAATCTACCTGCTAGTTATGGGGTTGAATCATGAGCTAGCCTGAGAAACTAACCGTTATATGTAACATTATTTCTCTGGGAAAATAAATACCAGATTTCATACACAGAAGTTATAAACTTTTGTAATTCAGATAATGCATAAGTTTGCCAGAATCAAAAGCTCAATTCATTGACCTAAAGTTAGAAAATTTCACACCTTCGCTTTGCTTAAAAAATCAGTTTACCTTATGTTCATTAGTGGTCCTGCAATTTCTCTTTCACTCTCCACAATATTTCAAAGATCACTGCTCAGCAAGTATACCATACAGTTCTTTTGGTGACTGAAACTCATTAACACCAACTTGATTATCTCTTACAGTGTTTTTGCTTATCTCAAATTTCAACTCCATGTAAATAAATGAATCATTTTAAAGATATCGTTTCCAAGACAAAGATGTTATCTTTGGTAGAGAAAAGAGAAATACAATTTTAGATGAGTAGTTCTGCCTTCTTCTCTGTAATTGATTATAATTATCTTGTGATTCACAAGTTTCTTTCCTTTCTTCTCTTCTTTATATTAAACTCAACAAAACTTAAAAAAGTTTTTTGATCTTGAAATTTATCACCGCATTAGTTGTGAATTTTAATGTTTCTGATGGTATTATTAGAATACTGTAGCACTTTTTTGAATTCCTTCTCAAAATAAAATTAGCTCCTTTAAGGTGGAAGCTGTTATATATAGCATAATAGCTTGGGTTACAGCAAAAACCCAAGTTTGAGGATTTACAGGAAATTCATACTTAGGAAGCTCATCATAAAAGCCTAAACATTATTTTGTGTGGTATAGAAAACAGGAAAAAAATACAAAAAAAGAGAAACATACAGTATGACTATATATATATATATATATATATATATATATATACATATATATATATATATATATATATATGGTGAGGGATTAAGTCAATAATTAGAGACACCAGGAATCTGGGGTCTTACAGCCCTTCAACACAGCAAGGAGTCTCATAATCATAAACCATGATTGTTTAAGTGCTTGAGGGTCAGAATGAGTCAAGACAGTGGAAAAGTATGGACTTCCTGTCATTGCTTATGTGTTTATAGTTATCAAGGCCACTTAGCCTAAGTGACTCCATGTTGGAGTATTATCATTTATAACTACATCAAACAATATATTTTAAAAATCACAATTATTGCAGGCACAGTTGCATTTTTATCTCTGTCTCTGTCACCTACCACCATTCCTGGAACTTAAGGGGTACATACAGTAACAAATATCTGTTGATATGAATTCAATACATTGAAGAGATTAATGTGGACCTAGAATACTTCATTATAGGATTTATTTCCTACAAAATTAGGTTCCAAAAGAGAAATCCCCACTTTACCTTTAGCAAAATATGGCATAGTATCATTATCAGGACAATGTCATTTCTAGTTTTATCTTAACTTGAGGCAATGATGAAATGTTTTCTCCTGCATGAATATTGATGGCATTACTCCAAAATTTTACGTAAGCTCTCTCCTTCCTCTGTGGGTGAGACAATTTAGGTCTTGTTACACTAAGCTAAATTGAAATGATTTATTAAACAAACAAAAAAAACTATTGTTATGCCTTGATATTGTCTCTACTACTTCATTCATTACTGGCGCAAAATTTGATTCTTGCTTAAAACTTTCCAGGCTAATCTTCTCTTTTGAATATCTGTGGTTGATCCTATACTTTGGAGGCTTTTTGTGTTAGTCATTTTACATGACCTTGTAGATTTTCCAAAACTTTATAGTTCACTGAAAAAAGCACAGGAATAAGGGACAGCAGTGAGGAAACATGAGTTCCAGTACCCATTCTACCAATAACTTGCCCTGTGACTGAGCAATTAACTTTACCTGTCTGTGCCTCAGGTTCTTCAGATGTAAAATATGGGAGCTTGTCTAAATGACCCAAAGGGTTAATTCAATCTCTAACAATGTTCAAGTATATTTTAAATCTTAAATAAGTTCCATCATTTTTCAAAAATCTCTACTCAAAATGTTCAATGTCTTCCCATACCACTCAATTTTTTTTCACCAAATAATGTGCCTTGTTCTGACATTCAAAAATCTATATAATTTGATTCCACCCACATTCTCAGAACTATCTCACGCTAGTCCTTCTTAAGTATTCTGTGTTGCAACTAGACTGAACTTCTATACTTTTCCCATTCTTATCCTACCTTCTTCCATTTTAATTCAGTTCTATGAATATTTTATTAAACATCTACTGTGTGCCAGGCACTGCGCTGATCACTGGAGATGAAAATAAGAAAAAGAAAGACAGTATCTGCCCTCAAGAGGCTTACAATCTAATGGGGAAAACAACACAAAAAAGATGCAACAAAGAGTGGGAGGGAACCTTGGGGTATCTGGCCAGCCATGCAGTTGAAAACAAGAACTGCTGATGGAAAATGGTCATAGCATTTGCCATACTTTGGATGAACTCATGCTTCCTGTAAATTTGCCCAATCATTATCTTTTGAAATCCTACCTTTCCTCCAAGGCTCAACTCAAGTGCTGCTTCCTGATGACCATAATAACTTTGTTTCCTTTTTTCCCTCTAGCACTGCTGTGTCCCTGGTCTGTGACAAGGACCCTGGTCTTTTTTTTAACAGGATAGGGTTTGTTAAAGTTGTCAAGAATAAGGCCTACTTCAACAGGTATGTGGTGGAATTCTGGAGAAGGCAGGAGGGAAAAAGGGATTACTATGCATGGAAACAGTAATCCAGTATATATATATATATATATATAATCCAAAATCCAAAATACAGGTCCAAGTCACCAACAGAGATATCATCTGCCAGATTGCTCATAATCATATAGAAGGGGATATGATTGTACATAAATTACCAAAGTACGGTGTGAAGCTTAGCCTGACAAATTATGCTGCTGCTTATTATACAGACTTGCTGCTGGCCCACAGGCTTCTTAATAGATTTGGCATGGACAAGATCTATGAAGGTCAGGTGGAAGTGACTAGAGATGAGTACAGTGTAGAAATCATTGATGGTCAGCCTGGTGCTTTTACATGCTACCTGGATGCAAGTCTTGCATCAAACAAAGTCTTTGGGACCCTTGTGGGAGTTGTGGATGGTGGTCTGTCTATTCCTCACAGTACCAAATGCTCCCCTGGGTATGATTCAGAAAGCAAGGAATTCAGTGCTGAAGTACATCGTAAAAACATTATGGTCCAAAATGTTTCAGATTATATCCATTATCTCATTGAAATATGAAGATGCTTATAAAAAACAATTCTCACAGTACATAAAGAACAGTATAATTCCCAATAGGATGGGAGACATACAAAAGAAAGTTCATACTGGTATAAAGGAGAATCCAGTATACTGAAAGAAACCTAATACAAAAGTTAAAAAGGATGGAACCATGCCAAAATGTCCTTTGCCCAGAATAAAGACCAAGTTGCTCAGAGGAAGGTAAGTTTCTCCAGAGCCCAGTTGCATGCAGCTAATAGTTAAAATATCAAAATCTGTAATTTTCTATGAAGATGTTCAGATTAAGACAATAAACTTATTGAACAACAACAGAAAGAAAACCATGTTTCCTGTCTCCTTAGGTTTCTCATTGAAATTATCATAGACATTTTGCCTTTAACTTAATCACTTTCTCACTTGCGTCATATTTGCCCATTTATTTCCCACATTAGATTTTCAACTCCATGAGAACAGATTCTTTCTTTGTATCAACAGGATCTAGCACAATGTGCTGCACAGAATAGGTACTTAATATTTACTTGATGAAGTTAAATATGTTCCAGCTCAGTGTCATGGAGACATGAATTTTAAATTCTGCTTTAGATATATACTCATTGTGGGATCTCTGGCAAGTTACTTAACTCTGCCTATTTCCAAATCTATAAAAGGATGGATTATAGTATTTACCTGAGTTATTATTAGAAATAATTTATGTACAACATTTTGTAAACTTTCAAGTGCTATACACATTGTTTTGTTTTGTTTTTTTTAATCATTTTAATGTTAAGGACTCTTATAGATGACATGTGAACTTCTTAATGCTGATATTTTCCTCTTCCCACTTCTGCTGCCTCTTTTTAATTAGCTGATGCTAGCTTTTATGAGTTAACACCATTAAAGAAATTTAGATGGCCCATATATATTTAACATAGTGTGTCTTGGTTGTCCTATTCAATAATGGAGAAATAGCAATGCTGTGTTGTTGAACTCAAAATATTATTTATGTGACACAAATCTTTCCCAGTCAAATACATCAATTTGAATCACATGCATTATTATGTAATATCATTTTTTCTAAGGATTTTTTTTTCTTTCTCATGTGTACCACTCCAGTTTTTCTCATTAGAAATCTTTTTTTTTTCCTTTTTGTAAAAAAAATACTTTCAAAGTGTGTGACAGACAGAGAGCTGTGTATCATGCCAATTCTATGGAACACTGAATTCACCTTGGGTTAATTTGGTAAGATTATTATAGTTCTCATATTCATAGCAATAAAAACATTTTAATGTGACCTGTTCTTCCAAATTGCTTTATTGTTTGAAAAAAAGATAGTTTGTCAGCATAGAATAAAAGCCAACCATTAGATAACTCACTGGCAAGAGAAAAAAAATGAACTCTTGTTCAGGCAGGAAAAGCAAACCTTCAAAAGAATAGTAATTAAATATTTTTAAATGGGCATACTATGTAGAGCATCATGAATACTGAATATGTTTGGTTAAGGAAACATGCTATCTATTTCATGACACCATCCTTTTAGAGTAGTCACTGAATTTTCCCATCAGGGACTTGAACTAAAGGTCTAAAATAACATTTCAATCATATATTCCTGGCAAGAGTGGACATATTAATGCATAAAATGAAACCTATTGGGAAAATGGCTATTTCTACATCTCTAAACTTTTAGGACAGAAAAGTTCAGAAATGCTATCCACAAGAACTATGTACTCTTTCAGCTTCCAGAGTGGATCCAATGTAATAATCCGCCCAGAGTTGGTTAAATCCGCAGTACAGAAAGCATGCCCACTCCCTTTCTAAGATAGTATACCATGAAAGAATTGATTTTTTCTGCTTTTATTTCTACTGTCCAATGTGAAAGATTGTGTGGTCTCTATTGTAGTGTCTTTTTCTATCTCCATCATTCATGCATGGGGGAAATATAGGATAAAAAAATGTTCCATCTAAAAATAGAACTGATCTGGAAACTTACAGTTATTCAACTTCTATCAATTCATGGCATCCCCTATGACTTTCATAAGGAAAGTACTATTAATTAAAAAGTCAAAATTCTGAATGCAAAATCTATAAAAGTGGGACAGGCTTATGGGTGTGACATAGAATAATATTTCTAATTATATTGAGAAATTCTAAGCTTTCATGTATGTGGGGTCTTGCTACTATCATCACATACTGGGAACAGAAGTTTTAGTTCTAAAATTACTGTAGGTAATTATCTATTCTAATCCCTTCATTTTTGCCTAATAGAATTTCTATATAATATATAATATAATAGAAAATCTCTAAAATGGACAGTTGGTATGCATAAGCTACGATTGTGAATGGACTCATGTCCTCACTTATCTATGTCAAAGTCTCAACTGATGGACACCTATGGTAAACCCAGGGACATAAATGAACTCCTGATTTTCAGGTGAATAGTAGATGGAGTAGCTATTTCATTTTAAAGTATAGTCTTTAAGAAGAAAAAAAGTATTTGAGGATATGGACAATTTGGCATATTTTGAAGAAATCCTGTTAAGGGACAAAACAAGTTTTATTAAAGATCTATGATTACTACACAAATTAAGGGGAAGAAGAAAAGGACATAGAGACAAAGAGAGACAGAAATATAGAGACAAAGAAAAAGAGAGAGCCAGAAGGTGATCAAGAGAGACACAGAGACAGAACATATAAAATGAGTTAGAAAATAAGAATTATCAAGGAAGAGTAAGAAAAAAAATTATATTTAGTCAAGAGATGGATAGGTAGTTTGTTGGTGATGGATAAGAGGTAAAGAATGAAGCACATTTTCTCAGAAAGAGCCAATGGGTTATTTGCTTTGTTTAGCTCTACATATTTGATGTATGGGAAGGCTTCTGGAAGGCAGGGGGTGGGATTTAGGGATAATGATAGAAATAAAAATGTGCATGTTTAAAATGTAAAAAGAAAGTTCAGAAGGAGACAAAGAAACAAAAGAATTTGCTTAAAATTAAATATGCTACATATATACTTGTAAAATGATATGTGGTAGTAATTCTTATGTATTCCTATTTGCATATCCACTTTATGTTAAAATCTATTCTGTTTATTATTTATAATAAAAAATAAAATTAAATGAGAAATAGCAGAGGAGAGAATAAACAGCTATGTATATTTCATTATATGGTTTGCTTAAAGAGTTATACAGAGTTATTAATTGTTCACTTCCTCCACCGGGAACAGGACAAAATGAGAATGAACAATCTCAAAGTACAATGTTAAAGAATGAATTTAGAAGTGAAGACTTTACGTACAATAAAATAATAGTAATAAACATAATAATAGCAGTAACATTTATATAATCACTTAATATGTAGCAGGTACTGTGCTAAATGCTTTACAAATATTATTTAATTTGATCCTCATGACAGTCCTAAGAAGTGCTGTCATTATACCCAATTTACAGATGAAGAAATTGGGGCAAACTAAGGTTGTGACTTGCCCAAGATCACATCCTAATTATACTGCAGTTAGAGAAGAGAAGAGAAATGAACATTTATTAAGCACTGGGTCAGGCACTGTGCTAAGCACATTAAAGATATTGTCTCATTTGGTTCTCCTAACAACCCAGAGAGGTAAGTGCTATTGTTATCCCCATTTTACAGTTGTTAAAACTGAGGTAGACATAGGTTAAGTGACTTGCCCCATGACAAGTGACTCTATTAGTAAGTGTATTAATTCAGATTTGAACTTTCTGAGTCTTCCTGACTTCAGATCTAGTGCTCTATCCACTGTGCCACCTTGCTGCCTCTAAAGAAGTAAAAGAACAAAAAACATGCACACATGTGTGTGTGCATGCATATGTGTGTGTATGTGTGCATCTTTAAACGTTAGAGTAACTACCTGAAATAATTCTAGGTCATATCTTTTACAAGAGGTCCAGACAGAATGATAACTGAAATACAAAGACATTGCTGCTGATATTTGAGCTGTGTAAGTAATCCCCCATGCATGGTACAAACCAAACCAAAACAAAACAAAAACCAAGTAAAATATTCTAATCAGTTTCAAGCTGAAACATCTCCTTGCCTTATGTGGACTCCCCAAAATTCTCATAGGTAATGAAATCAGGATATGGTCAATCAAACTAAATTGATCAAGTAGCCTTGTTTGCAGATAGAGACCAAAGGTACTCTTCCTTAGTGGTTCATTCTAGTTCTATGAGTTCAACAGACTCTATCTACTCAGCCAAGGATACAGAGAAAAGTAGTGTTTTTTTTTTCATCTAAAACGGCAATAAAATAATATCATTTAGGAATTTTAGGGTCAAAATTTTAATATGGATAGACGCTTAGTACTGAGTCAAGAGTTGTAGTTCAAAAAATATTTCAGACTGTACTCAAAGAGCAATCATTGAATCAACACAATTTTTAGTGGGCACAAAATTCATGTTGCTCATGAAAATAGACATATTTGCTGAAAATGTTTTAATAACCAGAAGCAACACCAGATCTTATGATACATGGACAGTCTTCTTTTATTAAGAGACATCAGCAGAGTCTATTGAAATATAAACTTCTAATATGTTGGTCTACAAACTATTACCTAAATATTACCAGGTTTGGGGATGGGGGGACAGATCATTTAGTGAAATTAAAGAATCAGAGGAATTGAATTAAAATACCAGCTTTGACACTGGGGATTAGTCAATGAGCTTTATGAGCATGTGCAGAGTGATTAGCTGCTGGACTATTCTAAGAATGTAGTACCTCTATGGAATGGGTTGATCCACTAGTCTTACAAGCTGACTCTAATAGCTAACTGTAGTCTTTTTTTCCACCTCTAGCCCCTGGCTACAATGGGGCTATCGCAGAGTTATTAGTTGGAGATTTATGTTGTTCTTTCTGCCTGACATGCTAAAAAGATTTTTAGGTTAGGGAAACAGTTAGGGAAACAAATTTAGTTTAGTAATGGCAGAAGTGTCTTCTTTTTGATTCCCTTGTAACATTAGCTCTAATGTTGTTTATCAACTCGTGACAAAAGATGGGAGGAGACTCAAAAATTCCTTTCCTCCATAAGACACTCCATGTGCTGTAGAGTACTTAATTTCAGTTTAGTCATTTTTGCCTCTCATACTTCTTTGGCAATCTAATATAGATGAGTGACTAGGAACAAATGTATGAATACAGTACATTAAGTAAAGGCACATTTATTATCTTCCTGGCCCTTTCCTGTGTAGTTGTTATTCATGATTCCTACCTTTTCTGGAGTAGAGAATATCTATTTTATATGTTAAGGCTTTCATTTTCACATTTTTAAAAATACATTTTTATTTCTTAATTACAACAGTTTCTACGTACATTTGAAAATTAGTAATTTTGGACACGTTTCTTTGATCTACATAACATATGTCTTCTTATGTAACACAGTGGAGCTTTAACATAGAATAATATTTTTTCAAAAGATAATCACAAATTTATACAGATACATTTCTCCCCAGCATGTGAGAGGAATAATTTCTCCCCTTCCCTGTACTTTCTAAGTTTCTGAGAAGAGAAAGGGAATTAATTTCTCAGCTTAGCTAGGTTCTGATCACCTTTAACTTTCAATGTCTCCATCTTTTATCCTTTGATTATTGCTTTAGCTAAAATCTCACTGGGGTACTTCTTTTTATTACAATTATAATTATCTCAAGACAACACACTATGAAAAATGTGAATATTTAAAATTTACATTAAGTTATTCTTCCTAAGAACAGAGTGTACTAGATAGAACCATAGTATCATATCTACTCATTCCAGAATGTCTAGAATAGTCTCAGAACCAAAGATCAAAACCATTAGAAATGTAGCCAAAGGTGTCAATAAATGATGTTCTTATCACAAATCCATCCCGTACTAAAACATTTACCATTTACACATAAGAAATTTATAGATCACACTCACACTCCAACCACCCCCCAAAGTGACACAAAACAGTTGACATGTACACATGCATTGACACAAACACATGCATACCCTTCTCAATCTGTTTTCCTGTGAATTGGTGCATACACAAAGAGATGATAGGATCCTTGAACAATGACAGAATTACAGAATATTTTAGTTTGAATGGAATTCAGACATTATCTTTCCCAACAGATATATCCAATCTGAAAAAGGAATCTCCACTGATCAGAAGCTCTAATTAGGGGCAGCCCACTTCCTTCCAAAGTGGGCCATTCCACTTTGGGGAAGTAGAAGTTGTTTAAAAGTTTCTTTTTAAAATGTTTTCCTGACACAATATCTAATTTTGCTTCACTAAAACTTTCAGTCTGCTCTCTGGGATAAAACAGAGTAAATACAAAAAAAAAGACATTCCAATACTCAAAGATACATATTCCATCCTACCTAAGATTTAACTTCTCCAAACTAAATTTACCCTGTTCCTTCAACTAACCATTATATGACATGGGCTCAGATGCCTCCATCGTCCTGTCTGATGGCACCAAAAACTGAACACAGTCCTCCAGATATGATGTGAACAAGGATGGAGACAGGGCTATTATCTCCTCATTTCTGAAGTTTCACCTCTTTTGATGCAACATGGATTTGGTGACTGGAAGAGCAAGACTGAGGACTTCTCATAATTATGCCTCACTTAAATCCAATTCACAAGCAAGTCAATATATCCCCCTGTGATGTCATTGGTCCTCTTGGAAAACAAAGGATTAACAACAGCCATATCTGCACATATGTAGGATCTATATCTTTTTATATCTTTATCCAATATAAACATAAAAATATTAAAGAGCGCAGGTCCAAGTATGGATCGGCTACATACTTCTTGCCACATTGAAATGAAGTTACTAACCCCCTCCTTTTTGAATGTGTCCATTCAACCAAACTCTTGGAATAATACTCTTAAATGCATAAAGTAAAAATGCTTAAGATTACATAGGTAACCAATTATATAAGTTGTCAAAAATGTCTTAACACAATTTTAATCTTTAATTATTTAAAACTTCTCTTAAGGCTCTTGGCACCCCCACATCAAAATACAGTTATTCAAAATATTAAAAAATAAAACAAGTTACTGGATGTTGATTAATAACCCCTAGTCTAGGCCAAATTCTCATTTAAAAAATAATGAAGACACTGAGGCATGTGAATTATTAATAATTGTTAGAGTTGTGATTTTAACTCAAGTCTTCCGGCCCCAAGTTCACTGCTCATTCAACTACACCTTGTTGTTTCATTTATCTTCATATACACAAGTGTTATTCTTTTTCTGTTCCCATTTAATGGACACTTAAAGAAGGAATTTAATAAATAGTACATTAAGGGGTGACATACAAGGGGTGATATAACATGATGACTTTACTGCTAAAAAAAAAACCACTCTGATTAAAAGCACCTACTAATACAGTATATGTCTACAGGAGCTCAAAAGAAACAAAATTAATTATTAATCAGCAAAAGTGGAATAAGATGCTAAATCTTATATTTAGAAAGGTATATTTCTAAGGGATTATGTGGGCTGATATAATGGTTAGGTTCATATAGAATGTCTCTGTTCCCCCAACTCTACTTTTATATTCTTGCTCTCTTGTAAAACAGTCTAGGAGAACTATTGATTACTTCCTATAGTTGAGCTATACTTCTTGTCTTTAAACTGATGGCTTAGGTCTATATTATCTCAAACTCTTTTCCAGATTGGAAATTCTGTGATTCTATAATAGTTGTATTAGCATTTTGGATCATTGGTCATGTGAACTTGTTCCTTCCTAAAACCTTGTTGCGCTTCCACCTTATAATAATTAGTGAATGCTTCTCTGTGAAGAGATATAGTATACATTTGTAACACAGCCTATAGAAATATCAGCAAGGTGGTCATAATCATATTAAACAAGTAATGATGACCTCAAAAAATTAACAAACCTATAAGGGCAAATATAATTATTGATAACACAGAGTGGCATTAAATTGCACACACATAATTATGTACCAGTACCACTGAAATAGCTGCAATGTCTTGAGCTATCCCCACATTAGCCTTCTAAATAAAAAAGACTAAAATTTTGCTTCTATGTAAATAATCAGGTGTATCAGGTACCAGTTCTGTGTTTCATTGTGATCAATTTTAAACTGTATAATTTCTCTTCTAATTGAATCTGCAAACAGAGCATCAATATCACTTTCCATAGTCCAATAGATATTGGCATGCTGAATAGTATACTCACTACTGGCATTATAAAGTGCCACATTACACAGATCCACTGTCTAGAACTTTAGGGGGGCATTTATTTTAGCCAAGGGTCACTTTTTGGAGATTGTAGTTATAAATTACTCAAATAATATAATACTTCAATATCTCATGTAATCCCCACCCACTCTCAATGAAGTATTTAGTACAACTCAGCAATTTTAAAAAGTTGCATCTCAATTAGATTATTGCTTATATTTATAGAACTTAAATCTATGAAGAATGGCTGACAGTGCCAGTGAAAAGGTCACATTCAAAAATTAAACAGGTTGTTCAAAAGTCTATGAATTTGATGAAGCTGCATTAATGGAATATGCTATGGCATAAAATGTTAGGAGATCCTTCATTTTTTGTTTCTGTTTTCTTCAGGGTCTACAGAAGAATACCAAGATTTTGATGGACTGGTATCTAAATGGTATCAAATTGACTGACTGGTATCAATATAACACCTCCCCCAAATCAGATATAATTCTTAGATTTGAGAGTGGAAGTCATATTCAACTGCTTATTGTGACAACTTGAGAATGGAATTATACTGCACAGGCAATCTACTTAAAAGAGTCCCATCCCAGATTGTCTTTTGTATATGGTAACATGAAACAAATAGAATAAGCAAGTCTTCCACATAAGTGAAATTTATTGCTGCAAAACTATTGGGAGGAAAACTTCATTCTAGGAATTACTGAAAACATAAGAACTTAGAGGGAGCAAAATATTAAGAAATTCAAAAGAAATAAAGCTAACTTTCATTATAGTATTTCCTAGTGTATAAACATGTCTACTTCACTGAGCTACCGAGACCTTAAGTGATTTATTAAAGATTAGCCTATTAATAACAGAAAGTGGAATTGCAAATGTAAACTAAAATTCCCTAACCTCAAACTAGGAAAAGGAAAGTTGAGGAAAGGCAGATAGGCAGTTAAAACAAAAAGCCATAGATGAATACAACAGGAAACCCAATTTGTATTGTTTATCTGGCAATAGAGGATTTAGTTGACAACTTGATGACATACACATTTTGATGGATAATTTAATAAAGCAAATAAAGAAACCAAACAACAAAAACCCACACAAATGAAAGAAGCAAACTGGTTGTGTGATTATTTTATTTAATGACCCACTATCCCTTCAAATTTCTAAACATTCAAAACAGTTTTCATTTATAGCTAGAACCCATTTCATTAGAAAATCTCTAATGCAATGGCCTGTTTTGTCAATTCCTGAAACATCAGTAGCTGTTTCTTTACATGAGAATAAGCAAATACACATGTTCACTATGCTTAGTTTTCAACTTTCTCTACATTTCCAGAGTCATTCAGTTTGCCTTTGGCTGTTTGAACTCTTTTTTCGACATCTTTGTCTTATCCTAAGTCACTAAGTTTATTTTTAGAAGTTTATGGTGACTGTACAATTTTTTATTTACATCACTAGATATGAATCTGCTGTGATGTTCAAAGTTTCTATGCCGACCTCATTTTTTAGCATTTGTCTAAGATTTTTTAAAGCATATGCTAAAGTTTCCTTCTTTGTTGCATTTTTTTCAAATGTAAGATATAATTAATTCCTTTAAATAGGTCCTAGAACTTCCCAGGAGGTGATGAAGGATTTAACAGCAAGAGAAATGTTGCCCAGAACATATAATTTCTTCCTTTAATGTATCTGTAAATAGTCTAGTTTCTTAGCAAGAGAGAATGATATTTTGGTCAGTTGGGAAATTTTTAAATTAATTTAACACGTGGTTCAGCTTCAGATCTGCCAGAATTCAAACAACAAATATCAGTAGAAACATGATTTAATTTACAGAAAACAGGTTGGTAAATGTCCTGCAACCCAATTAAGGAATGGAGAATACACGGATTTTTTTTCCAATTCAACTCTCAAGAAAATGGAAGTAATCAGGACCTTTTAAATGAAATTTAAGAAGCTTTCAAACAACATTTCCCAAATATATTTCATAATAACAGGATTTTGAAATGGAAGTGACTTCAGAGATGTATCTTGTATAGCACCCTCATTTTACAGATAAAAAAAAAAACTCAGAGGTTATGACTCCCAGGGGTCAGAGTTTGTGGAAATGAGGTTTCATTTCCTTTTTCCCTCAAACATTTTCTCAGATTTCTTGAACCACGGATATCTGACATCAAATCCTGTGCTTTTTAACTAATCACATGAATATAGTTAATTTTTGTCATGTTATATATGCATTTTGTATCTGTACATAGACATAAGCTTATGCATGCTGGATATATTTCTCTTTTTTTAAAAAAATCTAAATTCTAATCATGTTAATTAAGATTACAAACTCAAAATGAGTCAAATATACTGACATTTATAATGAATCAAATGGTAAATAGCATGAGATTTTATATGGCCTGATTGTGTCTACACAGTGGTAACAGAAGAGTTCTGAAAATAATTTTGATTTTAATTTTTCCTCAAAATATACATTTCTATCAGTTGCACAGCTGATTAATGGATGGGTAGCAACCTGAAAGGAGGTCTCTAATGACCTTTGTCCTTGGTCCTGCTCTACTCACCATTCTTTTTTATTTTTTGTAAGTTTTGTCCCAAATCATTACATTTGCACAAGTTCTTGAAATGATGAGGGTGATTCCCCTTTTACATCTCACAAAAAATATTACAATAAGAATGAGATTAAAGAGTGGGAATAAGACCAGGCATGGCGGTACATGCCTTTCCTCATTACTTATCTTCTTTAACTTCTCTGCAGCCTGATCCACTGCTGATTGTCCTCTCCTGTTTTTTACTCTCTTCACTCTTCACCTTACTATCTGACCACTTCCAAGTCTCCTTTAATGGAACCTCATCCAGGCCTTGACCACTAAGAGTAAGTGTCCCACAGTGTTCTGTCCTAAGCCTTTTTTTCTTCTCCCTCTTATTCTACTGCACTTGGGGATGTCATTAGCTTCCATGTATTCAATTATCATGTCTGTGCTCATGATTCATTTTTTAAATTGATATTTTATTTTTCCCAATTACATGTAAGAACAATTTTTAAAATCCATTTATAAAATTTTGGGTTCCAAATTCTCTCCATCCTTTCCTCTCCCCCTGCCTGATATGGTAAGAAATTTGATATATATTATATATGTTCAATCATGCAAAACATGTTTCCATACTAGTCATGTTGTGAAAGAATTCATAGACAAAAAAAAACCACAGAAAAAATAAAGTGAAAAATAGTATAGTTTGATCAGGTTTCAGACTCCAAAAATTCTTTCTCTGGGAGTGGATGGCATTTTTCATCATGAATCCTTTGGAATTATTTTGGATCATTGTATTGTAGAGAATAGCTCTTATTCATAGTTGATTATTGTATAATATTACTGTTGCTGTGTGCAATGTTCTTCTGGTTCTGCTCACTTTAGTTTGCATCAGTTCATGTAAGCCTTTCTAGGTTTTTTTTTTTTTTTTCTGAAATCAGCCTGCTCATCATTTTCTATAGCACAAAGTATTCCATTACAATTTTATACCACAACTTGTTAGCCATTCCCCAATTGATGGGCATCCTCTCAATTTCCAATTCCTTGCTACCACAAAAAGATCCATTTTAAACTATATAGACCCAGTAGTGCCATTGCTGGATAAAAGAGTATGCCAAGTTTTATAGCCCTTTTAGGTCTAGTTCCAAATTGCTCTACAGAGTGGTTGAATCAGTTCACAACATCACCACCAGTGCATTAGTGTCCAATTTTCCCACATCCCCTTCAACATTTATTACTTTCCTCTTGTCATATTAGCCAATCTGATAGGTGTGAGTTGGTACCTGAGAGTTGTTTTAATTTGCATTTCTCTAATCAGTAGTGATTTAGAGCATTTTTCTATGACTATTGATAACTTTGATTTCTTCTTCTGAAAACTACCTGTTCATATCCTTTGATATCACACTTTTTTTTCAATAACTGAAATGATGGTATAGAATACATGAACCTTAAAGGCCAGATAATACATGGATGTCAAAATATTTAGAGGTGTGTGTATGTATATATACATACTCACATACTTAGATCTATAAAATTCAACCCAATGCCAAAGTGATGCTCCTGTTTCAAATGTCTTATCCCTGCTTCTGTGTTCAAAAACCTTACTTCCTGATAAATAAATAATTCCAAATAAAGTAGATTCCTCCTTCTGGATGTAAGGCCATCCATGGTGTGTTTCTACTCTACCTTTCCAACTCCCTTTCTTTAAAACTTGATGTTTTAGACAAAGAGTGTTAGCAATTTCCAGGGATACTCTTGCTGTCAAATATCTCCATCAATGTGCATACACTAGATTCTTTGTCTGACACATTTGCTTCACATTTCTAACTTTTGAAATATGTCTGTTCTTCAAGAACCATCTCAGGAGTCACTACCATTAAGTTTTTGTTCATTTTTTTAACCCTTCACCTAGAGATGATCCCTCCATTTTAGTATGCTGCATTCCTTTCAAATCTGTCCTGTGTAATTATCTCATTTCATCTTTTAAAAAATGTTATTTGTATACCACTCATCTTCCTTTACTAAATTATAAATTCCTTGAAATCAGTGTTGTTTTTAAGCTTCATTTTTGGTGTGTATTTCATGTTTTGCACATACTAGAAATATTATAACCATTGGAATGAATATTTTAAGATATATCTGAAAGGTGGGATTAATCTTTCTTGGCCTTAGAAGATAGAGAAGGAATTACAGTTTAAAGGAAAATAAATTTATTTTTTAAATTAATTTTTAGTATTCAACATTCATTTCTATAAGATTTTGAGTTACAAATTTTCTCCCCATCTCTACCCCCCCCAATCCCAAGATGGCATGTATTCTAATTGCCCCTCTCCCAATCTGCCTTCCATTCTATCACCCCACTTCTCTCCCCCCAACCTCTATCACTTTTCCCCTTACTTTTTTTGTAGGACAAGAGAGACTTCCATACCCCATTGCCTGCATATCTTATTTCCCAGTTTCATGTGAAAACAATTTTTTTAACATTTGTTTTTAGAATTTTAAGCTCCAAATTCTCTCCCTTCTTCCCTCCCCACCCACCCTCCTTGAGAAGGCAAGCAGTTCAATATAGGTTATACATGTATCAGTATGCAAAATGCTTCCCTAATACTCATGTTGTGAAAGTCTAACTATATTTCCCTCCATCCTACCCTATCCCCTTTTATTCAGTTTTCTCCTTTGACCCCATCACTTTTCAAAAGTGTTTGCTTTTGACTACCTCCTCCCCCAATCTGCCCTCCCTTCTATCATCTCCCCACTCTTATCCCCTTCCCCATTACTTTTCTGTAGGATAAGCTACCCAATTCAGTGTGTATGTTATTCCCTCCTTAAGCCAAATCTGATGAGAGCAAGATTCATTCATTCCCTTTCACCTACCCCCTCTTCCCTTCCATTATAGCAGCTTTTTCTTGACACTTTTATGTGAGATAATTTACCTCATTCTATCTCCCCCTTTCCTCTTCTCCCAATATATTCCTCTCTCACTCTATAATTTTATTTTTTTATGTATCACCCCTTCGTATTCAATTCACCCTATACCCCGCTCTCTGCATATATATATAATACATATTTTATATATATAAATACATATTATACATATATACATATATACATATATATGTATATATGTATATATATTCCCTTCAACTACCCTAATACTGAGAAAGGTCTCATTACTTACAAATATCATCTTTCCAAGTAGGAAAATAAACAAAACAGTTCAACTTTATCTGGGTAACCTTATGATTTCTCTTTCCTGTTTACTTTTTCGTACTTCTTTTGATTCTTGTTTTTGAGAGTCAAATTTTCTATTCCACTCTGATCTTTTCACTGAGAATGCTTGAAAGTCCTCTATTTCATTGAAAGTCTGTATTACACTCAGATTTGCTGGGTAGGTGATTCTTGGTTTTAATCCTAGCTCCTTTGACCTCTGGAATATCATATTCTGAGCCCTTCAATCCCTTAATGCAGAAGCTGCTAGATCTTATATTATCCTGATTGTGTTTCTGCAATGCTCAAATTGTTTCTTTCTGGCTGCTTGCAATATTTTCTCCTTGACCTGGGAACCCTAGAATTTGCTTACAATATTTCTAAGAGTTTTCCTTTTGGGATTTTTTCAAGAGGTGATTGGTGGATTTTTTCAATTTGTATTTTACACTCTGGCTATAGAGTATCAGGGCAGTTTTCCTTGATATTTCTTGAAAGATGATGTCTAGGGTGTATTTTTGATCATGGCTTTCAGATAGTCCAATAAACTATTATTTTAAATTATCTCTCCTGAATCTATTCTCCAGGTCAGTGGTTTTTTCCAATGAGATATTTCACATTGTCTTCCATTTTTTCATTCCTTTGATTCTGTTTTATAATTTCTTGATTTCTCATAAAGGCACTAGCTTCCACTCATTCCATTCTAATTTATAAAGCAGTATTTTTTCAGTGTTCTTTTGGACCACCTTTTCCATTTGGATAATTCTGCCTTTTAAGGCATGCTTCTCCTCATTGGCTTTTTTGGGGGGAGCTCTTTTTTCCATTTGAGTTAGTCTACTTTTAAGGTGTTATTTTCTTCAGTATTTTGAGGGTCTCTTTTAGCAAGCTGTTGACTTGTTTTCATGATTTTCTTGCATCACTCTCATTTCTCTTCCCAATTTTTCCTCTACTTCTATTTCTTGCTTTTCTGATTCCTTTTTTGAGTTCTTCCATGTCCTGATACCAATTCATATTTTCTTGGAGGTTGTGGATGTAGGATATTTGACTTTGTTGACTTCTTCTGGCTGTATAGTTTGATCTTCTTAGTCACCAAAGAAAGATTCTATTCTATTCTATTTTGCACTGCCTGCTCATATTCCCAGCTAATTACTTGACTTTTGAGATCTTTGTCAGTGCATGACTACTTCCAGAGCGGAGCATGATTTCTCTCAAGCTTCGGGGGGTTTGCTTTTCTGTTTTCAGAGTTACTTCTATTCTGAGTTGGTATGATACTCCTCTCCTGGCCTGTGCTCTGCTCTGTGGGTACAAGCTCCCCTTTCTGCCATGTAACTATCAGGAACACTCCCTCTCCACAGCCACCACAAGCTCTGCCACACCAGCACTGCTCCTCCTCCCCAAGGACTGCCAACCTTGACTGCAACCCAGATCCAAGCAGGGAAAAGCAAGAGAACACTGCCTCAGAGTGAGCAAAGATATCCCTGCATTCCTGCTCTGATCAGCTGCCTGATTCCCCCCACCATTTGTGGGCTTGGAACTCTGTAAGCAGTTGCCACTGCAGTTGCTGCCTCCACCACTGAAGCCACCTCTGGGCTGGACCACACACTTCTCTCACCCAGGCCCAACAGTTTTCCCACTGACTTGCTCCATTGTCTTTGGCATGTGTGGGTTGAGAAGTCTGGAAACTGCCACAGCTCAGTGATTCAGGGCCCTGAGGCCTGCTCCACTCTGGCCTGGTCTCTTCCTGCAAGGCACATGCTGGACTGCACTTTGCTCCCAGTGTGGTGTGATAGACCCTTCCCCATGACCATCCAGGCCATCTTGGGCTGGAGACTTGTTTCACTCTGTCATTCCTTGGGTTCTGTAGCCCTAGAATTTGCTTAGAGTAATTTTTACAGGTAATTGGAGGGATTTGGGGGAGAAGTTAAGTGAGTCCCTGTTTTCAAGCCATCATCTTGTATCTGCCCCCCCCAAGGGAAAATAAATTTCATCACAATATATGTAAAAATTTTCTAATACTTAAAAATATCTAAAACTAAAAGTAATTGTCCCATGAGAGTACTGAAATCCCCAGCACTGGAGCTGATAACAATTTTTCATTGATATAGTAAGAGAATTCCTACTTTTAGTACAAGTTGGACTGTTATTCAGTTGTTTTCAGGTTTTCATGACTCATTTTGCATTTTCTTCACAAAAATACTGGAGTGATTTGTTATTTCCTTCTCCAGATCATTTTATAGATGAGGAAACTAAGGCAAACAGGGTTAAGTGACTTGCCCAGGGTTACCCAGATACCCAGTATCTGGGTCCAAATTTGAACTCTTGAACGTGAGACTTCCTGACTCCAGGCCTGACACTTTATCCACTATACCACCATCTACAAGTAGGAATAGATGGCTTATAATATTGCTTCTATGTTAATCAGGGGTGTCAGAAGAAAAAAAATATTTTATATTTATCTTTTTCTAAACCTAAGATTCTAATAATGTAAATTAAGATTCTAATTTCAAAATTGGTCAAATATAGTGACATTTTAATGAATCAAATGATGAATAGCATGAGATTTTATATGGGCTGGTTTTGTCTTACTAATCTTTGCAGATCACACAGTAACTAAGTGGACTGCTTTAATCAGTATGATCTTAGGTGAAGGTTAGAGAAAGCAACAAAAACTGGAATTAGAATAAATGTCCAAGCTTTTTGTAAAATTTCTTCAAGGAGTGCCAGCAGACAAGCACAACACCCAGAAAGAGAATCTGTATTTAGATTCAAAGATTCAAGTTTTTGTTGATTTTTTAAATGCTATATATTTTCAACCAAATCCATTGTGTCACATTACTTTATATCCTTTCAAAAAAGCAAATCTAAATTTTGGGGAGGTTAATGTAAATGATAGCATTGAGGTCACACACACACACACACAGAGGGAATAAAGAGTAGAGTAACAAACTCTTAGCAATGTCTTCCTTTATAGAGGGTGGAAATTGGGCTTTAAGCTCACATCACTTTCCATGCACTCTTCTGCCAAATTTCAAATTCAAGGAAGAACATATACTGCAGGATGTCCCTCTGTCTTGTTTGCCTCCTTTTTTGTATTGTTTCTTCCCATCAGATTGTAGTTTCCTACAGGCCCTGCAGGGACCGTCTTTCTTTTTTTTTTTAATTGTATCCTCAGGGCTAAACACAGTGTCTCGAACATAATGAGTGTTTGATTTAAGCTTATTTAATTGCATTGATTAGTTATCATCATAATATTCTCTAGGACCTTGAGAAGGGAGACAGACTAATGTCCTCACTGTAGTCTTAGTCAATGAATGTGCTCTTTTCCCCAGCTAAGGATCAGTTAAATGAAGTGTGAAGTAGTTACTAGAATGTTGTTAGGTTACTTCTTCAGCACCAAAGCCAAGATAATTGGGACAAAATATTGATAGTCTTCCTCTCAGAAAACCAGTAACTCTTTTAAAATTTAGAAACACCAAATTTCAGATATCACTCTCCCATCTTTCTAGTCTCAATGACTTATTTCACGATGTGTTTAGACAGAAAAAAATCATATTGCAGGTGGTGTGACTATTGGCCAAAGAAATTTTCCACAT